>NW_020664545.1:9161554-9225020 GCF_002925995.2 Terrapene triunguis
TTTAATCCATCTTGTCTGGGCGTGCCTTAAAACGCTAGGAAAACAAAGATGACTGTTTCAAAATACTTTCCACACAGTGTTGCAGTGAGGAAAAAATAAAAGTAAAAATAGACTGCTCAGGAGTAAATACTACATAGCTTTCCTCATGCATGTCTATTTTAACTTTGTAACAAGGGAAACCCCACTCACTACCAATTCCCAGGCTTAAAAACAAATAAACAAACAAAAAGGTAAATTTAGCCCTGATCCTACACTTGACTGTCTATGGGTGCACCCCAGCACCCACACAGCACTCCACTGAAGTCAGTGGGACTCTGTGTGGGGATACCCAACTGCAGAATTGGGGCCTTAAAGAAGAACGGCAAGTATCTGTCTACAGAATGTTTTAACAGAGCATCAGCTCCCGAATACCCAAACTAAAGTTTCTAAGCTACATGCTGAGGCCTCCAACATATAATATCACTGCTGATCGGAGGCAGAGCAGGGAGTCTGCCTATGAGAAAATATTTCATTCACTTAACTCCAGTATTCTGGTCCTGATTCAGCAACATATGCAACCACATGACTAACTTCAAGCAGGAGAGTAGTCCCATGTGCTTAAGCTCCTTTCGCAACCAGGGCATAAGTGAATCGTTGTGGTACTCCTTTAATGGTGTGCCTATTTACACACTATTTTTATACAAAGAAGTATATGAAAAAAGTTGTGGTATTGCCATTTGTACTGAACGTATAAATATCAAAAAAGATCAAGGATTATATATTGTTGGGAGGCACTAACACTGATGCCCATGGAAACCAGAGTACCAATAGCAGATTTGACATATACCATAGCAACGGTATTAATTTATTCTCTATTATTTTTTTAACCTGAAATACATAAGGAAAAATAATCAAGCAGGAGAGAGAATGTCTCCCTTCCCCAATCCAAAACAATCAATCAATGTAGAGATCACATTATAAAGTACAAGAATTAATATTGTTTTTCAGAAAGTTATTTGAGCATTTTGGGAGACAAAATTTATGTTAAACTATTTTGTGGGGAAAAAAATTCAGTTCACCTTTATGTTAAAGTTTATTTGGCGACCAGATTTTCTTTAAACTTCTAGGATATTTTTAATCCTTTTCTTATCATTTTGGCAAATGTTTAAAGAAAAGTTTGTAAAGTGGAACATCACATAAAGGACAATTCAGTAGTGCGAGGGCAGATTTGGGTTGAGACTTTTACAGAATACTAAAGAATGCTACTACTTTATATTTCATTCTTTCCTCCTAAGGATTTTAAAGCACTTCACAACTATTAATTAAGCTTCACAATATCTCCTTGAGGACAAGTTATTACAACCAGATGGTAAACTAAGGCATAAAAAGCAGTTGGTTAAGCAACTTGCCCAATGAAACACAGTGAGCCAGTAGCAAAGCTAAATATTTAGAACTGCAGAATATTAAAAAAATACTAAGTCTTCACTTCATGCCTTTCATCTGAGGATTTCAAATTAAGATAGAACAGTGGAAAACAGCCCAATTACAATTATTCACATGAAGTGCTGTACTCCACCTGTAGCTGACAGCAGAGGCTCTCAGACACAGACCTTTGCCTATTTTTAATTTCAGTTCACAATAGAGTCCCAAGGAAAAACATAAGCCATGTTAAATAAAAATTAATAGGAAGGAAAATTGGACAGGTAGACATGACAGAGCAACAAAAAGATATAACAGTTCAGCAGCATCCATATTCAATAATGCAAGGTGAAGATCAGCATTTCCGAACACCACCTCATATTCAATTTCTCTTTAAAACAATGCTGCACATAACCTTTGTATTTATCATTAACATTCGTTAATTTAAAGTAATATTTCCTAACTGCAAGGTACATACCAGATTTTCAGCTGTGCAGAGCCTGTGCTGTTTCATTGAGTCTGAGCCATCCAGAGACCAAAACGGCCCCAGCGTAATTTAAAGTAGTCTAGTTAAACTTCTAGTCCAGTATGCTCACTGCATGCAAGGTTGTATAAAGAATTTCCGGTTGTATCCTGAGTCTCACAATATTTGGCATTTTACTTAAAGCCCCAGTTCTTGGAAACAAGTGGTTATGTGAGAATCTCAGCTTTCGTTTAAAAAAAATATTAAAGATTTCTAGCCCTTATGGTTGCAAAGAAAAGCTTGAAAATGTGATTCAAGTGCATGGTAAAAAGCCAGAAGGTAAATAATATATTTTAATCTCAATATTTTTAAGCCAATATCATGATTTTCAGGGGGCTTGGCTCATGGATATTGAATGCTTGGAGTCAGCAAGACCGAGTCTGTATTATCCATATCATTTGACAAATACCATAAAATTATGTTAAAAGATCATATTTTAAAAGTATATGTAGACGGATGTAAACTACAGCCTTAACTTTTAGAATTACTTGACCTGAATGATGTCTCACGGTTAACACTGGCTGCTAGAATCTAAACTAACACCAGGGTTTGCTTTGCATGGAACTTTTAAGGAAGAGTAAATTTTAAAAAGAACAAAAAACAAAACAAAAGCCTAAGCTATTCAGCTTCTGGAGTTTTTATCCAGGTTTAGTTTGCTTAGAGCATTTTTTTTTTTTTATTTCTGTAAAGAAGGAACCAGTAACAGCCGAAATCAGAAGAAATAACTTCAAGTATCAGGCCATCATGTTCTCAACAGGCATTAAGAGGGTATTTTCTCCAAAGTGTGTGTCTGTAGCCATGTACATATATAAAAATGAAAAGTATTAAAACAGTTTCAATATATACGCTACATGGAAGATATTAGTTCTCAATACCCTCCACAGTAATCAAAAATATGTAGTAAGAAGGAAGCAGAGGGTTGCTGTTTTTCCATTCCTTCACCAATAAATGCTTACTATGCATCTCCAACAGCAACTATGCCACACTTATTTAAGAAGGTATCATGTGGACAAATATTTTCCACTTCACTTGTCACTTTTGGCCTGCGCTCTATTTAAAAAACTGACCTGAAATTGAATTAATTGCATTTTGACTGAAGCATATAAAGTATAGGAGATAAACCTTCTTCAATGATTTTGCAATGGATGAAACCAAGATCAGCTCAAGTAATTAAGCCAGTTTAAGGCAGAACTATGTAAGATATCTGCATCAGAAATAGATTATTCCCTGCCTGCACCCTCAACCCAACACATTCATCTGTCTTTTTCTCCAGGGCACACAGTCACAAAAATACAAGGAGTTTCCCAAAAATTCAGATCAAGGGAAGAAAATTTTTCCACAGTCCATAGAACTTAAAAGCAGGAGGAGCACATTAGCAAACACTTTCAAACTGCCAGCAAATGACTCTGAACCAGAATCCAGGGCCAAATCCCCCCCAGAACTTTGGCAAAGTTTGGCTCCAGTTTACCCACTTCTAAAAGCTTATTGACCTGAAACGAAACCCTTATTACTTTCTGACAGCTGAAGTAAGCCAAACCTCTGTACCTATGGATCCAATCTATAAAAGCTAATCAGTATGGTTACTTTCCAGTTTAAGAGAACATGGAGGGTGCCTATAAAGAGACAAGGCTCCCAGCATGGTTGTTAGTAATAAGCACACCTCAAAACATTTGAAAGTCTGGCAGCTAAGCATCTGAGGTTTAATGTTTCTGTAAAACGCAATGTGCCTGAAAATCCTAAGATCAGGTACACTCACGAGATCTACAGTATTTCCTGATTTATGGACAGATCTGAAGAAAAAAAGAAAATGGGAACGAATAGCCTCTCCTATGTCTCCTTTCAGATAAAACCAGGAAATGCAGCAGTACGTTAAGAACATACTAAATCTAGGCCCATCAGAATCCTGGCCTCCATGCCAAGATCTGCCACCCCAACCCCAGCCCAGTCAACCGTGTCTGCAGTGAACAATCATTGATTGGCCAGTGCTTCTCTACTTTCATCAGATCACACAACTTGAGGTATTGTGGGAGGGCACCCAAGATCGTTGTCTGCAAGTCCTACAGCAGCGGCAGTAAGCACTCATGTGCCACCAGCTATTCACAGACCTATGGTTGCATCTGGCGGCCCTGACCACTGAGTCCAGGTCCCAACAATTCTTCCTTAATCCTTCCCTTGATTCACCGTAAGAGTTGGGTGAAGGTTGGAGCCAGTTATAAATATCTGTGTGGTTTTAACGTGCCCTTCACTATGGTATCCGAGCACACTGTTATGTTGTTTGAAATAGTTCACTCAATTGTGGCTGATCTTTCCCTCTCTGTTCCTCAAAATCAGAAATTAGGTGGAATTATCATGGCATGCAAAACAGGCTCATCCAAGGGCTCTTGTGAATTATGGGTTATGGCGTTTACTCTTTCAACAGCCTGAGGTAAGTGGAGGGTGAAAATGGCAAGGAACCTGATAATGAGCTGATTCTGGAATCGCTGCTTTTTAATTGATTAAATTGCTTCAGAATGTTATAAAGACAGAAGGCACCAGAACCTTCCACTGATTAAAGTTAAATTAAATTAAAAGAGAGACAAAACACTGCTTCTGTAAGAGCTCTAGTTACTTGGAAACACAGATGAACCCAAAACACAGGTTTCAAGGCTTTCAAGGACACCAAGCAGTATATCCATATTTCAGGAACATGGTCCTCATGGAAAAACTTGGAAGGGACTTTTTATAGCAATAGTTAATACTACAAATACACTCTCAGTCTTGAATTGGATTTCATGGAACTGAATCATACAATATAGATATTCTATTATCATGGAGCCAGGGAAATTTAATGGTCTTCATCGTTTTCTTTACGTTTCCCTTTCACTGATGTGGAAGAGTGCTAGGAACTTTTTTGTGTTGATAATTTAAAAAGGATTTCCTTAAGAGTCAGTTGAATGTGTGGCAGAAGCAGCAACAGCATATGCTGCCAAGAGGATGGTTGATGAGTCCCCACGTGTGGTATCTCAAACCTAAATGCAAGGAGAGTAACTATGAGCTGCAGTCAAACCACAAGGAAGTTCCCATACACAAAGTGATCCATTTTACATGCTTTTCGTTTTTGAGGACGAGAACTTTAAAAATGTCAGAAGGAGAACTTAACTCCTTCAGACCTGAATTCTAGTAGCCATATCCAGAACACACCACTTCAGTGGCTGTTGGAAGTACAGAAGCTAACGAGCACCCAGTTTGCTACCATGCTGAGTTTCAACCTTAGGCTATCAGTACCCTAAACTATCTGAACTCCAGGGCTCAGAAGACTCAAAAATGATACTGCAAGAGAGATCAGGTGCCAAACGCTCATTGTCTATCTCACCACTGTGCTGTCCAACCGTTCATCCAACCACAGTACTCCACTGACTAAAACGAAGTGCCCTTAAAAGAAAGTTACAGTGATATTTTAAGTAACAGAAAATTAAGGGTTCTAATTTTAAAGGAAAATTGAATTATTTTTTTTAAAGATAGACACAGAAGCAGTTCCCAAATTGTTAATACAATACATACGCAGACTTGAGCATGCTTGATAAATGAACACATGAATAAGTCTGTTCCTTTTCTATAGGCCTGCCGAGTCCTGATTTCAGAGAGAGGTTTCTTTTGCTACAACTGAAGGCAACTAATGTAGCATGAGAAATGCAACTTCTTGTGCTGTACTGGGTGTCAGTGGGGTTATCAGCTGTAGCTAGGGAAACCAGAACCATGCACTCAGATTTACAGTATGCCTAGCCCTTTCAGTTCACCTTTAAATTGTAGTTACTGGTAATGAGAAAGTTAGCAGATGGATAAAGTGCTGCAGTCTCAAACTATTTTTTTGTTTTGTTTCCATACATTTATATCTAAGACATAGCTTCTTTTCAGTATAGTTTCTTTATGTATCTATGATAATGACACAGCTACTAATCAAGAGCAGTTTATAAATCAACATATTACTCTTCAAATACACTTTTATACATCTTTAAGACACATTGTCAGGTTAAAAATTACTCACCTGTGTTACGAGAAACATTTGAAAAGTATTCATATTGGAAGATTTTTAAAGATCTAATTCACTTTTCACCATTCATGCTCTTTTTCTTTAAGCTTCTCTTATCTTGGACAAAGAAAAATAAGCTAGTCAGTCTCAATTTCTACCTTTTTCTCCACTAGCACAATTTTAGGTTGCAAATACTGCAGAGGAATGTCTAAATACAAACAAATGGTATTTATTGATTATACACTTGCAAACATGTCTAATAACGATTAGCTTCTGTAGAACTTTGGACCCAACTACTCAACAGTGTCCCATACCATAACCACACATACTGCATTGAAAGTAAATAGATTGGGATGAAAAGTTTACAGAAACAATGAAGCCCTAGGTAATCGGGTTGTTTTTTCCCTTTTCCAAGCCTCCAAGGTTTCGCCCAAAGAAATTAACATACACTTATTTGCCCCTCCGCGTTCCCGAATCACAGTACCAACTCTAAGCAATTTGAACAGGCTTATAGACTCATAGACTCATAGACTTTAAGGTCAGAAGGGACCAATATGGTCATCTAGTCTGACCTCCCGCATGATGCAGGCCACAAAAGCTGACCCCCCCATTTTCCCTTAACTCTGCTGTTGAAGTCTCCAGATCGTGATCTAAAGACTTCAAGTTGCAGAGAATCTTCCAGCTTGCGACCCCTGCCCTATGCTGCGGAGGAAGGCGAAAAACCTCCAGGGCCACCGCCAATCTACCCTGGAGGAAAATTCCTTCCCGACCCCAAATATGGCGATCAGCAGAACCCCGAACATACAGGCAAGATTCTCTAGCCTCTCACGTTTCTAAACATCTCCCACTTTGGAAAGGTCAATTAGACTGTGTTGTGACTTGCCTTCCTTCTTTTACTAAAATCCTGGAGGGAAACCTTATTTTTGGATATACAGTATATCTGGATGGGGGCATGGGATACATAGGTGCCAATAAGTAGGGGTATGTCTATACTTACCCGCTGGTTCGACGGCAAGCAATCGATCTTCTGGGATCGATTTATCGCGTCTTGTCTAGACGCAATAAATCGATCCCGGAAGTGCTCACCGCAGACGCCGGTAATCCTGCTCCGCGAGAGTAGGTGGAGTCGACGGGGGAGCCTGCCTGCCGCGTGTGGACCCGGGGTAAGTACCTTTAAGTTCGAACTAAGATACTTCGACTTCAGCTACGTTATTCACGTAGCTGAAGTTGCGTATCTTAGTTCGAACTGGGGGCTTAGTGTGGACCAGTCCTAGGTTTCAGATCCTCATACTGGTAATCATATTTAACTTCAATACAAACTACACAGGAACTGTTATCACATCACAATGAGACAAGAGGGGAAAGGAGAATAGCACTGTACATGTAACAAGAAGATATTGACAGGACAGGAACACAGATCAGGCCATTGGTCCTTCAAGTCTAGTATCCTGCTTTAGGCAGTGAAGAGTACTTGATATTTCAAAGGGAAGTGGGGAGGGGGAAATGGCCCTGGCTAATTGAGCAAGGTGAGGAAAGTTCTTTCCTGAGCCATGTGGTGGTCAACTTATCCTCTTAAACGTGAAATTTGATTACCCTCATTTTAGGAGGCATAACTACAAATATTGGCTATAAAACTGAGCCCCTTTTCAAACCCTGCTGTTCTAGGTTCTCCTATGGCAGAGAATTCTATAGGATGATTACACACTGTGAGAAATAGTAATCACTCTATTTCAGGGGTTCTCAAACTGGGGGTCGGGATCCCTCGGGGGGTCACGAGGATATTACATGGGGGGGGTCGCGAGCTGTCAGTTTCCACCCCAAGCTCCACTTTGCCTCCAGCATTTATAATGGTGTTACATATATTAAAAAGTGTTTTTAATTTATAAGGGGGGGGGGTCGCATTCATAGGCTTCCTATGTGAAAGGCGTCACTAGTCCAAAAGTTTGACAACTACTGCTCTATTTATTTTGACTCCAACAGACCAGCTTGATCTAAACCTATCTGGTCATTTGTACTTGGTTTATGCTTGTTTAGGTCAGACAATCTTTTTTTAAGTGAGCAGGAAAGCTGGCCAGCCCCTGGTCAAGTTAAGTGTGAAGTGGAAGGCTCAGTTCTGTATTTCAATTTAGATGTGGGCAGCAGCAGCTGTCCCTGTCATGCCTATCTGGTGAACAACAAACACAGAAGTATCTCCTGCCAACACATTATTGTTATTTATATTTATATCGCACCATTCATGAGTGCTCAGAGTTTGGGCGAACAAACCACAAACAAATTGTGGTCATTCATAAAAAGAAATCTTCAAATTAGATTTTAAAATAGCAACTGGCCCAGCAAACTGAAGCTCTCTTGGGTGAGATTCTACCATAGGGGCAGCAAACGTTTGAAAAATATGGTATTTGGGATGAGCAAATGGCAGCAGTATTATTATTACATAAACTCTGGGCCTGTGCTGGACAGCTTCAAAAGTCAGTCAGGGCAGACTAAGCAAGGATAAAATCAATTAAGGAACTGCTTTATTTAAGAGAAAAGTTCCTAAAGCCCCTTTTCCAGGCAGGGTAAGCAGTCTTGTTTACTTTCCGACACTGGGAGCAAGTTTCTTTCCTTTGTCCATTTAAATTGCCTGGGTGACTTCTCAGTCCCTTCTTTCTCAACCTACCCACTTGCACATAAGACATAGATGTGCTTCCTCTTGAAGCCTGAACTAAGCTCAAAACACATTTGTCAGGTGTGGCCCAAACCAAGCAGAGACAGTTCCATTATGGAGCGGAACTGGGAAGGGTTGGGCCAGTTCAAAGAAACACATCCAACCAACTAAAAGAATTTCAGAGTGCATGGTAAAGTCCATCCAGGGAATTGGGGCTGGTATCAGACCAGACCAATGGGATGCTGAAGAGAAACTCTTCTTGTAAGAGGTTTTTGGGTTTTTTTTTAAATGTATAAATTAACTAATAATAATTCTGCGATAAATTCAGCTGGAGAAAGTACATATCACTTTTAAAAGTGCATTCATCTCAGAGTCCCAGGTTGTGTGTTGTGGTCCCAGCGGCACCCGTCACAACTGGTTGCTAATTACCTCACCTGTTTCATTGCTGGGCCAAATGCGAATAATGCAACAAGAGAAATCACTTTCCAGACTGTTGCTCCGTTACAAGCAGAGGGAAAGTTAAAGCCTGTTTAGATCCTTGGAGCTGTTCATTAGGCTTTTGGTAACTAGGCACGTGCTGTAACACTCAGGGCTAAACAAAATCCACCCAAAGTAAAAGGAAAATACAAGGCTATTTATTGTATTAGCCATAAACTGAGATGTGATCCTTCGTGGAAGGAAGATAGAATGGAAGGGCTGCTTTAGCTACACTAGAGATGCAGTTCTAGCTAATTCTTCTAGCTAATGTTTTGTGGGTTACGAGAGGAGCCTTGACCTCTCTGGTTCCAAATTTGTGGAGGGGAAGAGGGATTCAGATAACCAAACCCCCTTCCATTTTATATATCCAATAAAGGGCAATATAAAACTGGGATTAAAAAAAGAAATAAAAGTTTCATATGTCACAATGTTAATATATCAAGATTGTGCTTATAATTTATCAAGCTGATTAAGAGACCTTAAGTAATTATGCAATACATACCCAGCCAGGAGGAAACTTGAGACATTTCTTGGTAGAAATAGATAAAAGGTTCTTATTTTGAGACTATTTTTATGGATTGCAGGAGATGGGAGGGGGAAATGCCCTCTCGACTTCACATAAGAATAAACAAAAGGTATTCATTTGGACAAGATAATCATGCACCTTGTAAATAACCACACAAAACTGGCCCACGCATATCTGTCACAGACAAATCAAACTGAAACACCATTTAATCAGAGAAAAACACATGCAGATGTTCAATTAAAAACTGGAGCCTACAGTCTTGGCTCTGTTTGCACTGGCCCACATTGTTTGTCGAGTAACAACGGTTGCTATGGGTGACACAGTCCACTCCCGTTTCCAAGGGCTGGTTGCTCAGCGACGGAGAGAATACTTCCCAAACCAAACAATGCTATCCCCCAGCCTATCCCCCCCGCATCACACATTAACCAGATCGAAAACGCACTTAATATGTCAGTGATTATTTTCAGAAGCCCTGGGAGGACTGATAAATAATTTCTTTTCTATAGTAACTAAGGAGGTGGGGGGAGGGGGGAGGTTTATTCTATTTATTCTGAAATAATAAAACAGTCCAGGCAGACAGTGTTCTTAGAAGCAAATGTCGAGGAAAGGAGCACTTTTAAATCCCTCTTTTATTTTAAAAATATCAACAAATTAACCTTTCTTTGAGGTGATAATAACTAGTCATTATGAAAGCAGTTGTCTCCTCTTCTAGCTTCTACAGGAAGTATACAGTATAGGCTACAACACAGCAAGAGTAGTGCAAAAACAAAACTACCATGCAAAACAAGCCCTAGAGGAGAAAGTTTTCGCCTGTTTTTGTGTCCTGTAACTGTAATGCTTCGGAGAAAAAATGCACTGAAATTTTTTTTTTCAGAATTCTGTGAACATATGAAACTAATTTGAACTCCACATTCTGCATTATTGTAGTGAGATTTGAAGCTGGAATTCATTGCTCATAATAAGTAAAGTCTTACAGAGTGTTTTAGGCAAGAGCTAAGATGGCTGGTATAAAAATACAGGATATTTTTTAAATTTTATTTTGCTAGATAAGAACACGATCATAGGTACGATGGCATGAACTGAAACACAGAAGTTCTGCTGCACTTGCTAATTATTATTAAAGCCACAGGCTGCTCTTTGATGCTCCAAAGTCAGTGGGAGCTGTGTCTGTGCAGCATTTGTCCCATAGCTTAGACCAGGGGTAGGCAACCTACGGCACGTGCACCCAAGGCGGCACGTGAGCTGATTTTCAGTAGCACTCTCACTGCCTGGGTCCTGGCCACCGATCTGGGGGGCTCTGCATTTTAATTTTAATTTTAAATGAAGCTTCTTAAACATTTTAAAACCTTTATTTACTTTACATACAACAATAGTTTAGGTATATATTATAGACTTATAGAAAGAGACCTTCTAAAAACGTTAAAATGTATTACTGGCACGCGAAACCTTAAATTAGAGTGAATAAATGAAGACTTGGCCCAGCCCTTCTGAAAGGTTGCCGACCCCTGGCTTAGACTTTGAAGCCAGAGTTCATTCACTTTTAAGGTCACCATGACATTGGCTCATCTTCACATTCATTAAAGACTGAGTTTATAGGAAAAGTTGCTAATTCTAAATATTTGAGATTTTTATGAGTTTTTAAATAATGTGTCATGAAAATGGAACCGATTTTTTTCAGACTCTTATCCAATGATAGCTCAGCCTTCCAATGTAACATGCCAGAATTACAGTAAGGCATTCTCTCTTCTGCAACAGGAAATCATAAGTAGCAGAAATGAAATCCACAGGATTGTAAATCATTGCATTAAACTCCCTAGAAAAACCTGTGCTTTAATGCTTTGAACTAAGATTTTGTGCTTGAACTGTATAGGCTCTTTTTAATACTATCACGTGCTCAGCAATCTTCTGCCATCTAGTTGTGTTCAATCCCATGTGAGGGGGAAATCCGAGTTCAGTCCTTTGCTCCCACAGATGACTTGGCCTAGTGGCACTGTAGAGGGAGCATGTGACCACTTTCTGGCTGATGTTCCGAGTGGCGTTAACAGAAACTGGAGTGACTTTCATCCTATCTCTGTAAATCAGACAGGAAGTCAGCAGAGCTCAGGGCCACTGAAACGGCAAGAGAGAAGTAAGAGGTGACAAAACTGGAGGACATACGCCAAAAGCATAAAACCAGCAATGGGACAAAATGCATATTGGGGCCGCTTACCAATATGCTTTTTACACTCACTTTGCAAAGGTGTAAATGAATACACAAGGTGAAGGGTAATGGAGAATCAGGCCTGATATATTATCATGAACTAATCTCTAACACTCACCTTAATGGTAAATTTTGGTACTGAAATAGAATATCCAGCAATACAGGACAGCACAGAGATGTTAAAAACTTAGGGTCAGCTATGAATAAGATCCTTTAGCATTTTAATATTCAGCCATGTATAAATAAGCTGTAACCAGGCCTGATGTTGCTCAGGTTATTTCAGCAGATTGACTTGGAGTGTGAAGAAGAAAATGCTAAGGTTGGCAAGCCATTCAATTGACTGGTCAAATAATGTCAACTGACCCCCTATTCTTTGGCAACAGTCAAATATTATCAAATATTCCAGCAAAAATGCCCTGATGTAGGCAGCAGCCTACTTTTCTGATTGCATCATGGTACCATTCTTTCATTTTTTAGAACATCATTTCATTGTGTTTCACATTTTTCTGAGTTACATGTTGTGTTGTAATTCCGCATTCATATCTATTTAAGGCTAAGCCTGATGGAGATCATAAAGTCTTACTCTTTTTTGTTACAAATAAATTAGTGGTTTAAAATATCTGACCTTTTTTTTTAACATTATCTGACCAATATTTGACCAATTATTTTTGGACCAGTCAAATGCCAAGTCCTAGAAAACATTATTTAAAACTGTTCTGAGTGGGCAGTGGGCATCTTTATCGCTAGAGCCTCCAGCCTTCATAGCTGATTTTTGTTGGGGAGGAGGTGGGAACTGAACTTTGGTGAAAGGTGCCAGCCTATTTGATGACTTTGATCAATGGTTACAGCCCACTCCAAAGCAAGGAAAGGCCCTTTCCGTCAGGTGATTTAACATGACTTAACTAGTATGGGAGTCAAAAACTGAACAAAGAGGAATGGAGGTGTAAGTCATAACGTCAAAACGAGGGATCCAAAGGGTAACACAGAACAGGGAACCTCTGACAACTCTATGAAAGGTGCTAGACTGAAAACTGAAGAACAGAGACCTCTATTTAATCCTGAAGGAGAGAAGGCAAAAGTGGCATGACCTTCCATCATGCTGCCCTCACCAACGTGCCTGAGCTCTGACCAGGAAGAGCCAGCTCATAGAGAGAGAGAGAGCAAACTCCCCCTCTATCTCCAGCTAATTCTTAGCCTCTCGACCAAGGCTGCCAATGAGCAGGGTAATGGGTGCCAATAGATGGACAACTCTCTGATATCAAGTATCAGAGGGGTAGCCGTGTTAGTCTGGATCTGTAAAAAGCAACAGAGGGTCCTGTGGCACCTTTAAGACTAACAGAAGTATTGGAGCATAATCTTTCGTGGGTGAATGCCCACTTCGTCGGATGCATGTAATGGAAATTTCCAGGGGCAGGTATAAATATGCTGGCAAGAATCAGTCTGGAGATAACGAGGTTAGTTCAATCAGGGAGGGTGAGGTCCTCTGCTAGCAGTTGAAGTGTGAACACCAAGGGAGGAGAAACTGCTTCTGTAGCTGGCTAGCCATTCACAGTCTTTGTTTAATCCTGATCTGATGGTATCAAATTTGCAAATCAACAGAGCCAGGCGCATACCCAGAAGCCTCCTGCTACAAGACAAGCCCAAGAAAGAAACCAACAGAACTCCACTGGCCATCACCTACAGTCCTCAGCTTAAACCTCTCCAACGCATCATCAGTGATCTACAACCCATCCTGGACAATGATCCCTCTCTTTCACAGACCTTGGGAGGCAGGCCAGTCCTCGCCCACAGACAACCTGCCAACCTTAAGCATATTCTCACCAGCAACCACACACCGCACCATAACAACTCTAACTCAGGAACCAATCCATGCAACATATCTACACCAACACCACCATCACAGGACCTAACCAGATCAGCTACAATATCACCGGTTCATTCACCTGCACGTCCACCAATGTTATATATGCCATCATGTGCCAGCAATGCCCCTCTGCTATGTACATTGGCCAAACTGGACAGTCACTACGTAAAAGGATAAATGGACACAAGGAATGGCAATATACAAAAACCTGTAGGAGAACACTTCAACCTCCCTATCCACACAATAGCAGATGTAAAGGTAGCCATCTTACAGCAAAAAAACTTCAGGACCAGACTCCAAAGAGAAACTGCTGAGCTTCAGTTCATTTGCAAATTTGATACCAAACATTTATTGTTTTTAAAATTTCATGATTTCTAAACCAGTCACATGATTTGTTGGGGTCCGACTCATGATTTTTAAAGGCTTGGGGTTGGCAATGCTGAAATAGGTCTATGCATGTACCATGTCAGTCCAACTTTTTGTATATATAAAATCAGGAGGAAAAAATGTTCTTAGACAAAGATGCTCTAAAGACAAAGATGAAAGTGTCTCAGTTTTCTTTCTTTTTTTCTTTCTTTCTGCAAAGGGGTGGATGGTTTAGGCCAAGGTGACTACAGCAGCCACTTCCTAGCACACATGGAGCTTGCAGCAAATGCGGACTTGTATCTTGAAAAAATATGAAACACTAATAATCTCCAGGCTGCACAAGGAAGAGAGTCCTTGGCTTTTTCTTGCACCGAATTTGGAGATTTTTCTCATTCCTTTTCTAAAGCATTAAAAGCTGAAGAGGAGAAACAGGGGGGAGGGGAAGACTGATGATCCTGCTAGAACTAAAATATCCATTAATGTAAATTCCACCCACCTCCTCCCCATCCTTAAAATATGAGCTCCCTGGGTCAGGTTCCACCCGCAAACCTAAAAGCCAGCTCCAACCACATTGCTTAGTCAGACAGGCTTTTTTATTCTCCAGTGTGTCTAGCTGGCTGCTAGGCAACCAGAACAGCATTGTTGCTCATATGCATTAAGTAGTAACTATTATTTTGTTCCAATTTTTTTTAAAAGGATGACAACATCGATTTACAGCAGAATGTGCTCTCTCCTGAAAGTGAGCGGAGTTGTAGGCTAATTTGGAAAGTCCAAACCTAAAGGCCACTCAAAGTTTGCTGAGATTCCCCCAGATGCATCTGGTAAGTTATCTTGATCATTCAAGCCCACATGTTGCCTATAGTGTGGGCACACTGATGCCAGTGGGTGCCGCCCATGTGGAGTGCCTCCAAGGGCCACAATACAGCAGCCCTTTGATGGAAGCATCCATTAAAGATTTTTACCTTTGTTTTGTTTTTGTTTCTAAATTCCAATGTTTGTACTACCTCATTTCTGGTATGCAGAGGCGGCCCAGGCCACATCAGTGCAGTTCCCCTACCCAAAGACTTGTAAGGGAAGAATTTGGGGAGTTGCATAAAGAGTGAAGGGGGGAGGGGAGGGTTGGTGAGTCAGATCCTTCCTTCTTTCAGTGAAAGAGATCTGATGCCAGTCTGCAGATTTGGGCGGAGGTCTCCTTCCCGTCTTCTCCCCATGAATTGTGCCTCAGCATGCAACCAAGATACTCAGGCAAGGCTCCAGAAGTTTGGATTTGCCCATTCATGTCTAGTCAGCATATGCTTTTTAGAAGCACCTTCAAGCCTGCAAACTGAGGGGGAGGGATAGATAGATGTACAATTGTACATCTAACCGTATGGATATAGGCATTATAAAGAATAAGCTACAATAAGCTACCCTGCTCAGGCTAGACTCCCATTGCCTTCAGTGGAAGTTTTGCTTGAGTAAGGCTCAAAGGATTGGCATCTAAAGCGTCTTCTAGGTTGAGGGCTGCCCATGTTTGGAAATACTAGTGCCATTTTATACAGAGCAAAGATAAATTCCTAGATACTCACTATGCAATTTCACAGTCCAGCATTATCATGTAATTATGGAATTAAACTGAGTTAGAAGACAGAACTATCTAGGTATCGTACCATCTAGGAACAGTAGGCTTACATGGTAATCAATCTTGGAATTATCTGGCAGCTTCAGATACAAATTATAGACAGAAATATTAAATGGTGTCCTACCAGAAACAAATGAATAATAAGTGTTACTGCATAGCATTTATGGTAAAGATCTTATGTAGTACTATATGAACTATAAAATAAAACACTACTAGTATAAATGTTTTTGTCTTCATTGTTTACCTTTCTTTCATCCCTCTCTAGTATCTTTCCAGCTCTTTATGCACTTTAATATACTTACACAGCTGCATTTCTAGGAGATCACACTTTGATTGATCACACATCAAGTCCAACAGATCTACCCTTGCTCCTTTTCTCCCCACAGAGGAGAATAAAAAACAAACAAACAAACCCCAACTCTTTAGCTAACAACAAAATTAAACAGCTTTTTGGAAAGTGAAACAGCTGCTACCTCCGAAGCAAAAAGGAAATGGATTTTTCCGGCTGTTAAGCAACAGGCTCTGTGCTAAATATTTTCATAACTGGGAGTCTGCTGAAACAGCCGTGGAGTCAGAGAGCCTTGTACAGGATCTAGCAGTCTGTCATTTGAATGAAGTTTGGTCTTACAAATGCTACGCAACAGCAAGGAATTCTATTAACAAACACTTTGCAGGATTGGGCCCTTTTGAAGTAAACACCCCCAGATTTACACATGTGAATAAATTCACTGGTGAGTGTAACCCTAAATGTCAGTGGGACTATTCGCATGTGTGAAGTCATTAAAGGATCAGACCCAGTCACCACACAACTATATACTACTAGCTCAATAGTAACTGCAATAAATTCACATGGAGAATTTGCAAGTAAATTTTCCAATGCAGAAACACTGCAGAGTGACCAGAAAAATCTGAATGAAAGACTTCTCTCTCCACAAAGAAAGGATGTTGACAGGACTTACCCAAGTGTTCTACAGGCCCCACACAGATCATTTTTGAGTAATTGCAAAACCTTAAGGCCCATTATAATGTTAATTCTTAGCTTCCCTGGCTAGTTGTTGTCAAGAAATATAATTAGATGTTGTGTAGCCACGATACAAACTGGAAAGAATGCTAAGAATGTACTTGCTTACAAGTAGAGGAACAACATTAAGAGACCACAAGCTGAAGCATGTGTTCTGGGAGTTGTAAAGAATGTACACACATGCACCTCTACAGAGTTTTAAAAGGAATCAGATTGAAGATGTTACTAGTAGGCACATATCCCTTCCCTCCCCCCCAACACACACACACACACACACACTGTTCAAAATACAAACCAATAAGAAAAAGCAATCCAAAGGCAATCCTCAAATTCTGTCTTTAACTCATAAGAATGGCCATAAAGGATCAGACCAAAAGTCCATCTAGCTCTGTATCCTGTCTTATGACAGTGGCCAGTGCCAGATCCTTCAGAGGCAATGAACAAAACAGGGCAATTGTTGAGTGATCCATCTGTTGTCCAGGCCCAGCTTCTGGCAGTCCGAGGTTTAGGGACACCCAGAGCATGGGGTCGCCGCCCTGATCATCTAGGCTAATAACCATCGATGGACCTATCCTCCAGGAACTTATCTAGTTCTTTTTTGAACCCAGTTATACTTTTGGCCTTCACAACTTCCCCTGGCAAGGAGTTCCACAGGATGACTGTGCCGTTGTGCAAAGAAGTACTTCGTTATGTTTGTTTTAAACCTGCTGCCTATTAATTTAATTGGGTGGCACCTGGTTCTTGTGTTATGAGAAAGAATAAATAACACTTCCCTATTCACTTTCTCCACACCATTCATGATTTTATAGACCTCTATCATATTGCACCTCCCCCCCCACACACACACACACTTAGTTATCTCTTTTCTAAGCTGAACAGTCCCAGTCTTTTTAATTTCTCCTGATATGGAAGCTGTTCCATACCCCTAATCAATTTTGTTGCCCTTCTCTGTACTTTCTCCAATTCGAATATATCTTTTTTGAAATGGGGTGACCACAACTGCACGCAGTATTCAAGTGTGGATGTACCATGGGTTTATATAGTGGCATTATGATATTTTCTGTCTTATTAGCAATCCCTTTCCTAATGGTTCCTAACATTCTGTTAACTCCCCGCATTGTGCCCCAAACACCAGGGACCCACTGGTGCCATTACGTAGCGCCATACATGTCATATTTCCTTGGCGCAAAAGTAAGATAAAGATGCAATATTTGCCTTCACTTTCAAGTATCCTAGGTTCTATTGGTATCACAATCTTAATGCAAGTTTGCAGTCTATACTACTCCTTCAAAAGGCAAACCAAAAAATGTCTCTTTTTATTTGTAAAAGAGACATTTCCTGGATTATGTGTCTGAATTAATAAGCAATTACAGTATCTTGCACCTGTATAGCAATTTGCAGCAGAAGATCACAAAGTACCAATTAAACAAGCTTCATGACAAGTGATGGGCAGTAGGTGGTGCTACGCCCATTTTATAGATAGGAAAAGAGAGGCAATCATTAATAAAACACGCCATAGTGACACATTTGGAACCAGAACAGTCTATCATTTTTATTTGTTTGTTTATTTATGAAATGGCGCTGTCGACAAACCTCTAGATTTAAGTATTAGCCCCCACTCATAAAATGAATGGTCTCAGTGTTAACTAAAATCTAATATATAATTCTATACTAGGTAATTAGTAAATTACTTCTGTGGAACTGCATGTGGAGATGGCATTGGAAGAAGATATTCATGTGCAGCCTGTCATAAGTACTTATAGTTACCTTGCAGAATACATTTTTGAAGACTATAAGCAGTACAGTAACTAAATTTTGCAAGGGAGAAAAAGCAAACTAATCTTCCCCAGCAAGAATAGCCTTACACTGCTGAAGGCAAAGTTACTGTACTTGCAGCAACAACTAATCAGCAGAGCTGATAACAATGGATGAGCACAACAACATTCGCAAAAAAGACTCCTTCAGTGACGGAGACTCACAACAAAAACACTGATAGTGCATTTTAAATCAGTGAAACAGAAGGAGAAGAAGGCTCAGTAAGAAGCGAGTTCTAAGCAGCGTATGTCTACCTGGTGATCACAGTAAATTAACATGTCTAAAGAAAATTGCACTGAATAATTCAAAACATGACTGTTGGGACAGTGTCTTGTTTCTTTTTTTAATACATATTTCAGACAGCAACAGCCTGTCACAATAGCTGTTAGTTTCTGGCACTGTCTCCTACATTTTGAACACCATGGGCTGGGCTGGCATTCCCATGCTATGCTAGAACCCATCTCACCTACTTAAACATAACAGCTTGGCAAATTCAGATCACTCCAGTAGTCAAGAGACTCAACTTTACATGGTAGCCTTCTTTGTGTAACTGTGACATCTGCATACATGTCGTGAACAGGAACAAGGATCCAGCTCTTTCAAGAGCTCAGCTCCCCTTTTGGGCAGCTAAATGGAGCAACCACAAATTAGGTGCTGGAAGGGAAGGGGAACTCTCCTGAAAGTCCGGCCAAGGGATTGCAAGTTTACAACAGAAACATATTCCACAGTTCAGAGGTCAGTCAAACTGATTATTGTTGTATTCCCTGCAGAAGGAAGTTCAGTGTTATTGGCTTAAAAGCGAGTCACAAAATCTACATCAATTTTGTATCAAAGCTGGATGAATCTGTGAGTGGTACATTCATTCTGGGAAGAAGAAACGAGGTAGGAGGATGTTCATCTGAGCTGTGGCAACTGGAGACTGGTAGCATCAGAAGCAGGATCTGAAGGCATCTTCCACAACTGTATTCAGCACCACCCGATGCAGTTCCTTCTGTTGTGCAAGCATTGGGCTAGAAATACCTAGACTCCCTTGAACAACCATTCTTCTGCTATTGATAAACTGAGTACCATGAAGTTTGGTGGTTGTGTGAGAAGGAAGGTCCTTTCAGAGGAGAATTGTAAAACCAAGGCTCTGTCTCTTT
This sequence comes from Terrapene triunguis, assembly GCF_002925995.2. NCBI lineage: Eukaryota > Metazoa > Chordata > Testudines > Emydidae > Terrapene > Terrapene triunguis. Next base: position 9,181,164 of record NW_020664545.1, read on the forward strand.
TGGTGTGGACCTTAAAACGGTCAATGCATTTTTTGCTACAAAAGAGTTTACCCCGGTCACCTAATTCCCCTTTCCACCCCGCATGAACTAGCTGTTGTTCCTCTGCTCCCTCTGTGCTGTGCAGTTGGTACAAGACCTTAGGAGGAAAGCTTTTATTATACTCTCTACATTCAAAATTTCATTTTAAGGATGTTTTCTCATTGGGTGCATTAAAGAAACCATTTTTTAAAAAAGATGCATCCAAAGAAGGATGGGGGGAGGGATAGCTCAGTGGTTTGAGCATTGGCCTGCTAAACCCAGGGTTGTGAGTTCAATCCTTGAGGGGGCCACTTAGAGATCCGGGGCAAAATCAGTACTTGGTCCTGTTAGTGAAGGCAGGGGGCTGGACTTGATGACCTTTCAAGGTCCCTTCCAGTTCTAGGAGATAGGATATCTCCATAAAAATAAATAAAATAAAGTGGGCTGTAGCCCATGAAAGCTTATGCTCAAATAAATTTGTTAGTCTCTAAGGTGCCACAAGTACTCCTATTCTTTTTGCGAATACAGACTAACACGGCTGCTACTCTGAAACCAACCATTTTTTAAAAGAAAATGGGAAGAGGAATTCTATGACATGAAAGCATTAATTCCCCCCCAATCAACATAGGTGATCAGTGGGAGTCAAACCATGGACCTTTGTGTTCTGCACCAGAAAGGCAAAGAAGATGAAAGGAAGAGGAGGGGAAGAAAAGGAGTGTTGAATTAAGAGTATCTTCTTTGGGACAGTCAAAGGAAACATTAATTCAATCAATTTATGAAAATATTAGACTTCAGTTCCTATCAACTTCATATTTGTCCCTTTTCTATTGTCATTGACGCACAGATCACTAATGGGCTGTATTCTAATACAGTGGTTTTTCAATCATTTTGGGCTCAGGACCCATTTGTAAATCTTGATGGCCTGTCACGACCCCCTGAGATGGTCCCAGACCTGGATCCCTCTCCTGCAGGATCCTTCGGCAGGGAAAGGGGCTCAGAGCTAGGATTCCAGATGCTCCAGCCAGATGTGAATAGCTGGAGAATCCCCCAACTGGCAACTGAGGGGGAAGGGTAGCAAGCTAGAACACCCTCAAAAAAACACACTGCTCCCGTACATGGTCCATGGGGGACAGAGGGTAAAGAGGTGGGGAGAATTTGGGTCCTAGGGGTAAAGGTGGTGTGCTGGGGGAAGGAGTTGGAGAATAGAAGGGGCTGGAGGTGCAGTGGGGGAAAATCTGGGGGGCTGGGAGCTAGGATGCATGGGATGACAGAGGGGAAGTTGCCTACCTATGGGGAAGAGGCACACTGGGGGGCTGTGGTTGGGGGGACAGGACAGGGGGTGTCACACAGCTGCAGGGTGGGAGGTACATCGAGGGGCTGGTACTTACTAGAGAATGCAACACAAACTGCTCTCTCCTGGCCCCTATCCCATGGGGCTGGCTGGGCTCAACTCCACACTCCAGGCATTGTAACATCTGGGATTGAAGCGCTGCTCAGGTTTGGTCCAGTCCCCTTGATGGAGTGCCGATTGGGCCAAATTTGTGAGAGTAGAGTCATGAGCTGGCACATGTGATTGCAGCACTCACTCACATTTGGCCCAGCTGGCCCCCCTGTCATGACAGAGGGACGGCTGGGCCAAATCTAAGAAGTGCTGTGATCCTGTGCACCAGGTCGCAACACCTACAGAAGGGAACTGAGCCTAGCCAGCCCTGCAATCCTTTGACATATTCTAGTGACTTAGTTTTGGGTCGCAACCCACAGGCTGAGAAACTCTGATCTAATACAAGTGAATTTGAGTACTAAGTGTGCTTCAAGAATTGTAGGATATTTAAACTATGTTAAGAGTATCACATCTCTCTGGAGACCATCAGCCCAGTTGTCTGTCTTTGCAAGTAGCAGGCTACGTCAACTTCATTATCAGTTTTAAAATAAAATTATTAGTTTGCTTTTATATGTTAATCCCCGCTGCCATTATGAGATAAAGATTCAAGGCATTCCACATTGAAAAACAGTCGGGGGGAGAAGGAAAGAAAGATATTTACTGCACTGCAGCCACTTACAAACAATTCCAAATCGGAGATGAGTTAGTCATTGAGCTGGAGGAAAAGTGAAAACATGCGTCACATTAATGTGATAGCAGGAAACAACTGGCTTAAAATACTACACACAAATAATTGCTGTTAACAAGAACAAGTTTATAACCATTGTTCATTCAAGCTAAGTATCGCAACAGAGTTATAAATCAACAATATGGTAATTTCTTCTTTAAATATTTGTTTGGAATGCTACTTGATATCAGACTTCAGTCAAAATAAACTTTCGTAAGAGATATATCAGATGACGCCATCTGCCTTTCCCATTTCTGGTAGGCAAATGGGTAGATTTTTCTAATCCTTTTCCAGCTCAATTTTCCAAAACAGAAGAGCCAGAGTCTGATCTTTTTAACATGATGTAAAATCAAGTGTAAATTCATTGAAGTCAAGTTATTTACTCCATTGTAATTAAAATAAGAATACAAGTGGAACACAAAGAACTGGCTTTACCATTTAAAGGCACTGAAAATTAAAATCTTTCACCATTGTAATAATAAATAATAATATTACCTAGCTCTCATGTAGTACTTTTCGTCAATATATTTTAAAATGCTTTGTAAAGGATTTGTAAAATGCTCCCTATTGGGATTACCCCTATTTTAGAGATGGGTTTAATGGGGAAACTCAGGCATGGGATGGGGAAGTGACTTGCCCAAGGTCACCCAGCAAACCAGTGGCAGAGATTAGAATAAATCCGAGGTCTCCTGATTCCCAATCTAGTGGTCTATCCACTAGGACACATGGCCTGTAAGGTAGGTTGTCTTTTTTTTTAAATAAAGAAAATACTGTTAAACTAACTCCCCAACGCCAAATGACAGTACTTACCATATAACACCCATGACAGTTTTGATTTCCAGTGCTCATGAAAGGAGAAGTCAAATCTTTCAACCTTCTTCTGCAACCTATCAGAATGGTGGCACCCATCTAATTGTTAATTGTTCTCGATTATCCTGCGTTTAAAACAGCACCACCACAAAGGAGAGTAGATCACACAAGCCCATCCTGGACTCTTGTGCGTCTACATGATGGAGCCATGGGGGGTGGGGAGACCTAACTCCTGTTGGACTTCTGTCCTGCTACTAGGGTGACCAGATGTCCCGATTTTATAGGGACAGTCCCGATATTTGGAGCTTCTTTTTTTTTTTTTTTTTTTTTAAATATGAGCTCCTATTACTCCCCACCCCCGTCCCGATTTTTCACACTTGCTATCTGGTCACACTACCTGCTACTAAGCAGAAGTAACTTCTCAATCATCACACATTTGCTCTCAATCTATTCATGCAGGACTGGAGCCCCCTGTGTTCCATGTCTTGCTTAGCATTTTTACGTTACACTTATATGTGCAGCACCTTGCACCTGCACTGGGCAGGATCAAAGGCCAGAGTATCTTTTGTGTTAGGCTGAAGTGCACAATATACAGAAGTAATTTACAAGGTCACATATAGAGTGCTGTGGTATGAGAAGTAGCATTATATGAATGTCTTAGTATGAGATTTTAGACAGATTCACCAATAATGTCATAAAGCTAATTTGTCTAAGAATAAGTCTAGCACTTTTCATGTGAGGAACAATCTACAAACATTAATTCAACCTCACAATATCCTATGAGGTAGATATCCCCATTATTAGGGGAAGCTAAACGCAGACACAATACATAATAGCCTAAAATTCAAATAGCAAGTCAGAGTCACAGTCAGGAACAGAACCTACTATTGCCAAACCTAAAGCATTCAAAAATCATGAATCAGAATCCAAAAAAAAAAATCATGATTAAAAAAGTTATAACATTTTGGGTTCTTTTAAATTTGCCTTCCGGCTTATGAGCGCTTTAGGATACTCAGGACATGTTGTCAAGCTTTTCTCTACAACCACAGGAGTTAGAATCCTGCATTTTTATATAATCACATGGTATGAGAAGCTAACGAATTATGAAAATCAACAAATATAATGAGTTTCACAATAAAATAATGAAAGCTGGTACAGTTTAGGCACACACACTGCCTGCCTACCTACATACATGCATAGTAGTCAAACCTTAAAGTTTATATGGCTTGTGAAGTAGTCCCAAGCTAGTACCTTAAAGAAAAGGTAAAGTTATTATCAAATAATGTGACAAACTGCTCTATACATGCCTGTGGGAAACTATGTCTTTCTTTACTTCTGTGACAGTTTTCAACAAGTGTATATTTTAAATTGACAAGATCATTAAATCAGACTAAAGGTTCACTGTCAAATTATGTTATTCGTTTATTATTAATGAGGAGAGGGGTTTTTTTAAAATCATAACTCAGGTAATATGTAATATGTTAATATGACTTTAGACTGCATGTACATTTGGTGTAAGCTGCTAGCTAGCAGAAGACAAAATAAAACCATGTGAACTCAAAGATCTGATCTGTAATTAAAGACATCATGACCTCAGCACAGAAGCATAGAAATTAGTCATTCTAATCTAGGATGCTGAAGATCGAAAGGACATAAGTATATTTCAAGGATGGATTTAGTCACCAGAATTCTTTTCTTCAGACCATTTCTCACATCCCAAATCACCCAAGACACAGATCCACACAGCTAAATATAAACTGCAGCACGGTAACAGAAATGGGGGTTAGGGAATGTCAATCATTCATCACACATATAGTGTTGATGTGAACTTTAGAAGCACCTATATATATTCAACCAGAAATAGAGACAAAACCACCAGTCTTCTTTAGCTTGTACTCTCAGTTAAATTGCTCATACGACAGATACTCCAGTGGGAATAGACACATTGTTGGGGGAAAGTATTAATATAAGATGTATTTTTCATGTACATTATGTGCCACAAAGCCAGCTAGTCTCAACCTCTGACATGTTTTCAGAAAGCTATGGAGAGATTTCTCAAAGGTGCTACTCAAGAAAGAGATGCATGGAAACATTTTAAGTGATTTATTATCAGAGTCTTTGTTGGCTCTCTTCCTTAAAGAAAATTATAGCAATGATACTTGAAGCAGTTTGTGAAGAACAGAAAAGTCTGGCCCACAGCCTTGATCTCCTGTTCTGTAAATCCCTCTTTGTGTGTGTACACTGTGTTTCTACAGGAGAAAAATAAAAGTATTCTTATAAACTCATAAAACAGGATTAATACAGAGAATTCTTTACCTTCCAAAACTTGTTTTCAACTCACTGTTGGCTTTAAATACACTAAACCCATTGTACTCTACTAGACTAAGGTTTCTGGAAAAAGAACTTCTAATGTACATACAATATTTATTACATTAGTTGATCCTATTAGTTCTTACATACCTCTCTTAGTGAGTCATGGGCTTTGTAACCCATTAGCATGTCTCAGTGCTGACCTGGAAGCACCATCTCCAAAGGCAAGAGGGTTGCTCAAGCTCCGTACCCATTCATGCTTTGCTGAGGGTACTAACAATGGTGCTATAAACATGGTTTTGTGATGTGAATAAGTGGCACTTAGGAACCTGGTAGAAAATCATCAACTCATTTCACACAGACCAGTTATTAGTCAGTAATAATGACTTTCAGTCACTGCCCGTGTAGGACTGATTTGAACCAGAGACTTAGTGGAAAATGGGTCTATATTCCATAACAGCTGAGATATAAAAATCAAAGGCGCTATAAACTAAATTTTAGAATGAAATTGACTACATATGACATTCTGTAGTCTTATATAATGGTGGAGGAGAATTTTAAGAGGGATTCACAGAATGTATAACATGAACAATGTTCTGCATGTCTGAGATCAGAACATAAGTTCAACTAAACAGCTGCCAAAATGAAAGCTATGATAACAAATTCCATAACAATAGACTAATAGGAGATTTATCACAAGTCAAAGCATTAGATAAGTCTTCAGGGAATATGAATAATGATTACAGTATGAAGGATATCTGAATACAGTTATTTGATGGCATTTAGAAAAAGAAATACTGCTGTTTTAGGGCAGGAATCTAAAATAATTCTAGATTGGAAATAATTATCTCTATTTAGATTGCTTTTGGAATGGTTTCATGTACCAGTGTTTTGTTTTCATCTTTTGAAAAAGCTTGTCCATACAATATTATGTTCTGTAAACTTTGCTATAAACTTTTCTCAACATTTATAATATTTACACACACACACACACACACACTCTTCTATTATATAGCTGGAAAGTTTCAGTCCAAAATGTAAATATTTCAGAAATCTACAAATGTGTGAAGAGAGGGATTGGTCATTCAAATGGTTTGGGGCTTTGTCATTAGGTGCTACAAGGCACTTTGCATGTATAAAGCATCGGTCACCCAAGGATCTCAAAAGTATTTTAGAAACTTTAATTAATCCTTCACAAACCAACCCATCTCCTCTTTCCACCTCCCACTCCCAGGAGGTAGAGGAGCATTGATTTCCTTATAACTAAAAGTCTGTGTCTATAGCTGTTACCCCCATCAATAGGGAAGATTAAGCACAGGCAGTTGAAGAGGCAGAACACTGGATGGAGACTTGCAATCCCATAAGGTTGCTTCTCTGACCAACAAAACACTACTGCTAGAACAAGGGAATTAACCAGCATCTCTGACAAAGAATTTATTTTCTCTATCTTGTCCATTTAAATAGCAAGCTCTTTGAAGCAGGGACGATGTCTCATTATATTTCTGTACAGCGCTTAGTAGAACATGGCCTCAATCCCCCATTGGAGCCTCTCAGCACTATGATAACAAAATGATAATACTATTTATTTGAGTTAATAATTAGCACTAAAGAATGAATCTGTAGAAAGTTATTCCTGCTTGTTACATCCCTCTAATATATGATGCTTAGGCATTGGACTTGCTTTCAAAATTCCAGAATCCAGGCAAACCTAATGCACTATCTATATACAATTGTTAAATAACTAATAATAATATCCAGCACTGACTGCACTGAAATCTCACCCCCTTCACTAGAGAAGGTGTTAATGGACAACTTGTCTTTCATAATTTTAAGGAATGTATACCAAGGACAGTTGTTTAATTGTTTAACAACTTACTCACTTTATTAAAATTGTACTATGAATAAGTAAACCAAGTCAATACTGAACCAAAAAAAAAAAAAAAAAAAACCATAAATTTAAAAAGTAAAAGAGATTCCATAGGAATTTTGAAGACTACTTGTTTGTCCAGTAGAAATGGTTTCTCTTAAAGTTACAGGCATCATACAAATATGAACAGCATCTAGAAGAGACTAAAAAGAATGGAAATGCAAATATCTGAAGTTTTTTTTAAAGCTATAACAATTCTATTGTAATAATGAACTTTTAACACACCTAAAAGACCAGTAACTTATATAAAAATTCTCCTAAAGCCCAGTAACTTATATAAACATCTAATAGCTGTAGTGTACGAGCAAATAATTCTGTGATTCAAGCAAAAAGTGAGTTTGTTATAATAATCGACAAAAAAATCAAGTTATCTCCCTGCTCTGGATCTCCCAGAGTGTTCTGTCTTTTAGGGCCCTATCCGTAAACACTGCTGAGTCTATTGTTGGAAGGAATCTTATAAAAGACAATAAAATTGCAACAGTAAACTCTATGCCTGGTAGCAAATGTTTGAATACCCTGGGCTGTAAGTTCTGCAAAGCCAGGGCTGTCTTTACTTTTACAGTGCCCAGCATATTCTCCGTGCTTAATAAATAATGATTGTGCATCATCAATTTCAGGAGGCAACAAATGGCACAGCTGGTGCCTGGACCATGAAGAGGGATTAACTTTACTTGTAGTTGTTTGGGAAAGGAAGTAAACCTAGGAAAACCTCCACTTTAAATACATAAGAACACAAGAGCTGCCACAGTTGGTCAGACCATGCTCCATCTTGCCCTTTATCCTGTCTCTGGCAGTGGCCATACCAGAGCTTCAGGGTCAGTGTACAGAACAGGGCAATTATGGAGTGATCCATCCCTGTTGTCCAGTCACGACTTCTGAGGCTTGGTCTACACTACGGGATTAATTCGGATTTAGCAGCGTTAATCCGAATTAACCCTTCACCCGTCCACACTACAGAGCCAGTTAATTCGAATTAAAGGGCCCTTTAAATCGATTTCTGTACTCCACCTCGACGAACGGAGTAGAGCCTAAATCGATTTTGTTAATTCGAATTAGGGTTAGTGTGGCCGCACACCACCGAATTACTGTGTTTAAGTTAATGGGGTAGTGTGGCCACACACCACCGAATTAATGTGGTTAAAAACCGAATTAAGGTGCTTAGTGTGGCCGCGCACAATCGAATTTATACAACCTGTTTCCCAAATTCGAATTATCTAAATTCGGATTAATCCTGTAGTGTAGACATACCCTGAGTCAGAGGCTTAAAGTTGCCCGAGCATGGGGTTGCAACCCTGATCATCTTGGTTACACATTGATGGACATAACCTCCATGAACATAACCAGGTATTTTCTGAACCCAGTTATACTTTTGGCCATCACAACATCCCGTGGCAATGAGTTCCACAGGCTAGATGTGCGTTATATGAAAAAGTACTTCCTCTTGTTTGTATTAAACATGCTGCCTATTAATTTCACTGGGTGACCCCTCTCTATTCATATTTTCCCCCCACCATTCCTGATTTTATAGACCTCTATCATACCCCCACTTAGTCATGTCTTTTCTAAGCTGAATAGCCCTAATCTTTTTAGTCTTTCTTCATATGGAAGCCATTCCATACCCCTGATCATCTTTGGTAGCCTTCTCTGCACCTTTTCCATTTCCACTAGGTCCTTTTTGAAATGGGGCAACCAGAACTGGACACAGTATTCAAAGTGTGGATGCATCCTGGACTTATATAATGGCATTATGATATTTTCTGTCTTATTTTCTATTCCTTTCCTAACAGTTCCTAACATACTGTTAGCCTTTTTTGACCGTTGCTGCGCATTGAGCAGAAGTTTTCAGTGAACTATCCATGGTGACTCCAAGATCTCTTTCTTGGGTGCTAACAGCTATTTTAGAACCTATCATTGTATATATATAGTTGGGATTATTATTTCCAATATGCATTACTTTGCACTTATCAATATTGAATTTCATCTGCCATTTTGTTGTCCAGTCACCCAGTTTTGTGGGAGCCCTCTGTAACTCCTCGCAGTCAGCTTTTGACTTAACTGTTTTGAATAATTTCACGTCATCGGCAAACTTTGTCACCTCACTCTTCATCCCCTTTTCCAGATCATTAATGAATATGTTGAACAGCACAGGTCCCGGTACAGATCCTTGGCTGATCCCGCTGTTCATCTCTCTCCATTGTGAAATCTGACCATTTATTCCTATCCTTTGTGGAAACTATGTAGTCAGCAGGCAGGCTGCTACTTCTGTAAAGGTTTCAAGACCTGGGTGAAAGCAAGGAAGTTTCATTTTCCTCATTGGTGCAAACCTTGAGAACAATGCAATGTGTCTATCATATTAAAAAGAATAAATATTTGTCAGGCAGAAGGCAACTCTGTAGAATTAACTTTGGTGACCAAAAGCCATTATTGCCTCTTATTATCTGCACTTGTTAAAGAAATACCTCCCCCCATGGTTGTTCATCCTGAATGTCATGAAGGGCAGCCCAGAGGATTCAGGGGGCCTGGGGCAAAGCAATTTCGGGGGCCCCTTCCATAAAAAAAAAGTTGCAATACTATAGAATACTATATTCTTGGGGGGGCCCTGTGGGGCCCAGGGCAAATTGCCCCACTTGCCCCCCGCTGGGCAGCCCTGATGTCATGCATATTTGAGAAGATCCACATTTCGTGTGCTGGGTGGATTTTGATTTGAAACAAAATAGGAAATATGTTTAAATTCAGAGATTGAAGAAGAGATGAGTAGAGTGTGTGTGTGTGTACTACGTACACACACACACACACACACACAGTCTTTAGGCCACAGAGAGGATTTCAAGTTCTGTTAATTTATTGTCAGCACATCCCAAAACAACTCAGGAGGAAGGAGTTGAAAAAAGAAGGGCATTCTCACACAGAACCTTCAGAACGGCAATGCCCAAGCGCAAAGTAGCTGAGATAAGGAGTGCTGTCTTATCTCAGAATTTCCTTGCTTTGCGTTTTTCGTGATCTTCACCTTATCAGAGGCTAGTGTAGAATTCTATTTTCTAGCCAAGCAAAAACATAATCTTGATAAATTAAATTTATTAATTTATTGCCTGTCTGAAAGACTCCTGAATCTGGATAGATTCATTGACCGTTACATCTGGCCTAAGAGAAAAATTAAATCTGGCTGCCTGCCTTAGTTTCCTTGTGAATGCCACTGTAGAGTGGGGGGGGGGGGGGGGGGGAGGATGATTTACCCACCTGCCACATTTTGCTAAATCTTTCTTTCAGCTTCCCTCAATGAGTTGTGGCCCAGACTGTCCATAACTAAGACCCTCTGGAGAATAACAAAAGACAAATTCCTGCAGTCAGAGGGACTGATATAATCTCTCCCATTCCTTCTGGTGCTTTCTTCACCTTATCAGCATCATCCAGCATTATCTAGGTTGAGCCTCAGTCAGCTAGCTTTTAATCTCTAATAGATATCAGGTACGTCTCTCTACCCCAAATGACAGATCGGAGAATATGGAGTTGAGTGTCATCTGCTTATTGAAAATACTGCAGCCCACACTTTCTTGCTAACCTTCTTAAATCCCATACACACTCAGAAGAAGAGGCAGAAAAGTTGCCCAATACTACTCAGATCTCCCACAAAGAAGAGAAAGCACTCAAGCAATTCCATTTTCTCTTGCTGGTTCTACAAACTCATCGTCCAGACTTCATGGTCAATGGTATTAGATGACAGGTTTTCAGAGTAGCAGCCGTGTTAGTCTGTATCCGCAAAAAGAACAGAACTTATGGCACCTTAGAGATATGTTCCATTCTATGCATCTGATGAAGTGGGCTGCAGCCCACGAAAGTTTATGCTCAAATACATTTGTTAGTCTCTAAGATGCCACAAGTACTCCTGTTCTTTTTAATGGTATTAGAGGCATCTGACAGACCTAAAAGAATCAGCACAAATATCTGATCTTTATTTATCACCAGGAAAAGATTCTGTGTATGTACAGAGCCAAGCACAATGGGGTCCTGGTCCATGACTAGTGTTGTTAGGTGCTAAAGTATACAACAGGGGTCGGCAACCTTTCAGAAGTGGTGTGCCAAGTCTTCATTTATTCACTCTAATTTAAGGTTTTGCGTGCCAGTAATACATTTTAACGTTTTTAGAAGGTCTCTTTCTGTAAGTCTATAATATATAACTAAACTATTGTTGTATGTAAAGTAAATAAGGTTTTTCAAATGTTTAAGAAGCTTCATTTAAAATTAAATTAAAATGCAGAGCCCCCCGGACCGGTGGCCAGGACCCGGGCAGTGTGAGTGCCACTGAAAATCAGCTTGCGTGCCACCTTCGGCACGTGTGCCATAGGTTGCCTACCCCTGGTATACAAATTAATAATAATAATAATAATGAAAACAGGCTTTGTCTCTGTACCATACTCAGGATGAAGGTCACATTAAATAGGGCCAAGGAAATCCAAGGACTCTAGACTTTCTTCACACTCACCTTTTCAACCTGATAAGGTATATTTGAGACAAGATGATAACTGGAGAGGTTGCTGACCTCAAGCAATTAACTGAACAAAGATCTAAAATTGTTCCATTACCAGATGATACATCTTTCCCCACCTTGAGGAATAATTGAAAATCAACTCCAGTAAAGCCCTGGGACCTCCACGTTGGCTTACCCCAGCCAAATCCCTGTCCCTCTCAACTCTCAGCCCACACATCCTCCATCATCTCCAGAACCTCAGTGAGAGGCACTGCTGAAACCCAAGCAGAAAGCTTTTATGCCAGCCACCCAGGGCTCTACTAAGTTAGTGGTAGATAGCTCAAGCAGACTCTGTGAAACCTTACCTGCAAAATAACATGAAAATTCCTCAGTGAGAGATACTCCATCACCAGACGCAAATTAGCTAGATTAACCACCCTGTACAGTTCTGCCCAACAAATGCTCTGCTATGGTGAAGGTGAAGTTACTCTTCTTCAAAGCCAGGGAATAATCTTTTCAAAACCTTTTTGGATACCATTGGTCACAGTTAGAAGACTTCTGCCACCAATGCCATATCATTGTCTCCTCCTGTTTCATCAGCGGGAGACAATCAAAATACCACTGTGACCAGCAAATTCAAATGACTACTTCCCTGACTTCAACAGCCGCTCCATCAATAGTTTAGGATAACAGTTCATTATAAAATGCCTCACCATCCACTGGCTGAGTGGCCTGTGGATAAGGTAATTCTCTCCTTCAGAGACTTCTGAAACCTAGCACAATCCCATTAGTCACGGAGGATGGGCTATCAAAAGAAGACCTTTACACTTGTCCCAGAACTGAAGAGATGGTGGTCAGCCTATGACCTCTCAGAATTGCTATACTGGGTCAGACCAGTTACCCATCTAATTTGGTAGCTGCCTCTGACACTGGTGAGTACAAAGTGCTCCAGAGAAGAGTACCAGACAACCACCTCCTCCCCACCCAAAGTTCAACACTATGGAATAATTTGCCGTAGGGGAATCCTTGTTTTCCCAACCCCCATCAGTCAACAATTGGCTTATGCCCTGAAGCAGGAAGGTATATATATCCCTTTTTGCACCCCATCTAACATAAATGTGGATCTTCTTAACCACATCAATGGCCAATCCTTTTTTGAATCCTACTAAAAGTCTTGACCTCAACAATATCATCCAGCAGCAAATTCCACAGATTAGTTACGCTGTTACCTCTAATTCCATCCCAAAACCCAAATTCCAGTGTTTGGCCAGCTGAATGTTGAGCCAGAAACTATCTGGGACAGTCCCATGGTTGTCATGGTGGCCATAGGATCTTAAGCTAACTCTGAAGAGCTGTCTGACAATGCCTAGGCAGGTGGTGAGCTGCGGCTACTACTTAGTATCCTTACCATGTTCATTTTACCATTACCTCACCTTGTCCCCTATCCTTTTCTATCTGCTGTATCTTGTCACACTCCTAGACTGTCAGGTCTCTGAGGCAGGAACTTTCTTAAGCCTGGTCTACTCTTAAAACTTAGGTCAACATAGGTACAGTGCTCAGTGGTGTAAAAATTGCAGACTTAACCCCTGCTGTAAACGCAGCTACGTTGATGGAAGAATGCTTCTGTAAACCTAGCTACCATTGCTCAGGGAGGTGGCGTTCCTACACTGATGGAAAAACTCCTTCCATTGCTGTAGTCTGTGTCTACGCTACAGGGTTACAACAGCATAGCTACAGCCCCATAGTGCCCATAGCGTAGAAGACATGGCCTTAGTTAGGTCTCTGTACCAGTGCCATGCACAATGGGGCACCTGATCCTTTATTGAGGCCTGTAGGCATTACCATAATCCAAATAATTAAGAATTGTCAGACACACAGATAATGAAGTCACCCAGGACACTTTCTTTTAGCAACTCTAGTACCTCTGCAGAAATAAAGTTCCATCAGCAATTTGTACATTAATGCTGGACCCATCTTAATTCCATCCTGCGACTTACATACAAGCTGGGCACACTTTAAAATCTAGTCCTGGAATGGGAAGCCATCTGTGTTTAGAGCCAGATGCAGCCAAAGCTACATGATTCACACTAAATGGGTATCAAAATAAATGACACAAATACAGACAAAGAATCAGACAATGAAAATTAACATTTCCATGAAGGCAGAAGCAACAGAGAGCGTATTCATATATATTCAGTAGGTATATACATGTTTTACTACACTGAAGGTTGTTTCCAGTAAGCAGACTTAAAATTTCGTAAGGTCAATATTGCATCCTGCCCATGTCTTTTCCTGTAACGAAACCTCACTTTAGGGTTCAAGGGTCTATATTTACTAGCCATTCTGGATACAGGTGAGTGGCTAAGAGGTGTGCAGTTGCTCCAGCCTAAATTCACTAATATAGGATCATCTCCTCTAAAAAGCCCATTTCAGCATAATAAGCCATTTTCAAAAGATACTAAAATAAACACATTCCTTTCAAAGGAACCAGCCACCCCTTAAAAAAAAAAAAAAAAAAAGCTTCCCAGTTTTTTTTTTTTTTTTTTTAATAATATCAGAAGAAAACCTAATAAGCCCATCAGAAGATTTAGTTGTAACATGCAAATAGCTGTGATGGTAATAAAAACCAGTCTCATCAGTTGTACTCTTTGAAGCTGAATGGATAACATACCAACTCTGACACAAAGATCATGACTACATTCAATTTTGGCCTAGGACACATCTAGATGTATTTCCCCACACATAGGGCAAGATTTTGGAAGTTAGCTCCCAGATATTTGTTAATAAGAGTGAGCCCAATTCACCCATGGGATAAATCCAAGGACCTCACTGAGTTACACCAGGGATGAATCTGGCCGAGTCGGTCCATCTTCATCATGAGTGATAGTACATGGTGATGGTGAGGACACGTGCTATCACATCTATACAGTCTATCCCCAGTCCCAAAAGCTATTCCTCGTTTAAATAATTCTTCTAACAAATGTCCCAAAGAGAACAAGATGAATGTGCGAACATCAGTTTTCTTTGTCTGCTGTTACTTTGTAAATACCCACATAGGGTATGTAGCCACATATGATTGCATTATGTATCCATAGATGATTCATTACACTTGCACATGTCTTCCACACACTCATCTTCACCATAGTGTTTTGTGATACTGGTCCCTTTGAAAGTGTAACTGCAATGCCCACTTAAGAAGGCAAAATTTCAGCAGAGATTAACACAAGTATAGTAGAAGTCAACTAGGCTGGAAGTCTTCCTGTATATATGTTAGACAACGTTATGCTCAGGAGAATAAACTTTCTTTCTTCTAAACAATAACAAAAGAATCTAGACCCATTATGATATGTAAATTACTTTACAAATGCCCTTATTTGGCATTGGTACAGATCTTCAAATCCTACCTAGCACCAAATCAACAGAACACAAATCAAAAATTTTTGAAGGTCATGGTTGGCAGAAGTCCTACCACTTTTACATTGCACAGAAATCTCCTGAAGTGTTTCCCTCTATTCTCATCACCACACCTCAAAAGTGTCCCACACTCTTCAACTTCATACAGAATAGAAAGGACATTCTTTAAACAAGGGGAAGTAACAGAATTCCTTCACTGATCGAAGAGATGAAATCATATGTCTAAACACAACTCAACACGCTTAAAAAAACCAAACAGCTGAATGGTGTCTGCAGAATTTTGATATTTTCTATTTGTTCTTTAATAACTAGTTGAGACAAAAGTACAGCAGTTTTTCATAGAACAACTTCATTCAAAGCTGAGGATTCCCTATAGCTGGAAATATGATTCGCACAGTGCAGAGCACTGGAATAATTCATGTCTTGCATTGTTTGTTATGAACACAAATTCTCTGTAAGTGGGTTCCCTGTACATTAGGATTCCTAGTTACCTAATGTATTAAGGTGTACATGGTTCAGCCTGAAAAGATATATTATGTTGCCCATTAACAGATTCACATCATAATTAGTTCACATGCTACACCGACACTGGGACAGTTTAACTGAAGAAAGCCAGTACGTTCTCAGACAATAAGGTGGATTTGTGAGTGTTTGAACACAGAAATAAAGAACTGAATAAAGGAATAAGATAAAATACCTAGTCTCAAAGCACAGACAGAACAAAAGAAAAATCCATATGTTTCACATATCAGAAATATAATCTCAAATCACAGGATTGCAGTTACCAATGCTCAAGTAAGTTAGACTGTCTACTCAGCAGCCCACTTCAAGTCCTGGCATGCTGGTCAGGACAGCACTTTGCTCCAGCTGGCATGCTTCCAGACTTTAACTGTGCTGGCATTTGTTTCTAGAAAAGCAGAGACGGGGGAAACTGGTTTAAATATATCTCAGCAGTCTTCAGCAGAAACTTTTGCTGAAGAGTGTAGCATTAAGATATGCTATTAAATCAGCAAGGCCCTCATCATTATATGTTTTTGTGCTCCATAAGATACTTTTGGATTCAGAGAACATTTTCAGAACTAATTCTGGACAATTGGGCAAAATATAAATTCAGTCATCCATGTTTTCAGACTGTATTTAAAAAAAGAAACCAGATCTCTATTAAAGTTAAGATTTGTCAGTCTTCTGGAGTTTTACAAACATCAAGCTATTTAAAAACTACCAAAGTAATTTGTTTTTCTATGCAATTATTAATTTTGAACCAGCAAGAAAAGAAACAGTTGTTAACCATTGAGATTAGACAGTCTCATATCAGTCCTGAACAAGTTTGGCTTAGAAATCATATGAGTGGAGGATAAAAAGAAACAGTCTCGGTTAAATATAAGTAACTGTGATTTATTTCCCTTTAGCACTGATGTTATAAATTTGCAATTTAAGGGTCTGATCCTGAACGATACCAAATACCCCAACGTCCTTTGATTTCAGTGGAAGTTGTGGGTGCTCAGGCAGAACTTCCCTATGTCTGGTCCTATATTATTGTGATAAAGCAGAGATTTAACAGATATATGGAACTGGCACAAAACTTCACAGAAAACAAGTTTCCAAGTCATACCCAAGATTATATAGAAAATGAATTTCTAATTTGTGCATAGCCAAGCCAGAAGGGCTTGTGCAGACTTTCAGAGAACAGAAACAATACCATGCAACCTTCTATGCCCCTCCCTCAGTCCTCTGTAGTACTGGAAGATCCCACAAACATTCATCCTCTCATTATCCTTTCAGCACTAGTATCATTCCCATTTTACAGACTGGGAACCAAGGGACAGAGAAATACGTCAGTGTTGCCAACTCTCACTATATTTGTTGTTTTTCTTAAAGCCCCAGCTCCTGCAGTCAAATAATTACATGAGACTCTTACCTTTCCTTTAAAAAGAGTCCATTTCTAGCCCTCCTGGTTTCAGAGAGGAGCTTGAAAACATGAAGTCTAGAGGCTCTAAAAACAGAAGGCACATTTTAAACAATAAATGTTGGTTTCTTTTTAAATTAATCTCATGACTTTTTAACAGTGCTGGCAATATCAAGATTTTCAAAAAGACCTCGGCACCAAGTTTTCAAAATGTAGCCGTAAGTATCACAGGAGGAGCTACTGAGTGCTAGGTACTTTTAAAAGTCTGGTTCCAATTGTGGATACTGAAAACCTGGCCCTAAGGGACTAGAGCAAGGTCTTTGGAGTCCAAGTCCAAAGCTGTAAGCACAAGATTATCTTTCCTTCTGACCAGTCACCACTAATCAAGTTATTTTGAGTAGCGATTATTGTATATTCACAGGAAACTATTCTTAGTCCAATCAGAGTTCATAAATTTTCAAACAAACTGAACAAAAACATGTTAAATAATCTTGAACAATGTAATTGAAGAAGTCAATAATCTGTCTGTGGATATTCCAAGTGCAGAAAAATAAATTATATCGTTTGTTGCAAGGTATTCACTCAACTCTGCCTCAAGTACTATAAACAAACAAGATTTTGCATCTTTCAACAAAAAAGATTAAAAGGTAGGATGATTAGTATCTAAGTTAAAGAATGGAATGATGTAGTCAGTCTACAGGAACTCAGTCTTAGACACATTTGAGGTGGATCTTCTCTTACACTGATATTTGGTGTATCACAACATGTGTTATTCAAAATAAACAGGAGCAATCAAGGGAAGAATAGCCTGCACCTGCTTCACAAAGTTCCTATTTAGATTTTCACATATTACTCAAACTGCAGGGAAAACAGAGAGTGAGACTTGCTAGTTCCAGAGAATTGAATCAAATAAATGACAGGTGGAAACCAAACTAGTTTTGCTAGATGTGAAGTTAATATAAAAGCCCAGGAGAAAAAGGGGAGGAGGAAATAGGGAGCAAAGCTTATGCAAGTTCCTTTAAAAAGAAGCTACTTGAGTCAGCTACCATTTTTCCTTCTTTTTAATTTACATTCACGCCATGCATCCAGAAACTTACAATGTGAAAAGGAGAAGAAGGAACGGGTTACTTTGGCCAGTGCTATATACCAACTAATTGTTCTTTCAGGGAATACTTTTGTTCAAAACATCAAAATGTGAAATTCAGGGCACAAAAATAGGAAGAAATAATTTATCATCATGAGAGATATTGAACTCCCTAACATTTGTATCAATTCTCCCACCTCCAAGATAACCAGAGGGTAAAGAAACACAACTCACTGCCACACTTGAGTCCCAAGGCTGATTTTTATTTGTTGGGGTTTTTTTTTTTTTTTTTTAAAAAAGAGAAGGTAACTAAGTTTAAAAGAAACCTATTAAATCATTTTGCATGATGGTGGTTACTGGAAAAGTTACGGAATAAGAGTGATAGAAAAGAAAGGGAAGTAAAGAGATTAAAATTAAACAAAAAGAAAGAAAGAAAATAAATGAGAGAAAATGTAAAACCCAAACCCTTGGAAAAAATGTTTCAGAGGAACATGGCTCCATTTCATCCAGTATCTTTGTCTTTCACAGTGGCCAGAACTGGATGCTTCAGAGGAAAGCGCAAGAAACTCTGTGGTGGACAATTAAGGAATAATCTACCCACAGGGGAAGTTTCTTCTTAACCTCGATCAGTGGAGGTTTATTTATGCCCAGAAGCACAAGGGTTTAGATACTTTATACAATCTTATCCTATCTAATGAAAACAGCAGATGCTCCCAATATCTACATACATGTCAAATCCTCTGTAAAATATTGCTAAACTCTTGTGGTAGTGAGTTCCACGGGTTACATATGCATTGGGTAAAAAAAAGCATTTAATCAATGTTATAGTTGTTACCTTTCCATTTCACTGAATGTTCCCTTGATCTTGTATTATGAGAAAGGGTAAGAGCAATTAATTCACCTTCGCTATGCAATTGGTTAAAGGCAACATTTCACTAAAAGGAAAAGGCAGGAGAAAGTGTTGGGAGGAGAGTGGTGTTGTGGCAGGCTCCCTCCAATACAGAGGCCAGTGTGTTGTGTACATCATCTGATAATAAGCCTCCCCCACCAAAAATACCTCAGGCAGGGGCTGGGCAGAGAAACCTCTGAGCAACAGCTCCCAACACCCACAGGAAAAAGTTTGCAAAGAGGCAGCAGGAAAATAAGTTACATTAAGAATAAATAGCATGCAGCCAAAAGCCAGGGGAGAAGCCATGGCACAAACTAGATTAGAGGAGGTGGGACTGGAGTTAAAGTCAGATAAACTCCAGGTCCCCTCACACTGCCACACAAACAAGATTCACTCCAGCCCCACTCCTCCAGATCAGTCAGTCCAGCCCCCACCCACATAAGCCAGCATCTCTCCAGCCTCCTGGTCCCACCACAGGCTCTTCAGCCTCCCTCTCTACTAACCAGTCACTCCAGCCCCCTCCCACGAACTGGAGTCACACTAATCCACACCAATCCAGCAACTCCTGCTCCCTCCATCCCCCCAACCGGAGTCACTCCTGCCCCCTGCCACGAATTAGATTCACACTAGCCTACCTCCGTCCAGTCACTCCAGCCCCCCTCCATGCCTCCAAACCAAAGTCACTCCAGCCCCGCAGCACAAACCAGAGCCACCACTGCCCCCTCCTCCCTCACCCAAATCGGAGTCACTCCTGCTTCCCCCCCTCCGCCCCCAAACCAGTTTCACTCCAGCCCGCACACCGGGTCACTCCAGCCCCTGGGCCAGTCTTGTCGCACCCCAAAGGGGATGGGGGCGCCTCCCCTCAGGGACCCCATCCCATCCCTGCCCTCTCACCTGCCCTCCCCGCCGGGCTCCCCGGGCTGCGCTGGGCTCCGGCTGCCGGGGCTGCGTGTTGCTACCGTTGGCAAGTAACAGTCTCCACGACTACGGTCACTATGGCGCCTCGCGCGGGGTCTCGAGGCAACTGTTGCTACCCTCTCGTCTTACGTCACATGCAGGCCTCGCCCTCTTCCCGAAGAAAGGAGGAGGCCTGGGTTCCGCGGCCCCTGGTTGGCCCTAGGGCTGTCGCTCACATAGAGGGCGGGGCGGGCTCCGGCCAATCATGTGGGGGCAAGGGTGGGGCCGGGAGTTGGCGCGCGCTTTGGCGCTTCAATTGGAGGGAGGAGAGACCGTTCAGGGGCGGGAGGGGCCAAAAGGGGGCGGGGTCATATCAGCCGTCATTCTGGGGCATGACCCTCCCCCCGGCGCGGGGGCGGTGGCGCGCAGTGAGCGCGGAGCCCCGGGAACTGGGGAGTCACCTCAGCCAGTCTGCTGCTGCCCCCTTCCCCCCGCCCCGCGGGCAACAGCCTCAGCTGGGGCGAGAGAGGGAGCGAGTAATGGGGGCAGGAGCTGGCCGGATTGAGGGGGTAATGGGTGGGGCTGCTGTGGGAGAAAGGGCAACGGGCTAATAGGGGTCGGAGCAGGTGGGGATGAGAAGGTAATGGGGCAGGGACTGGTGGGAGTGAGGGTAAGGGGGGCAGTGTGGGGGAGTAATGGGATGGGGTGGTAATGGGGGTTGGAGCTGGTAGGGTAATGGGGCAGGGACTAGTGGGGGTGAGGGAATAAGGGGGGCAGGGTGAGAGGGTAAGGGGGCAGGGACTGGTGGGGGTGAGAGGGTAAGGGGGCAGGGTGGGGGAGTAATGGGGTGGGGCTGGCAGAAATGGGGGTTGGAGCAGGTGGGGCTGGCGGTAATGGGGGTTGGAGCAGGCGGGAGCAGGATGAGGGAGTAAAGGGGGTTGGAGCTGGTGGGGGCTAATTAATGGTGAGGACTAATGGAGGCCATAGGGAGGCAGGTCTGGGGCTGTGGGAGCAGAATGGGGTACAGGCTAATGGGGAGAGAGGATGCTGTGGGGGCTGAAAGGGAAACACAAAATGGGGCAGGCACTGAAGTGGATGGTAGTAGACTGGGGAATAGAGACAGAAACCCCCGTTTGCTCTAGGACACAGGTTCATGCCCCTATTTTTGTGAAGAGAACCGCGAGATGTTTAATGATGATAAGTGGTGAGGACTTCAGTTTCCCTTCTCATCCAAAAGACAGCCCATTCCACACCCCTCCATTACCATGCTGTGTCATTAGCTTCAGTGCTAAGCATCACCTTCTAAATAACCAGCACCACCTAGGTGTTCCTTTATCCACGCACTGACTAGAACTGACCCCTACTTACCTTGTCAGACATGCAAAGTTCTCAGCCTACAGCCATGAGTCCTATTTAGAATTTCCCCTTATTGACTATGATTTTTCACCTTTCTCCCTAAATTCATCTGTTTTGTTACAAATTGTAACATAGAGGCTTCAGCCAAGATCTTGTGCTAGGTGCAGTATGTGAACATAGTGAAAGATGGTCTCTGTATTGAAGAGTTTACCGTCTAAATAGATAAGACAGGTAACAGGTTGGGGGAAAGTAGAGGCGCAGAGAGTGGAAGGGACTTGCTTGCCCAAAGTCACCCAGCAGGTCAGTGACTATTGACGGATAAGCTTGTTGGATAGATAGATTTGACTAGATATTTGAATCTTCACCTTTCAGTTTGTTTGCATTTTTTACAAGTGAAATTCTTGCCAGTTAAATATTAAAGAGCTGCTGTTGCATTATTGGAAACTGCCAAATCTCTCTGGAAACGGTCTGCTTATAGATTAGCTGCATTTCTGTTCCCTCACCCCCTTACCACACATGGGCATTTGCATGTAAACAGGCTCTTTGTTTCTTAAGAATTTATTTGCTCTTGCTGCTTATTTCTCCCTACCTGAACTAATAATTCTCCATGACATCAAAATTGTTTCCATAGCAATCAATTGTGAAGTCACAAACAACAAGCAGAGGATTAGTTTGAGTTGAGGCCAAGCAGCCAAAGTAGAAAGAAAGCAGAGATCTGTATTAATGCAAATGTCCTTAGAAATAACATTTGAGCAAATACTGTTGTGTAGTGTTGCTGTATGCTGTTAAACAGCTGCCATTCTCACCCCAGACAAGGCTGCATTTCAGCACTGGGTGTGGCACATCCAGCGCATGGTGTTTATAATTTGGTTTGGGGTTCTTTCTGGATGAAATGTGTAAACTATCATTTGATACAAATGATCTGTCGGCAGAATTGTTTCTAAGTGGAATATGCATTATGGGTTTTCATGAGCCAGCCAGGAAATATTCTACAGAATGTCTGCTAGCTTTAATGGAAAGTCCATTTCCCTGTTAAGCTGTGTGTGTGAATTGAGCTAGAGTGTGTATTAAGGAGACATCTGCTGGCTGAGATTGCACAATGACTTCTAAGGCACATTTCAAAAGGGCTTGTCTAGAGTAAGGAAAATTTGCAGCAGTATAATGATGCTGATGAAAACACCTAATGTAGACATACTGCACCATTGCAAAATGAGGCTTGCTCACTGGGACTGTTTGTATGTTTGTGCAGTGCCTAGCACTGTGGGGCTGAAAAACAGACCCACAAACACCAAACTGTACAGGCAGGACCTAAATCTCTAACCTTTGGACAAAGAGATTCTCAAAAGCTGAAGTCACCTTGGTTCTTATTCTTGTTTATTTTTAATGCACAAATTCCTCTGCACTGAGTGTAAATGTAGAAGTTACCCAACAAGAGGCTAACCTGTGCTCTCCTTGAAGAGGTTGGAAACTCAGAGGCCGTCATCACATGGAATTCCCCTGAAACCCCATCCTCAAATGGGGACACAGAAGAGCCCACTCTTTGGATCCCAGGAATCCCCCCTTCCTGCTTCTCTGGACCCTTCTCTCTCTAGGCAGGCTGCCTTCACCTGTGCAAATCTCTCTTCAAAGGTGAGCGCAGCCTGAGATACCACTGCTTCAAACAATAACAGCCTAAGTGTGGATTTCCCCTTCCAAGGGAGGGCAGAATGGCAAAGACTGCCCCTGCTCCACCCCCCAAACTGAACAGGTGCCCCATCCCCATGGAGTGCCCATGATGGGACTGCCACAAAGGAAAGGAGAGTCTGCTGCTGACACTGCACTCCTCCTACCTCCTGAGGATCTTCTGGGCTCCTCTATCCCCCATGGAGACTGGGCAGGTTTTCGTTGTGTGAAATGGGAAGAGGGTTGTTTGAAGCCTTAACCTAACACCTTAGGGCCCGGTCCTCCAATCAGTGCACCTCCAGAAATTCCATTGACACCATTGGGAGTTTTGAGTGCATGGAGACTAGAAGATTTGGGCCCATAATAACAGGCTATACTCCCTCTTTCTGGGGGGAAAAATATTGTTGCAATAAGGCAGGACACAAGTCCTGTTCCTTCTTGGAACATGCCCACCCTGGCAGCATCCTCTAAGCAGGACAGAAATTAGCATTCTGTTCACTATAAAAACAAATCAGCAGGCATAGACCTCTCCAGGTAGCAAGAGTAACTCCTATTGCTATTAATATTGACCAGCTGCAGCATTCCCAACTCATGCTGGCTTTGGAGAGAAAAGGACTGGAACTGAGACCCACCCCCAACTGATAATGTAACATGGACCTCTGGACCATTTTGCAGATTTCTTTAGATTCTGCAGTCACACAGGTTAGTGGCAAAGAATCCATTTATAGACCATCACTGCACAGCAGAGGAAGGGACCCTAACAATGTTCTGGGAACATTCTCTGAGTTTCTACAACGAATGGCCAAATTTCCTTATTTTCTGTTATTTCACCTGAGCTGCAGTTTCCTATCTGTTCCCTGAGAAATGAGGTCTTTGATGGAAACACTGACATTGCTTTTTGTCATTCTCCTTTGTATTTCATGATGCGTGGCAGATTTAAACTCTTGGGAAGGTTAAAATGGTTCCACTGTTTAGACCGGGGTGGGCAAACTACGGCCCGGAGGCCAGATCTGGCCCTTCAGACATTTTAATCCGGCCGTCGAGCTCCCGCTGGGGAACGGGGTCCGGGGCTTGCCCCGCTCCACATGTGCTGTGGCTCTGGACAGCTCCCGGAAGCAGAGGCATGTCCCCGCTCCGGCTCCTATGTGTAGGGGCAGCCAGGGGGGCTCCGCATGTTGTCCCTGCCCCAAGTGCCGCCCCCACAGCTCCCGTTGGCTGGGAATTGCGGCCAATGGGAGCTGCAGGGGCAGCGCCTGTGCACAGGGCAGCATGCAGAACCGCCTGGCCACGCCTTCGCGTAGGAGCCAGAGGGGGGACATGTCGCTGCTTCCGCGAGCTGCTTGAGGTAAGTGCTGCCTGGGGACTGCACCCCTGACCCCCTCCTGTGCCTCAACCCCCAGCCCTGATCTCCCTCCCACCCTCGGTCCCAGTCCAGAGCACCCTCCTGCACCCCCAACCCCTCATCCTCAGCCCCACCCCAGAGCCTGCACCCTCACCTGGAGCCCGCACCCTCCCCATTCACCGCACCCCATCCCCTAGTTTCGTGAGCATTCATGGCCCACCATACAATTTCCAGACCCAGATGTGGCCCTCAGGCCAAAAAGTTTGCCCACCCCTGGTTTAGACTCTGAAAAGTTTTTCTCTACAATGAAGGGGTCTTTATAGTCTTCTTATTATGGAGGCACTAGTCATGGTTTCATGGTTAAGGCTAAATTGAGTTTTGCTCTTAAAGCAGAGATATAAATGTAGGTTGGTTTAAAAATAAGTCGGAACATGTACTGCCTCACCATGGGGACAAATCAAACATAACTGCTTCAGAACTGCCCAAATGCATAATTGTCCCATATTTAGCATCCTGGGGACAATATTATCTTAATTTGTTATCTTAAATGAGATCTGTAAAGTCACTGTTACATAGTTTTCAATGATGGCAGATAGCCCATTCTTCATTCCATGTTATAAAACGTACACACAATGATGTGCAGCAAGGCTGGTGGCTTACCCTAGACATCAGGATTGACATCCTTAAATGCCAGGGAATTGCAAGCTGTAATTCCAGCAGGGCTGACTCAGAGCTTCATCCTTCGGAGTTAGGAAAATTGAGTTTTAGCTTTAAAAAAGTGGGGGAGGAAGTGGAGGCTGATTCTCTGTTGCAGTGCACCTTATGAAGACATTTCTAACAGGCAAAGCAAATGTAAAGTGGGTGTAGCATTTTACATTTGCATTGCACCAGTGTAAATGACTGCACAAGGTAGCGAATGATGGAGAGTCAGGATCTGGGGTCTTTAATCTCCATGCAGTATAGACAGAGGCCCTTAATTTTTGAAGTCTTATCTGAAAGACATCCCCACCACCACGTGCGCGCACACACGCAGCGAACAAGGTCGGTGAACCTTCTGAGGTGCTCCATTGCTGTGTTTGGAAGCTGTGATAGATATGGCAATTTCCTGCAATATCTTTGGGAGATTTTGTTTGTATTAAGTTTATGTATCATCGTGGGACAGGGATTGTATGTAATACCATGGGGGAGGTGGACCACAGCCTTCCAGGAACTAAAAACATTGAGGGGTGATTAGGCAAATTTTCTCAGGCTGTAACACCTCCAGAGAAGTACCACTGCTGGGGAAGCTCATATATGCTGGTTCAAACTGGATTCTCCAGAGACCAACGGACAAAGAAATGGCTTTTGGATAAAATAGCCTGAATTTAAACTGACTCAGAGGCAAGCCTCCTTTCTGATCCAGCAAACAGATAGGACCTTCTGTCCAGGAGGGCCTCAATCCTTTCTGAGAAGGGTTGTAAGGACTGAAGTTGAGGCATCTGATAAGCTTTCTAGCATGTATGTAGGTCTTTTTATTAGGGATGTAAATATTGTTTTAAAAGTTAACCATTTAAACGATTACAATTATATTGTTTAATCAGTTAACCAATTAAAGGGAGAGGGGCTGGGGTTGCTCTGGCTGGCTGACCCGGGGCTGGGGGTTAATGGTTAAGGTGGGTTAACTGGTAAGACTAATGCTTACTGGTTAACCGTTTAATATTTTACATCCCTAGTTGTCATTTTCTCAGTACTACTTTCTCCTTAAGAATAAATATGCTTCCTTAGAAAAAGCTGTGTGGGAACACAACTGTGGACAATTATGCTGTTTATAGTCTCTGAGGAGAAACGGTTTATGCAGTCTGGCTTTCTGGGGCTCTCACAGCATAGGCAGGGAACTGTGCAGCCTGGAAAAAGCCCTGATCAGGAGAGAACAAGACGTGGGTCTCCGCTAGGGTGACCAGACAGCAAGTGTGAAAAATCGGGACAGGGGTGATAGGAGCCTATATAAGAAAAAGACCCAAAAATCAGGACTGTCCCTATAAAATCGGGACATCTGATCACCCTAGTCTCTGCCCAAGAAAGGTGATAGCTGAGGAGCCTAGAAGTGGGTGCCCTTGCTGGGCCATGGAAGGGGAATACAAGTGCTGTTGCCTTAAACTGTGTGTGACAGGTTGGATCACAGAAACCCCCTTGGGAGCTGCCACCCGATGTGCAAAGACTACCCCGCTCCTGTTTTCCCTGCCAGCTCAGGACTCCAGCACCCTGTCTTGCTGAGTTAGACACTCCCGTCTGGCTCCAGACACAGACCCAGGGTCTGAATCACTTGTCCCAAAGCTGCAAGTTTACCTGAAAACAGCTCACAGGAGTGTGCCTGTCTTTAGCATTCAGATGCCCAACTCCCAATGGGGTCTAAACCCAGATAAATCCGTTTTACCCTGCATAAAGCTTATGCAGAGTAAACTCAGAAATTGTTCGCCCTCTATAACTCTGATAGAGAGATATGCACAGTTGTTTGCTCCCCCAGGTATTAATACATACTCTGAGTAAATTACTAAATAAAAAGTGATTTTATTAAATACAGACAGTAGGATTTAAGTGATTCCAAGTAGTAACAGACAGAACAAAGTAAGTCACCAAGCAAAATAAAATAAAATGCGCAAATCTATGTCTAATCAAACTGAATACAGATAATCTCACCCTCAGAGATGCTTCAGTAAGCTTTTTCTCAGACTGGACACCTTCCAGGCCTGGGCACAATTCTTTCCCCTGGTACAGCTCTTGTTCCAGCTCAGGTGATAGCTAGGGGATTCTTCATGATGGCTTCTCTCCCTTCTTTGTTCTCTTCCACCCCTTTATATATCTTTTGCATAAGGCGGGAACCCTTTGTCCCTCTGGGTTTCCACCCCCCCTCACTGGAAAAGCACCAGGTTAAAGATGGATTCCAGTTCAGGTGACATGATCACATTTCACTGCAAGACTTCATTACTCTCTTGCCAGCACACACATATACAGGAAGACTCACAGGTAAACACAGTCATCTGCAGACAATGGTCCTTGTTAATGGGAGTCATCAAGATTCCAAACCATCATTAATGGCCCACACTTTACATAATTACAATAGGCCCTCAGAGTTATGTTTTATATTTCTAGTTTTAGATACAAGAGTGGTACATTTCTACAAATAGGATGATCACACTCAGTAGATTATGAGCTTTGTAATGATACCTTACAAGAGACCTTTTGCACAAAGCATACCCCCCAGTTGCATTATATTCACATTGTCAAATTTTTCTAAAACTATCCCCGTTACATTATATTGACTTATTATCAAGTTTTTATAAAACCATATAGACTGCACAACGTCACACTGTGATCAGAGCTTTAAGCCACTTTTGCACTCTCCCCATTTTTGGGCTGTGTCAAGCTTGGTGTACACTTAAAAGTTATGTCAGCATAGCTATGTTAGGGGTGTGAAAAAAACCACACACCTGACCTACGTAGGCATGCTGACAAAACTCCCAGTGTAGATGCAGCTATGTTGACAGAAGAGGGTGTCCGTTAACGTTGTTTGGAACTCCTTCTGTTGGCGTATGCTGCATGTGCACGGGGGCGGCAGGGAGAAAGGGGGTTATGCCAGTACAGCTATGCTGACATAGGCTTTGTAGCGTAGACATACTTTAGTTCAGGGATCGGCAACCTTTGGCACGCGGCCCACCAGGATAAGCCCCCTGGCGGGCCGGGCCGGTTTGTTTACCTGCTGCGTCCGTGGGTTCGGCAGATCGTGGCTTCCACTGGCTGCAGTTCGCTGCTCCGGGCCAATGTGGGCTGCGGGAAGCAGCGCGGAGCCAGCCACACCAACTGCTGCAGAAGTCACGGAGGTCACGGAAAGTCATGTAATCCGTGACTTCCATGACCTCTGTTACAGACATGCAGTCTTAATCATGAAGCACTGAACAAGTATCATTAACATTCACTCTGGAAAACAAAATAGCTCTGATAGTGTAGGTGCTTGTTCAGGTTTTCTCTTTGCCCCAAACACGTTTGTTCCAGGCAAACACAGAACATGTTCTCCATATTTATAGCCATGCATCTTAAATAAGTATTTTGGGTTAGGAAGAACTTCAAATGTTGTGATTGATGAAATGAACAGGTGGGACATTTCAGGTGCTCCAGATGTTCCTGGGACACTGGGCTGTTATGGGTAAAATGCCTAAGTGAATTAAGTGCCTTTGTCATTTTTATAATGGAACAGGCACCTAAGTGAAAAACTATGAAAAATTGGGACTGTCCAAGTAAAACAGGGGCAAATGGTACTTTAGTCCCAGGGCATGCTTTGTACCTTGTGTAGACATCTCTACATGTACTGCCATCCTGATATGGTAGCATTCTGTACCCCCTGCATGAGATGGAAGGTAGAGGAGAATCAGGCCCCTGCCCTGTCCCATCCTGCCTTGTAGATTTGAGCCAGAATTGCTCCCTTATGTCCAGCACACAATCCCTTAGTAAATCCCTCCAGTAAAGCCTGGGATGTTAGCCAATTTCTTGCTGGGAACTGGGTAGTAATCATAGGTTTGTTAATCATTTTTAATTAAAAGCTCTTCATTGTGTGTCAAGCTGGTCACTGTAATAAATTCTTCCGTTTCTTGAACCTGTTGCATAAGCCAGATCTTATCACTTCCATTCCAGCCCCTTCAGGACCAACATCTATTTAATGAAAGTTTTCTACTTCTAGAAATTTGTTAATGATAACCCAGTGATCTTCCTGCTACGGGGGTAGATAAAACAGACCATACCCTGTATCTTGATAGTTAACTGCAGTTGTACCAGTTAGACAGAAGAGGGCACACTTCTCTCTAAAAGTGACCAGTAATGTGACTAAAATCTAGTCCCTTGGATAATGTGTGCTCAATATAACTGGTTGAAATGTTTCAACTTACAACAAATTTTGGCCAAAAAAATAAATAAATGGTGTTTTGAAGAAATGAAAATGTTTTGTGGAATCATGCTGGGTCCTTTGAAATTTCAAGTTTTTCTGTGAAAAAAATCAGTATTAAAAGACCTGAATAAGAGCTCTGTGTAGCTCAAAAGCTTGTCTCTTTCACCAACCGACGTTGGTTCAATAAAAGATATTACCTCACTCACCTTGTCTCACTTACATTAAAAAATTGTTTTTATATCAGTGGAGGGAAAAAGCACCCTACTTTCGTTCACTTTTTTACCCTTCACCTCCTTTTTTTTCAAAGGTAAAAAAAAAAAAACAAGTGACAAATGGCTGAAGTGAAACTTTCTGAAAACGTTTGAATTTTTTGTTTAAAAAAATGAAAAGTTTCAAATGAAACAAAAAAATGTCATCGCTTTCAATTTTTTTTCTCAAAATAAAACCTTTCTTCAACCAGCTCCAATGCTGAAGGCCTCAACAGCCATGCTAAGGGTAGATCTACACTGAAAACACTACAGTGGCTCAGCTGCACCATTGCTCCTGCGCTGCTGTAGGGCTTCAGTATACACACACACCTATGCCGACAAGAGGGGTTCCCCCGTCACTGCAGATAGATGGTAGCTAGGTTGATGGAAGAATTCTTCCATTAACCTAGCACTGTCTATACCAGGGATCTCAAACTCAAATCACCACGAGGGCCACATGAGGACTAGTACATTGGCCCGAGGGCCGCATCACTGACACCTTTTAATATAAAGATACAAAAGCCCCCCCACTCTGCCCCCGGCCCCACCCCCACTCCATCCCTTCCATGAGGCCCCGCCCCTGCCCTGCCTCTTCCCATCCCTTCCCCCATTCCAACCCCTTCCCCAAAGTCCCCACCCCAACTCCGCCCCCTCCCTGCCCCTATTCCAACCCCTTCCCCAAATCCCCACCCCTGCCCCGCCTCTTCTCCGCCTCCTCTCCTGAGCGCGCGGCTCCCCACTCCTCCCCCCTCCCTCCTGGAAAGCGCTAAGTGCTGCCAAACAGCTGTTTGGTGGCGGGAAGCACCTGGAGGTAGGCAGAGGAGCGGGCCGCGGTGCGCTGGGGGGGGAGAGACGGGAGGTGGCAGGGGAGGGGAGCTTGGCGGGCCGCTGGAAATAACTCGGCGGGCCGCATGTTTGAGACCCCTGGTCTATACTGTGAGTTAGGTCAGCATAGCTACATTTCTTGGGGGTGTGGATTTTTCACACACCTGAGGTCTTGTCTACGCAACAAAATTAAGTCGACCTACATGAGGCTGACATACAGCCACCGCAGTAATTACTGCAGTTTTTCACGTCCACACTAGCTCCTTCCGTCGGCGGTGCGTGTCCTCACCAGGAACTCTTCCACCAATGTAACTGACCGTGTGGGGCACTGACAACGGGAGCCCCACCAGCTGCCAGCCCGAAGCCCTGCTGCTGCCTCCCAGTGAAGGATTGGGGGGAGGGAATGAGAGCCCGAGCCCAGCTGCCTCCCAGTGAGGGATTGGGGCAGGGGGAGTGCTCAGGTTCTCCTTTCATTCCTTCAACGAAAGGCGGCAGCAGCACTCCGAGCTCTCAGCCCTGGCAGTGGGGCTCTGAGCTGTCAGGTGATGTAACTAACGCAGTATCTACACAGACATTGTCTTGCCCTAACTATATCGACCTAAGCACTATGCTTCTTGCGGAAGTGGAGTTAAGTTGATGTAGTGGGCGACTTACATCGGTGGGAGCCCCATTGTAGTGTAGACACTTGCAGAGTTAGGTCAATGTAAGCTGCCTTATGTCAACCTCAATCTGTAGTGTAGACCAGGCCTGAGAGATGTAGCTATGCCGATGAAAGTTCCCAGTGTAGACCAGCCCTAACAGAGTCATACTGAGTGCACTGTACTACCTAAGAACTTTCTGTTCCTGATTCGTCCCTGCTCTTTCACATGTGCCACCGTTTAGAATTGTGCAAAGTGCATGCAGATAGGGTGTAAAATGTCACAGAGTCTGATTTGGTAGCATTTGACATAACACCCAGTGCAAGACAGAGCATGTCTAGACTAGGATAACAAGTATATTTTTTAAACATGTCAAAATGTTTTAACAAACAAGTTGTAAAACTCTAATGTAGACAGGGCAAGTTGTATTTGAAAATGTGTTAGCTGGTCAAAATGAACCCCAGAGGAGCTGAATAGCCTTGTAGACCTCCATTGCAACCAGGGCCGGTGCAACCACTAGGGCCTGGTCTACACTACGGGATTAATTCGGATTTAGCAGCGTTAATTCGAATTAACCCTTCACCCGTCCACACAACACAGCCATTTAGTTTGAATTAAAGGGCGCTTTAAATCGATTTCTGTACTCCACCTCGACGAGCGGAGTAGCGCCAAAATCGATTTTGTTAATTCGAATTAGGGTTAGTGTGGCCGCACACCACCGAATTAATGTGGTTAAAAACCGAATTAATGTGCTTAGTGTGGCCGCGCACAATCGAATTTATACAACCTGTTTCCCAAATTCGAATTGTCTAAATTCGGATTAATCCCGTAGTGTAGACATACCCTAGGTGAACTAGGCGGCTGCCTAGGGCGCCTAGTGGTTGAGGGTGCCTAAAAGCCCGCTCAGGTGAGGAGGTGGAGTGGAGGTGAGCTGGCACGGGGAGGGCCACCCGCAGTAAGGGGGGGGCGCACAGGGGAACTGCTCCCCGCCCCAGATCACCTCCACTCTGCCTCCTCTGCTGAGCGCACAGCCCCCGCTCTAATTCTCCTCCAATCGGTGCCGCAAGCCTGGGAGGGGAGGAGAGGAGAATTAGAGCGGCACTGGCAGGCTCAGCGGAGGCGGCGGAGCGGTGGTGAGCTGGAGCGGGCTCCCCGGGCGGGGTTAGCTTCTGCGGGGTGGGGGCTACCCAGGAGGGGTTAGCTGCCATGGAGGGGGGCTCCCCGGGCGGGGTTAGCTGCCGTGGAGGGGGTAGCTGCTGCGGGGCGGGGGGCGGCGGGCTCCCTGTGTGGCGGGCTGGGTTAGTTGCCGCAGCGGGGGCTCCTCTGGCGGGGGGGCATGGTTGGCTGCCGCACAGGGCACAAGGTGGAAGTTTCGCCTAGGGCGCGAAACTTCCTTACACCGGCCCTGATTGCAACTGCGTCACTGAAACTGGTTCCCGAGTACTGACAGTAATCTGGGGTGACACGCTTCCATAGTGGGATTGCCACTTGCTTCTGGAATGGGTTACCTAGGGAGGTGGTGGAATCTCCTTCCTTAGAGGTTTTTAAGATCAGGCTTGACAAAGCCCTGGCTGGGATGATTTAGTTGGGATTAGGTCCTGCTTTGAGCAGGGGGTGGGACTAGATGACCTCCTGAGGTCCCTTCCAACCCTCATATTCTATGATTCTCCAAGCAGAGGGATATTCTCATTCTGGTGTTCTTGTGCTTCAGGGCTGGGACAAGCTCAGCCCATAAATCCAGGAACGTGGCCTTCTGCAGCCACTGTTGGCCCCCAAAGTGATCTCGTTCCACCATTCAGTGTTCATTGGCCAGCCCAAAAGTATTGGTCCACCAAGTAGAACTACTCCAAAGCTAGATCTTATAGGAGTGCCTGAGCAACATCAAAGCACAGGTTCTCTTCTACCAGCTTGCACAGCCTGCAGATTCCTCTAGCAAGCACTACGTTCATTAGGCCCTCATCCTTGGGGGCAGAGATCAATTTGGAAATAGTGCAGGCACCAGTGAATTCTGGAATCCTGTAAAAGTGAGAATGGACATTTGACCTCTGCTCCCATAATTCCCTCAGATACTGTAGGTATCCCAGAGTCCACAGCAAGTTTCCCAGAATGCAGTGGGCATAGAGGCAGTGCAAGGGACTTTGTGTTACCCATTCAGAGTGTTAAAACTAATGCTGCATGATGTCCTGTGAACACAAGCCTTGAAATGCCATGTCACTTGTGCAGTGCAAGCTTAACAGTGTGAATGCACTCAGCTCAAATAGGTCTGTTGATTTAACTAAACTAATATACTGTAACTTTTGTGTGTAGGCAGCACTAAGATAGATAAGCCCTCAGTATCAGAATGGCACTGGGCTGATGACCAGTGTTTAAGATTTCAATGGAGCATTTCAACACCATTCTGTAAGAGACAAGAAGTCCTTTCTAATGTAATAGCTTGAACTGACTTCCTCTTTGTTTGCAATTTAACCACAGACATACTGGCAAAGGCTAAACAACTGGGCCAGCCACTTGCTCAACACCCAGAATGAAAGACTGAGGCCATGGGAAGGTAGCTGTTTCTGGGGGAAAAGCCTCTGCTCTCTATGAGCTAAGATCAAGTGTAGTAACGCCTCAAATTTTCTGTATTGTTTATTTTTCAAATATTCTTTAATAAAATTTAAACCTGTTCTTGTAATAAAGCTGGCTTCATGACAAGACTGGCTTTTAGCTGAACTGGACACAATTTTCCTGTCCCACCAAAAAAAACCCAACAAGATTTTGAAAAAATTTCCCATCCCAAATCAGGAAGAAGAATTGAAATCTCTAAAAATGTGATTAACCAAAAAATAACAATTCAGATACATTGACACATTTTATTTCTGTAATTTCAACAGTCTTCTTTCAATTTTGACCTTTTTTAAATCTAAAATTAGCTTAAATTTCAAAGCAACTTTGTTTTGAAGTGGAAAGCTGGAATTCTTCATTTTGGAAGTGTCAAAAGGAACCAACTTGACAATTTCAAAACTTTTATTTAATTTTTCAAGTTGAAAAATTCATCAAAACTGA
Source organism: Terrapene triunguis (assembly GCF_002925995.2). Taxonomy (NCBI): domain Eukaryota; kingdom Metazoa; phylum Chordata; order Testudines; family Emydidae; genus Terrapene; species Terrapene triunguis. The sequence goes on from NW_020664545.1 coordinate 9,215,023, forward strand.
CTCTTTCCCGTGGAAAGTGTCTGTTTAGACAGATTGATGTTTTCCAACAAATAAATATCGTGGCAAAAAATTCTCAACCAGCTCTAGTGATTGTTAATGTGTTTGGGGCTGAGTTAAACTCACAGAGGCCTAACCCTTGTCTACAATACACCTGTAACTGAGCCATCAGCTCTCTGTCCAAATTGTCCCAAACAAAAAGGGCTCATCTGCACTTCAGCTTTAACCCAATGAGGAGACCTGCTTACAAACACTGCTGTTCCCTAGTCTCATTACAACACGGTTGTCCTCTGACCCAGTTACAGTTTGAATGTGAGCACAGACAGGATTTAACCTTGTCCTTGTAACTGGGCTAAAGTCTGGCCGGTCCTTGCAATATTTTAACCCTGTTGCAGCTGAGTCAGGGACCAACAGTGGGGTAATTGGGTCCCCTGACTCAGGCCATGTCTACTACGGGGACTATACTGTCATAACCTCGTAGTGTAAATTCAGCCTAGAGTGACCGAAGGGGTTTATCTGTCTCAGTAGGAACACCACCTCCCCAAGCAACAGTACCTAGAAGGACAGAAGCATCTATCTAGCTGCATCTACACCAGGGGTTAGATAGATTTAACTACAGCTGAAGCTGCTGAGAGACCCGCTGTTTTTGCTGGAGTTCTGAAAATAGACCCGCTCTTGTGAATTGCTTGTATCAATCAAATTTTGCATCAGATTAATTTTCCATCAAAATTCTTGTTCAAGAGCATATATGCTTGTGACTAACATAGGCTAGAAATTCTGGGCCCAATTCTCTACTGACTTGCATGTTTTGTGGACTTTTACCCCTTTGCAACATGGGTGTAAATCATTTGCAAGTCATATACCCACTTGGCACTCACTTTGTACAATGCAAAGGTTGCATCCAGACTAGGAAAACAGGTTGTGTTAGAAGGTGTTCATAACATGTTTTAACTAACAAACAGGATTTGGGGCATAGTAAAGATAGTGAAAGCAGAGTTAAAAAAAAATAAGCCGGTCATGGTCGGCTTTCAGGTGTGTGTGATACAGTGCTTGTGACTGTTGTCAGTTGGCATGCGTGTGTGTGTGTTTTCTCTGTGTGCTGTCTCAGCTCTAGGCAGATAGCTAGCCCAGCAGACCTTGACAGTATTACCCAGAAAGACCACAGACTCGGTGCAGTGGCAAAGGTGCTCAGCCAGCTATTGCCCTCAAGATACAGTCCTAGCTTCCTGGATCAATATCTGCAGGTATACTAGCACACGAGTACCCAGTGGCAAGGACTCAGCTCAGTCAGCAATGGAACTTTGTGCTGACCCCTTGGCTGAAAAAGGGTTAAGGCGAGATACGCCCCCCTTCACCACCTGAATTTGCACTTTACTCCTGATGTTTCAGACAAAACATCAGTATTCATCACTTCCGCCAAACCACTGATCTTGTGTTTGGTTGGGGTGTAGTTGTGCTAGTCTGGAATGTGTTTACATATTCGGTTTGTTTTAGCAATGCTAACATTATCTGTGCCAAGTTCATGTACCAGACAGTGAACTTGCAGGCAAGCATCTGCTTTTTTGACAGGGCCTGACTTTTGCTCATTACATAATGTTTGCTGACTTTGGTTCAGGCCTCGCACCAGGCGCTGTGCTCCAGGCTCTCTCTTTCTACTGCAGTGAGAATTAGACTGCAAAAGGGCCTATAGAAGTCTCGGCCGAGGTTTGGCCCTCAGCGGGGCTGTGGGGTATCCCACCGCCTCGCTCTGGTCCGCCGTCAGTCCTGGTCCGGCGGTAGTGTGGGACAGCAAACACACGGTTAGGGGCTCAGGCCCTGAAGCAGGGGCTGAGCCAATAGTTCAGGATCCCAGGCCCTTAAGCAGGGGCTGAGTCAATGGGGTTGTAGCAGCCCAGGCCCTAGGTCAGGGCGGGGCAGCAATCAAATAGTCAGGAACCCAGGCCCTTAAGCAGGGGCTGAGTAATGGGTTTGTAGTCCCAGCCTCTCTAGGCCAGGGAAAGGGGGAGTCTGCCACCCAAGGAGTGGGTGGCAGGGGGGACACAGGCCCTCCCACTCCACTGCATCCCAGCCCAGGGCCCTAGCAGCGGCGGAAACTCACTGCTGTCAGTGGGGATCCTGGTCGCAACACACTGACATAGGCTCTGGCAGTGCTGCAGCCAGACTGGGGTCGGCTGCCCCCGGGCTACTTCCACACTCCCCCTCGTTGGGTACCTGGGCTGTACTAGTGCCCTCGGTGGTCTCCACCAACATCGGTTCCTCCGGGTAGGTAGCAAAGGGTAGGTTTGGCTCCTCCTCGGGGTAGCTGGAAAGGGGCAGGCTCGGCTCCTCCTCGGAGTAACGGGCAAGGGGTAGGCTCGGCTGGCCTGGTGAGTCCTCAGGCCGGTCGCAGCCTGCTGCTGTCTCCCAAGCGGGAGCTCGGCCACAGACATCTGCTCTCTCTGGCGGCTTGTTCTCCACTGAGCTCTGCGGGCGGGCTTTTATACTTCCGGGTCGGCCCCGTGACCTCTGAGGGGCGGGCGCCGGACCCAGTGGCTCTGCCCACATTGGTGTTAGGGGAGGTTCGGCCCTCAGCGGGGCTGTGGGGTATCCCACCGCCTCGCTACACGGCCATTATTTCAGAGTGCCCTGAACTTGACTCAGGATCAGATTCTCAGCTGGGGTATATAGGGGTTGCTCCACTGACTTAATTTAAGCTTTGCTGATTTATGGCAGCATCCATAGATTCAAGGACTGGAAGGGACCGCGAGAGGTCATCGAGTCCAGTCCCCTGCCTTCATGGCAGGACCAAATACTGTCTAGACCATCCCTGATAGACATTTATCTAACCTACTCTTGAATATCTCCAGATTTAAGTCCGATTCTAGGACTTAAAGTTCCTTTTATTCTACATGTGGTGTAGAGTCCTTATTGTGAATGATAGAGAGTCAGGCCTGCTTATGTTTAGCAACTATTTTGTGACCAATGGATGATCCCATCCCCATCACCTCTTCCTGACTCCCAAGCTGTTTACCATCTTGTTTCCTGAGTTTGTGTACTCCCTTGTGCTGCACTTAACTCTAGATCTGTCAGCTTCCAGGTTTACATTTTTCCAGTTATCTTGCATGTCATTGGCCGGGAGTGCAGTTGGGGCGCTGGCAACCAGTGATAATGATTCTGCAGCAGGAACGTTAGTTAACGACTCCGTGGATGGCGTGTGAGTCAGAACAGACTCCAGTTCACTCTGCATTGGCTCTGCAAGATAAACATGAGAAAAAAGTGACCTAGATCAGGCTCTGCTTCTTAAGTCAGCAGATGTGACTCACTCCACATGGGGAATAGTTTGGCTAAATAAGAAGGTGCTATTTTTACTTTCATTTTTCTCTGCACAGTCCAACGTGTATTTAGTGAAGCTTCTAAGTGGGGGGAGGAAGGTAACATAGTGCAAACAGTACTTCCCCCGTTCACAGGGAGGCTAAGTGACTTGTGCTAGGTCAGACGGGAAGTTTGTGGCTGAGCTGGGAAGAGAGCACCGCTCTCTGAGGCAGTAGGCCCCACCTCCATCCACAGAACCACAGTCCCTCTCAGATAAACAGCTTCACATCTAACAGTGCTTGTGTTATCTGTAAAACATACTCAACTGGGTCAGGTGCTTTGAGATCTACAGATACAGACACAGCAGGCCCCGATTCTCTCTTACCCTGCACCTTGTCCAGACATTTATACCCGCACCAGGTGGGCATTAAATGCTTCCATCCTGATTTGGTAGCATTTCACCCCATTTTGCAAGGCAGTAAATGACTGCACTAGGTGCAGGGCATGGGGAACCAGGCCCGATGGCTTGTGCTTACACCAGGAAAGTGGGTTTTTTACGGTGCAAAATCCTGGTGTAGACAAGGCAAGTTGTCATTTTACCTTGATGTGGATGGTAAGTTGGGGGGGAGGGGAAGGTGTCCCTCAACCAGCCACATCTGTCTTAGGGTTTTACCTCACCACCCATCACCTTCCACATCAAATCAATAGCGAAAGCTAATTTTGAGTCGACTTCCTGGAGTCTCTGGCTTTTCTTCATCTTTGGGGTCAGGTTTTGGTTTTTGGCTGGCTGGGGTAGGGGTCAGGGACAGATGGGAGTGTCGGTATTGTGAATGTCTGTCTTATAGGGGAAAAGATTTTGCAAAGAGGAAAGTTTTACAGCATTCCTTCACTATGGTCAAACTGTATTCATCTGAGCTCCAGAAGTTTGTTCCACAGCCAGATCCCGTTCACTGAGAATGCTGTCTCTAGCTCTCAAGTGCGTAGGCCTGGACTTTGTGAGCTGTATTGTCTTGGAGGAGTACAGCTGAGGTGGTGGTTCAAAGCTACATTGAGGTTAAAAAAAAACAAAACAAAAAAAACTTCACTGCCTTATGCTAGGATACCTCATTTTAAAAACACCCCTTAAAATTATATAGTGTAGACAGGGCCAGGTACGGGCACAGCATTTTTATTATTAGGCAAGATTTGCAGTTGGGAACATTGAGACAGGAAGCTGACTTGCCTGAGTGTGACTTTGCTGTAACTGGTTAAGTCTTGATTTAGCATCTGTTACTGCAACTTCAGTGGAACTGTGCTGAGTTGCACCAGCTGAGGACCTGGCCCTATTTCTGTTACAACCCCGGAAACCGAACTCCTCTCTGTACAGAATAAAGACATCAGGCAGCTTTATGCGTGTGCCTCTCCTCTGACCTGGAGGGACCAATTCCAGAAGTGAGAGGGGTTCCTCATTCTTCATTCCCAGTCAGTCAGTCCTCTCTGCTGAGGCAGCTAATTAATCCAGTTGTGGCGGTGACTTTCACTATGTGAACATTTGTTTACATTGCAATTGGACTGAGACCGAACCCCCTCTTCCCCAAACTCATTTCACAAAGGCCACTGAACAGCCAACACCTGGCAAGAACTTTTAGTCTCCACTGACCTAGGCTGGATATGAAACAATAACCTAGAGGTGAATGATTCTGTATTCCATTAACAATCAGTCAACCAGTGCATCCCGTGGATAATGTCTGATATGAGAATCCTCGGACACTCAATGAAGTTAACTCTCCACCAATTTAGAACCAATAGAGCAGTGTTTCCCACTCCAGGCCAATGGGAGCTGCTGGAAGCAGCGGCCAGCGCATCCCTCGGCCTGCGCCGCTTCCCGCAGCCCCCATTGGACTGGAGCGGCGAACCGTGGCCAGTGGGAGCCGCGATTGGCTGGACCTGCAGACAGGGCAGGTAAACAAACCGGCCCGGCCTGCCAGGGGCTTTCCCTACACAAGCGGTGTTCCAAGTTTGGGAAACACTGCAATAGAGGGAAATACTTCAGGAAAGCTATAGCAATCCTGTGGCATTCACTGCTCCAAGGGGTCAGAGCTAATTACTGGGGCTGGATTTAAAAAGGGCTGGGTCAGCTCTGACCTTCAGCTCCCATTCTTGGCTACCAATTCCTGTTCCAACCACTAGGCATGACTGTCCATGTCCCAGTCTCTGACAATGTGTGATGCTGTGCAGGTTGCTTCTCTGTGTCTCACCTTCCATATATGTCAGATGGAGACTGTAACACTGGTCTGTCTTGCACTTGGGGACCGTGAGGCTAAATTCACGTTTGTTAAACTCTCCCTGATCCTTGGCTGGAAGGTGTATGTATTATTGGCAATTCTTCAGACTAGAGCAAAGCACACTCCACTGCAATGCAGCTGGCTACTGGGGCAACTGTGCCCTGGAGAGAAGGATTTGTTCCCAACAGCTGCAGGGGATCAATTTACACTCTGCAATGAAAGAGATTAGCTTTAATTGGTACAGGGGCAAAAGTTATTACCAATTGGTCATAAAATGACCCAGCCCTTTTTAAATCCAGGGCAGGGGTAGGAGGGGAAAGGCGAGAGACGAGGAGTGGATGGGGGCAGGACATTGGGGGGCAGAGGTGGGACCAGGGAGGTTCTGGCACTCCTGCTGGAGTGTGCCACCAGATCATCTTCCATTCTCAAGCATTCCATATTCCTCCCCTAAACAGTAGGTATTGGCCAAGGACAAAGGCAGATGCAGGAGCAAATGGACCATAAGCTTTATGTTCCCGATTTCTTAAATGCTGCTTATATGCTTTGCTGTATCAGTAATCGGGAGCATTTACATTTGCAGTAAAGTCTAACTTAACAGCCCACTGGAGTCAGCCTCCAACACAATGACTCAGGCAGACTGTAGTCATGAAAAAAAGTGCAGTATCCTGATGTTCTGTTCAAAATTCAGATGAGTAGGCAAATGTCATTAGGTTCTTTGGCAGCTAAGATCTGTGTGAGGAGGCTGCTGGTGGCTGGCTTCCCTACTACAAAGTTACCACATTTACAATGAGGACGTTGGTGCTGGTTACCTCTGTAGGTAGCAGGAGTGAGACAGAGAGAGATTGGCTGCATACCTTTCCACTTTCTGGAGACTGTAGAATCATAACAAAAGACCGGTGGGGACACACTTTCCTTCACTGGAGATAGACAAGGCTACGTGCAGCATAAAAGATCTTACTATCGTAGCAAACTTTGTAGCTTCATGCTGCTCCACCGCTAGCCACAATGACGGAAGTTATAGTACAGACGAGACTCAGCCATTTTTGCTATCTTATCATCTAGCCCTACTTAGCATCTCTGGAGTCATACATGGGAGGAGAGTTAACTGAGTCCAGTGTCCTATCTAGTAGGCCACGCTACCTTTTTGCTGCTCAATACTTCCACTGTTTCTCTTGCTGCCAGGGCTGGCTAATGTTTGCAGTTGCAATGTTTTCTAGTGTAGATGCAGGCTATGAGCTTTGTTTTGCACTGACCTGAAAGCAACAGTATGTTGCTAGTTAGTTTCTAATTGTATAGGGGAAACATCTACTCTGCTCTCTGTTGCAATATTTGATATGCATATTAGGATTTGAATAATTTTTATTTTTAGAGACACTATATTTTTGGTAGAAACTTGGAAGAGAGTACTGTGCTGTATATAGGGATAACTACTGCACCGTTAAGAAGAAAGTAAACACTCTAACTTGTATCAGTAGTTCAACATTGCTGTTACAGAGTGAGATACACACCAAGGCTATGTCTACACTACACACCTTTTAGCGACACAGCTGTGCCGCTAAAAGGTGTGCTGCGTAGCCGCTCTTTGTTGGCAGGAGAGAGCTCTGCCGCTGACAAAAATATTCCACCCCCAATGAGAGGCGGGAGCTTTGTCGGTGGCAGAGGGTGGAAATGCCTTGCTGCTAAATGATGAACTAGTACTCGGCTGAGCCCTCAAGGGTTAACACATTGTTCATGTAGCCTCACACTCTACAAGGCAGCACAAATAAAGGGAGGAGACACAACAGACGCATGGCAGTGGCTGCCATCATTCCCTGTGGAAAATGAACGTGATGATGAGCCCACCCTATCCCACTGGAGCGCACCACTCCCTCCACTTTCCAAAGCGCCGTGTGTGTGTGGAACACGCAGTGTGTGTGTGTGTGAGAGGGAGGGGAGAGAGAGACAGAGACACACACCATGCATGTGTGTGTTTGTGAGAGAGTGAGATGCATTACCCCTTTAAGTACACTGATCCCACTCTAAGTACGCTGCCTTTTTAAGTAGATCAAGAAGTTGAGACAGCAGCTGCTGCCTGCAAGCTCCCTCTGTCCTGAGCCCTGTCATGTCCCCCCCTCCTCTGTGGAGATGGGTACAGGAGCAGGGGAAGAGCAGCAACAGCAGGACACCCTGACATCAGCACCCCTCTTCCCCCCCACCCCGTGCACAACAAGCTGGAGGCTCCCAGGAGCAGCTCCAAGGCAGAGGGCAGGAGCAGCATACAGCAGTGGGGAGGGCAGGGGTGAAAGTAACATACAGGACTTACCGGTACTGCCGGAGTCCTAGGGGGGGCGTGGCCTCAACCAGAAGAGACGGAGCCTCGCAAGATTTAAAGGCCCTGGGGCACCGGCTGTGGCTGGGAGCCCCAGGGCCTTTAAATCAACCCGGGGCTCCCAGCTGCAGAGGTGGCTGGGAGCCCGCAGGCAAATTAAAGGGCCCGGGGCTCCGGCTGCCATGGAGCTCCGGGCCCTTTAAATCCCTCCCGCAGCTCCGGCGGCAGGGCTGAGGCCGGGATTTAAAGGGCTCTGGGCTCTCCGCAGCGAGGGGAGCTCTGAGCCCTTTAAATCCCAGCCCCAGCCCTGCCGTTGGAGCTGCGGGCGGGATTTAAAGTGCTCGGAGCTCCCCGCTGCTGCGGGGAGCCCAGAGCCCTTTTAATACTGGCTGCGGAAGCCGGTGCGGTCCAGCACAGCCGGACTGGACCGGCTTACTTTCACCTCTGGGGGAGGGACACTTGAACTGCCTGGCAATTGATAGCCTGCTGGGCAGCAGCCACACAGGAAACTTAGGGGAGCTGATAGGGGGGCTGCCAGCCCACCCTGGTTCCAAGCCCCCACCAGCTAGCTCTAACGGGCTGCTCTTCCTGCAAGCAGTGGACAAAGCAGGCAGCTGCCAAAGGACGTTATAAGGGAGCATTGCACAACTTTGAATGAGCATGTTCCCTAACTGATCAGCGACATAACTTTAACCAGGACGACGTTAAGTGTGGAGTTACTGTAGTCCACATAGGGGCAGTCCCTTTTCAGATGTCCTGAGCCCCCACATTGATAAACAATTTGGCAGTTTGTGGGTGGGGTCTCCTTCCTCTTTTCTTCTCCAGCACTTTGTAGTCAGTAGTTCCCCATCTTTCCTCCCCAGGTCATGTTCTTTAAATGAACATGTTGTTTTACTCGGGACACCAGCTTCCATGAACTCAGTGAATTTAACACTGGCTTCCAGAATAGTGGCTTAATGCCTCCATGCCCAAGACCTAGTGATTTTGGGAAGGCACTGCAAAAGCTGTTCCAAAATAATGAAATCCATGATCTCCCCAATTCCTCAGTCACCTGGCCTCAGCCACCCAGTGAGCCATCCAATCCAATAATTTGTGCAAAGCCCCTAGGTCTGGTCCCCTGTGCCCACCTTGCTGTCTAAAACTTCTGGCTGTATCGATCTGCTGACATACCCCTCTGAGCTAAAATGGCTGCCTTTATGGTATCATAATCGGAGGCTTTTTCATTGCACAGCCCCCTATAAACAGCTTGAGTTTCTCGTGAGAGGTTGATAGGGAGCCCATACTTTCTAGAATCCAAAAGGCAGGGAAAACATGAACCCGAAGGCATCGGGGCCAGGCATATGGCCCATTTTGCACAGCCCCATGACCCTCGCCCACTTATCACTCCCTATCATGGGACTCACCAGCTTCCCCAAGACTTGTCCCTGCCCCTGCCACTGGCCTGCAATAAATTGCTGTAGGCTTTGTTGCTGTTCTGCTTTGTTTGTTTCCCCAAGGCCTATTGTCCCGGTACCTGCCCGTGATGGATGACTGCAATTAATAATGCACAGTGCCACCCTATGTGTGCTACCCCTGGCCGATTCTAACCATCATATTTATAAGCCATCGATGCGAACTGAGCCAATCCCCCGCTGTGGTAACAGCTCCTCGGGTCCCCGCCTGTGGCCCATCTCCCCTGAGCAACTCCGCAATCGCCCGCCAGGGGGGGCGGCTGCAGACTCCACGTGGTCTAGCGGAGGTCAATGACCGAGGGTTACCGAAGGGGGCGGGGCCACGGCAGCGCGGCGCTCACCCCATTGGCGGCTGCTGGCGGAAGAAGTCGCTCGTCTCCAAAACGGCGTCGCTCGCTCCTGGCCCCGCCCTCTCACGAGAGGCGCTTCAGCCAATCGGGCTCGCGCTCCGGGAGGCGGGGGCGCGCGCGCGCGCGGGGCTTTCAAGCGGCACGAGGCGGTGACGGGATTCGCCCCTCCCCTTCCCGCGAGCGCTTTAAACTTAAGGCGCCTGATGCCTCCTACAGGCAGCCAGTCAGTGCTGCTGCGCGGAGAGGAGGCTCGGCTCGGCGCGCCCACCCCCCCCTCTCCAGGTAAAGGGACGGGGGCTGCCCCTTCTCCCCCTTCAGGCGGGACGGGGGGGGGGCG
>NW_020664545.1:9225120-9233362 GCF_002925995.2 Terrapene triunguis
CCCCCCCCCCCCCGGTACTGGGGCGGGATGTGACTGGCCCCGCAGGGGGGGCGGTGATAGAGGAAGGGGCCGCCCCTTCCCTCCCCCCCTCAGGCACGGCTTGGTGATGGAGAGGCTGCTTCCCCCCCGGGGGATGGGCTGGTCGGGGAGTTCCCTGCTCCCTTCCTCTCCTCTCGTGGGCAGCGGCTCCCTCCACGCGGCTGAGTGCGGAGCCTGGCGGGGGCTCTGGGGACCACCCGCCCCGCGGCCTCTGCCAGCGCCGCCCCTGCACGCGCCCCGCCCGGGTGTAGCCCGAGGGCCTGAGACGTGCCGCGGGCGGGAAGCTCTGCTGCGGCGAGCGCTGCCCCACAGCCCTGCCTGGTCGCAAGGGCTCTACAAAGGCTTGGCTCGGAGAGGGGCTGGCAAGGCAGGTGCCTCACCTCCCACAGCGGAGTCAGGGCGTGGGTGGGCAGAAACTTCCCCCACGAGCTCAGGGCTGGATGGCGCTGTACGAACGGGAAAGCTGTAACCGTGCCACGTGTTCGGCCTCCCCTCCGAGGGCGTCGGGGGGGGGGGGGGGCTGACATCATCTGGGGCTCTTGAGGTTTTGTGTGTCTAATGGGAGAACTGGACATTCTATTTTCTCTTTTGTTTCCCTTCTTCCCCCAATGGCGCAAACCGTGAGCGTTTGGCAGCTTATTAGAGGTTTCTGATGCGTGCCATACACTTGTTCCAAGGCCCCTCGAAGGTACAAGCCCTCCTAGCTACAAGAACAGTAGTCTATAGCCTTCCATTTGAAACCTGCCAGGATGTTTGCGGTTGTCACAGGTTTATCAGCCTCTCTACCTAGTTTCTAGACCTTTGTTTTGTTGACACTTTCTTATGCAAATATTAAAACAAAGCTATGCCCGGGTGAGGTCTAATAACTTATGTGGCTCAGGTGTCTCTCTAAAGGTGTGACACAGTTGTTTAAAAGGACTTTATGTATTTCTCTAATGGCTGAACTAAACTCTAAAATCTTAATGTATCCCATAATCATAATTGGGACTGACCTCATCAAATGTGATATCTGATCAGATTTGGGAAAATTCAGTCTGTTTTTAAAATGGAGGGTTAGCAATGGTAACTAACCAATGCTGAGGAAGTTCCTGCTCCAAAAATGGTGTAGGTTAGGGGTAGGCAATCTGTGGCACACGTGCCGAAGGCGGCACGTGAGCTGATTTTCAGTGGCACTCACTGGCCCTGGTCCTGGCCACTGGTCTAGGGGGCTCTGTATTTTAATTTAATTTTAAATGAGGCTTCTTAAACATTTGAAAAACCTTATTTACTTTACATACAACAATAGTTTAGTTATATTAGACCTATAGAAAGAGACCTTCTAAAAACATTAAAATGTATTACTGGCACTCAAAACCTTAAATTAGAGTGAATAAATGAAGACTTGGCACACCACTTCGGAAAGGTTATACCCTTTCTTCTGTAGCTGTCTTGTGAAAACTATTGCCAGTATACTTAAAAAGTTGCACCAGTTTCTGAAGTTCAACTGCCTATTTCCAGTTCTGGATGAAAATGTTTTGAGCTTTTAGTCCCTAGAGGAGAGATCTCATCTGCCTATATTGAAACAATATCAATTTAGCTTTATGTTAAAGAATCACCAGTAGACTTCCTGCCACATACATAACTTCCTGTGGAAAAAGCTGATGGCTATAAACTGTAAACAGTGCTTCATATGTTCATCAGTATTAAACTGTTATCAGTGTTTGTTTCCTTCTGTGTGAGTAACTCATAGTACTTCTGCTGTCTGCATCTTCAGGAAGAAGTGCACTTGTGACATCTACAACAGGTTAATGTTCTCTGATAACCTTTAAGCTTATTCATTCAGTTTCTGGAGACTATCATGTGACACAATGATGACTTGTAAGGTGTCTATTGGCTGATATAATCAGGTTACACTTGCATGATGCTGCAGAAGGAGCCAGCAGTGTTAGTCATTTCAACGCTGTTTTCCTAAAATTGGTACAAGACTTCAGAACATTCTGGAACAACCATAAATTAATAGTTCATTCCAGTATTTTACCAGGATTTTTGAAATGTCCTCTGTGCATTCAGTAACAAACTCCACATTTTTCTAAACTATTATTTGGCAGCTAAATCCAGATGTCAAGTAGGATCGCTATATAGAATGTTCACAGTACTAGCTAACTCAGGGTTTCTGAATTTTTCATGATGTGGCTCCCCTCATAATTGTGCCGTAGGGAACACCACCCCTTCTGTTTTGTGGTAACATGGACTGCCATCTCTGCCAGTAACTATAATAAAACATCCCTGTGGCAAATATAGAAACTGCTATTCTAACATTGTTCTGTGTAAGCAAGGTGGCTTAGCAGATGATTACAAAGGAAGTTGGAAACCTGTGACTATGCAGTCTCAACAGATCACTAGTGTTCCATGGACCACAACTGTTGAGTTAGATTATTTATGAGAGATCAGACTTATAAACTAAAGTTAAACGAGAAAAAGGAATCTTATTTTAACCAGCTCCTACTAATTAATTTATAACTGCAGTGTAGCCTTAACTAGTGAACAAAAATTACTACACTTGCTGTGATGGCTCACCAAATTTCACTGGTTGGGAGATCAGGCTGCATATCTAGCCAGTTCCCCTTGTGTTCTAGATATCTGCAGTAAATTCTGTCCTTTTCAACCTACAGTTCTCATGTACAATAAATGTATGCATTTTTCAATACAGAATCTTTGGGAGGGTAGGCAGAGAGAACGGAGGTTTTAGCATCTGGTCAGAAGTCCATTGGGAATTCTGGCACCCAAAAGGGATAAATAAATTTCAAGTTCCTGTTTTGGGCAGGAATAAAGGAGATTAAATTTTTAGAGGGGGGAGGAGAGGTTTACATCTATTACTCTTCCCTAAGCAGCAACTAGCTGCCTACCTATATTTCCCCATCTCATAATCTATAATTACTGTTTAGTAGAAACTGAAATGATCAGTAGTGAAATAGCTTAAAATTACCTTAAAGACTCAGTAGGGGGTACCATTGACTTGAAATTCAGTTAGTTTAAAAATTCAGGTTAAAGGGGTAGTCTTGAATACTACATCAACATACTGGTGGTCCTCTCAACTTTTGTGGTTTTAAAATTACAGCTTCATGCTTCAAAAAGTTGCTTCTGAGGGTGGGGGGGAAACCCCATTCAAACAAAAAGGGAAACTGACCGTATAGTCAAACTTAGGTTCCCCTGTCTAATGTGCTGTCAAACGCACAAACTGAAAATAGCCTAGTGGTAAAGCTGTGCTGGTGGGGAATTTTACCAAACTTTCCCATGTAGAAATTATGTTGAAATGTCAACTATAATTATGGTCACAAAACAATCTGTTTGACACCCCTGCTGTAAATCAACAAAGAACCTTTGAGAGAGATAGTGAGGAAGCTGTAGTAACTGTCACACTATTTCCCATATGTCATGAAATTGCAGGAAAAATCATCTGAAATCCATGCTTCCCTTCCTCCACCCATTAGAGTCACATTCAAGAAAACAAAGGCTTACTTAACTTCCTCTAATTCAGTGCCTTCTGCACAAGGAGATCGAGTTAAAATCATAAATATAAAGTACTTCTGCACTAGTAACAATGTAATCTGAAACCTCTGTTCCCTGCCTTTTGTTAAGGTACAGCCTGCTCTAAACATTAAGGCCAAATTAATTTTAATACAATCACCAAATAGTCCCTTTCTTGTTCAAATAGTACAGTCTCTGAAGTGGTGTTACTGAAATATTAACTGTACTAAAGTTCCAATACTTAGACTAAGAGACATCAGTTAGCTTCTCTCAGCCAAAACTGAACCGATTTGCTGAAATTACCTGTCTGGTGCAGCTACAATTGTCAGTGTGTTCAATTGTTTCAGAATTATTTCTGGGGTACTTCTTAAAGTTAGACTTTCTGCTCCAGCATCCAGTGTTGTAGCTGTGTCAATCCCAGGATATTAAGAGAGACTCTGTCACCTACCTAGTCTCTCTAATTGGACCAACTTCTGTTGGTGAGACACAAGCTTACACAGAGCTCTTCTCCGAGTCTGGGACCAGATCTACACTGACACTTACTTATAACTTAGGGTAGGGTGTGAATAAGCCACCCCCCCAAGCGACATAAGTTACACTAGCTGTTCTCAAACTTAATTGCACTGTGACCTCCCCCCCGACAACAAAAATTACTACATGACCCCAGGAAGGGGGACCGAAGCCTGAGCCCTGGTGCCTGGGAGGGGGTGGGGGCTGAAGCCTAAGGGCTTCTACCCTGGGCAGGGGGCATGTAACCTTAGCTGCCCTCTCTCTTCCCAGAGCTGAAGCCCTCAAGCTTTGGCCCCAGGCGGTGGGGCTCTGGCTTCGGCTTCAGTCATGGGCGGTGGGGCTCGGGCCTTGGCCCTAGGCCCCAGCAAGAATAATACCAGCCTTGGGGTCCCCATTAAAATGGGGTTATTATGACCCACATTGGGGTCCTGACTCTCAATTTGAGAACCCCTGACTTACACTGCCCTAAGCATCGGTGTGGACCACGCTATATCAGCAGGAAAGCTGCTACTGCCTCTCACGGAGGTGGATTTATTATGCCAATGGGAGAACACTCTCATCTGCATAGAGCAGGGGTGGCCAGACTTACTGACTCTCTGAGCCGCCTACAACCATCTTCAGAAGTTTGAGAAACAGGGCACACCAGCCAAGGCTTAGGGCTTCAGCTCCATGGGAGACACCTGATGGGTCTTCAGCCTCGCTCCTGCTGAAGCCCTGAGCCCCAGTAGGTGTGCGCTGTGGGGCAGAAGCCCTGAGACTCCCACTCCCTGCTGGGCAGAAGCCCCTACCTTGTCACCTCACTGAAAAGCAGAGGTCGCAAGCTGCTCCCCCAATCTGGTAGGTGGGGTGGGGGGTCTGCAAGCCGCACTTTAATGGTAAAAGAGCCACATGTGGCTACGAGCCACAGTTTAGCCACCCCTGGCATAGAGCATCTTCACCAGATGCACTACAGCAGCATAGCTGCACGGATGCTACTGATCTAGCACTTATAGTGTAGACACCCCCCTGAGCGATGCAAGTTTCAGCGCTGTAAAATGGCAGTGTAGACACTGCTACAGCACTGGAGCCATTCCCCTTGCAGAGGTGGTTTTATTACAGCGCCGGCAGAGCTCTCTCCCAGTGCTGGAGCTGCGACTACATAGCCACGTTAAAGCGCTGCCCCAGCAGCGCTTTAACATCATCTGTGTAGACAGCCTAGAGCTGGGAAACTTAATCCAAGTGTCACAGCTAAATACAAGGTGGACCATAAGCATGAGTAGTTAACACATTTCAAGGGACTATACAAGGTGAGGTGACCTGTTAACACACTTCCAGTCAGAGGTGGGGCAGCAAAGTAAGTAGACTATTGAACCGTAAATCCAGCCTTGACAACTGTGACCCATGGCCAGAAAGGGTTAAACATCCTGCAAAATGAATAACCCACAGAAGACATGTGGGGAGATAATGTTTGTGTATTTACAGATGTATGAGTAGGGTGGACGATGTGATCAACAGTCCCTGTCTATGCTGTATTCGGATAATTCAGAGGTCAAAAAAATCCTATCATGTAAATGGATTGTAGACATGGGATATCTCCGTATTTATCTCTCTTTGAAATGCACTGTGAATGGCCTTATGTTAATTTGTATAGCTAAGTACTGGTGATGGACCTCCTTCAAAGTCATCCTAATTACCTTTTGTTCCCTGAGGAATTCCAACTTAAGACACAAAATTGTATAAAAGATCCTTGGGTCCTGATTCTGTCATCTCAGATCTGCTTAGACTTCATCAGGGGAAGTTTGAGTCGCAAGACTGAGGTCCCAGTTATGCTGGTACACCCTGAATGTGAGATTTGGATTTTGGACTATGAACTGAATTCTAAAGGAACTCTTTGCAACTACAAAGCACACCATCTCTGCTGTGAATCTGAAACTCAATGAATTGAACTCATGTCTGTATGTATATTGATCTTTTAACCATACTCTTGTTGTTTTAATAATTACAGAAATTTTCCATCATATTTGTTGTGGGGGGCCTGAGGCTGGATCATTTTAAGGGAACTGTTTGGACTTCTGAGTAACCATTAACGTAATAAAGAAGCTGTCTATGCTGGTTTGGTGAATCTAAGTATTGGAATATCCACTAGCTTTTTGGGGATTGTCTGCCCCATTCTTTGCAATTCACCATAATTGAGTGACCACAGCTGGCTCCCCACTAGGACCCCGGTAACAGTGGTATAGTTGTGCTTAGATACACACTACCTCCCACAGGTTAACTGGGCTTTTGGATCAGAACCACACACTTGTCAAAATTTAATTTTGATATTGAAGAGTTTAATGGTTAAAAATCAGTGAGTGACCCATGATCAAGATCCTGACAGGAAAAAGCCTCAAAACTGTGTTTACAGAGAGGGTTGTATTTTAAACAAAAGGCCCCAGAGCAGGAACTGAAAAATCTGTTAATTGCCAGTGATAAGGAAGCAGACCCAGTGAAAATGCTTGTGGTGAGAAACCAGCAGCTAGAACTTGAACAAAAGCACACCCAAAAAAAAAAAGGCTGATATGGAAGGAGAAGCTGCTGAAAGAGAACGCTCGTGTTTTGAACATGAACAAAAAAATAGCATATTATTGATTGCAGGAACTAGAAGCTAAGGCAAAAGTGGACAGACTTAAGCTCCAGTTCAAGAGAATAAAGGAACAGGAACTGTATCATACTGAAGAACCAGTTCCTCTCAACAACCAATATGGGGATAGAATCTATCCAGTTTGTGACAATATTGGTATGTTGTGTGTGTGTGTGTGTGTGTGTGTGTGTGTGTGACCAAATTTACCCCAACACTACCCCTTTTATGTAAATACTTTTACTGTGAGCCCAGATGAAGGTAACCCCATAACTTGTGCAAAAAAGTAAGTCAATGGTAAAAGCTGTTTAGGGCAAATAACAAGAGTGCTGTTAGAAGTTGTAAAAACAGATTTTGTCAGAGGAAGACTATTTACCAAATCAGAGTGTGAATATTGTAATCCTCTGGGTTTACTGTAAGTGTGCCTTTTGAATGGGATGGTGTTAAACAGTAGGCGATAGCTTCCTTACACCAGCTATAACTTAAGGATCATTTGATTGGGGATGATATTAAAACTTTGTTCAGTCAAGTTGACGACCTAAACCAGTCACAGGAAAGAAATATTCCTGAACCTGTGTCTATTAAGGGCAAGGATTTGCCTAGGGAGGGTTTCTCCAAATGTTTGTCCGAGGAAGATGGCTGTTTGTCTGTGCAAAGAAGCAGTGTATATGTGGAAAAAATTCCTACGTGTCTGTCTGGTATCTCAGAAGTGAATCTGGCATTAGATAAGGAAACGTTTCTCTAAAGCAGATTAAAGTTGGTGATCAGGTTAAAGCCCTAACTGAGGAAGGAAAGGGTACAGTCTTGGTAAGTGATGGATTGTTGACAAGGTTAGTGGAACACAGGTACCCCTATACCTTACGTGTTACCAGTGTGGAGAATTGTGACAGTGAAGGTGTCAAGGCTGTATCCCCACTTTGAACTTTAGGGTACAAATGTAGGGGCCTGCATGAAAACTTCTAAGCTTATCTACCAGCTTAGCTTTGGTCCGCTGCCACCATCTCAAGAATTCCCTCCCTGGGAAGCCTTGAGAAACCTTTCACCAATTCCCTGGTGAACACCGATCCAAACCCCCTTGGATCTTATAACAAGGAGAAATTAACCATCCCCCCTCCTTCCTCCCACCCTCCTTTCACCAACTCCTGGTGAATACAGATCCAAACCCCCTTGGATCTTATAACAAGGAGAAATCAATCTCCTTCTTAAAAAAAAGAAGGCTTTTAATTAAAGAAAAAGGTAAAAATCATCTCTGTAAAATCAGTATGGAAAATAACTTTACAGGGTAATCAAACTTAAAGAGCTCAGAGGACCCTCCTCTGTCTTAGGTTCAAAGTACAGCAAACAAAGATACACACTCTGGTAAAAAGGTACATTTACAAGTTGAGAAAACAAAGTAAATCTAAGACGCCTTGCCTGTCTTTTACTTACTAGTTTGAAATAGGAGAGACTTGTTTAGAAAGATGGGGAGAACCTGGATTGATGTCTGGTCCCTCTCAGTCCCAAGAGCGAACCACTCGTTAAAACAAAGAGCACACACAAAAGCCTTTCCCCCCCCAAGATTTGAAAGTATCTTGTCTCCTTATTGGT
>NW_020664545.1:9233762-9328684 GCF_002925995.2 Terrapene triunguis
CCCAAATAAATCGGTTAGTCTTGAAGGTGCCACCGGACTCCTCGTTGTTTTTGTGGATACAGACTAACACGGCTACCCCCGATACTTGAATATAAACATAGCTCATATCAATGCTGGAAGGTCCTTAAGTTGTATCCAGGAGCTCTGATTTCACCCTTCCACACCAGTCTCCTGTTAGGGGTGTGACTCATGGCTAGAAAGGGTTAAACATCCTGCAAAATAAATAATCCTCAAAAGACATGTAGGGAGATAATGTTTGTGTTTTTTGTGTATTTACATATGTATGAGTAGGGTGGACAATATAATCAACAGTCCCTGTCTATGCTGCATTCTGATAATTTGGAGGTCAAAAGAACATCCTATCACTTAAATGAATTGTAAACACAGGATATCTCAGCCAGATTCTTCCATGAAAACTCCTTGCCCAACTTTATTTCACTTACTCTTCGTGTGCTCAGGTGGGGTGTGTGGCTTAGAAACTCCAGACACTTATGATTGCTGGCAAAGTAGATTCATCCCAGTGAAAATATACAGGGAGCAAAGACTTTATAATGCTCATTGTGTCCATGTTCTTCCTCTTACGTTATGGAGTCGCAAGGTCTGGTCTAGGCCCAGCCAGTAACCAGTCTCCTGGGAGTGACCCTGTCTAGTGTGCCAGACCCCAAGCACCCACATGGGCCTGCCCCTGTGGAACTAAGTACTCAAGACTGGGCCTTCTTCCATGGCTCCCTGCAGCAAATCCAGCCAAGCCAAACTACTGCAGGAGGCTTATATTGTGCCCTTTTGGGGTGCAATGCTGAGGGGTGTGTGTGGTGTTTACAGTAACACAGGCAGCCTTTCCAAAAACAACATAACTGTTTGTTAGTCACCTGGCATAGACAATCCTGTAATCCTTAGGTTAGTACAGAGAGGCAGAAGTTAAGCCATAGACCTCCCTGGTCAAACAGTGCCATGATGAGCCAGCCAAGCTGTGATGGACTCCATCTCTGGCATGCATGCTCTCTCTCTTCTCTCCCTCTGTCCCCATTTCCTCTTTTGTTCCCCAGGTCTGGGCTCCTGAGTCTCTCCAAAAAGTCCCTTTCTTCAAGTCACCTGACACCTTGTTCTCCAGTTTGTCACAAATTCCACTTACTGGGGCTTCCTGCTGTTAGGTGTTTATGCTCAGTCATTGAGGTGTCTCAGGCTTGCTGGATGTTCTGATTTGATTTGGGGTCCGTTTGAGCCAGTCTTTAATGACCTAGCTCTTCCACTCAGACCACCAGGTGACACTCCTTCATGCTTCCTGTGCTGTTTTAGCAGGAGACTTAAACTTTTTTTTTACAATGCAAATGCAGAGGGAAACTGAGGCACACAGGCTTCATAACAAATATTTCAGAATTCCCATACTGTCACACTTTATCTCCCACATTTGTGGCTTGACTGCCCTCCTATCATTTAACTCCTGTAAGAATTTCCTGCTGGGATAAGAGTAGCATACTATAGATTGGCCATGGTGAAGCAGCCATACAATGTATTTTGAAGACGGGTTCTGATGCAGCAAAATGATTCAGAGTTGCTACTACCCTCTTCCCTCAGCCCCACAGTTCAGCAGACTCTGCTTCATGACTAACTAGAGGAAAGCAACTAGCCCTTAGCATAAAAACCCATGTATCTGAATTTTAAGTTGTCAATAGAAGGCACTACTGATAACTTTAAAGTTATTGCAACGTCTTACATGATTAAAAAAAATAATAAAATAGTGTGGTGAACTATGACTCTTAAAGGAGTTAACAGGAATGTGTTTTTCCTTCCTTTTTTATAGAATGATTTTCTTCTAAGCAAATAAAGCCCAACCCAATGATCCTTAGTTTGAGGCCTATGTACTGACTAATGCAAAACTCAAGTAAAACTGACACTTCTAGCATTAGGTTAATGTTAGATGAAGAACAAACTCAACCTTTAAGACAAAATAGTGATACATTCACTTAATGCTGACTAGTAGCTGCCTTCTTCCTGAGTGGGTTTCATAAACTGTCGTCATTACAAAAATGAATTGACACTTTTTGTTCAAATGTAATAGATGCTTTGCATGCAAGTGCCCTCTTGACTGCCTATAGTACAGTAACCCTGTTGCTGTGACCACATCACAGCTGTTGTGGACATGTTCCAGGCAGGAAAAAGGAAACTATCCAGCATCCTCTAAGAAAGTAACTGCATGTGCTGGTGTTGCGGGGGGAGGGGGGGAGGAGGAACAAACACATGATCAGCCTTTCCATATAAGGAGAAAAGTGGGGTGATGGGCTACTTCCAATTGCAATGCAGAGAACACATGACATAAGATGCTATAGCTCTTCCTGGTGGGCGCTAGTTTAAAAATAAAGGATGTTACACATCTGTGCTCATGCTGACAGACTGCAGAGGAGAAGGACTGGACAAAGGCACAGACCATGCACTGTGTGACTCTAAACCATAACTCTCTGATGGTTGGGGTTTTTGGGGGTTAAGATCTAAATTCAGTATTTCTGGCTAAACAGTGTAAGATATAAATGGGAACCTTTTTATGAAATGTTCAAAATTCTAAGCAGTTCAACTAAAGACTATTCTTTTAAAAATGAATGGGGGGGGGGGAGAAATCTAACAACTCTTAACAAATCTCATAGAATATATTCTATAGTGCTATCCTACTACTGGACCAGATAAAAAATCTTATTTTATCTTTGCAAATACAAATACTGCTGCCTTCAGTGACAGTTGTTTGAATTGGCTTGTTCAGATAACCGTGTTGAGGAGAACTGGTTTCTTTAAAGCTGTTTTAAACTATCACTTTGTCATTTTAATCTTTTGCAGAGACAATGCTGTCTGAATCGGAAATGGGTACTGTGTTGGCAGATTCGGCCCCTAACTTGGATGTTCCAGTGCCGTGTGAGGTGTCTCTTAGTGATGTCATGGTGAACTCTCCATCCAGGTTTGTCCAGTTTCTTTAAAAAAAAAAATTCTACTTGGATTATTTCCCATTTGATTAACAGCTATGATAGTTTCCATGATAATCTACATTAACATGGGTTTGTACTATAAAATCTAATGCTGTGAGGAAGTAAAAGAGCAGAATAGAACTTGCTTTACATAGTGCAGTGACTAGCTTCTGAAATAAACCAAATGCATAGTGTATGTTCAAAAAGCGTTCTGTACAGGCAGACTGAACTTCACTTTTATAAAAGTATGCATTTAATGTTAACTCTCTGGCAGAATTTAAATTTGTCTGTAGAAAGGCATTGGCCATTTGTGTCTAATACTTAGCACTTCTATATTACACAATGTTGCTATACTGTAAACAGAATATTGGCTGTCTGCAGAGATTTCCAAATGTAGGAAAGTACTTCTTGTTTGTCCCTCATATGAGGGAAGTCAGGTGGATCTTTGTCAAAGTAGGCAATGTGTAGCCATGTATCTCTTAAACCCTGTGGGGGAAACTAAAAGTAAAGATTGGCTGCACAGAGGTGGGAGATCACTGTGCCGCTCCCACCGAGGACACGGACTCAGTGGTGAGGCTGCACCCAGCCCTGACACAGCGCAAGGACCAGGCCTGCCCCAGAAACACCCCAGGCCCTGCCCCTCTGTGCTAGGTGTGGGCAGGCAGACTCAGCAAGGTAGGATCCAAGAGTGGGCCGGCTTAGTGTGGGGGGGATCTAGGTGTGGGTTGAGAGGCTTCTGTGTGGGGGATCCAGGTGTGAGGGGATTTGTGTGCATGGGTTTGTTGGGGCGGGGGTCTGGGTGCAAAGGTGATGACTCTGCAAGGGGTCCAGGTGAAGGTGGCTCAACTGGGTGGTCCAGGTGCAGGGGGAATGGAGCTTATGGGGGGGGGGGGGGGGGGGGGGGGGGGGGGGGGGGGGGGGCGGGGGGGGGGGGGGGGGGGGGGGGGGGGGCAGATGGGGGCACATTTCCCTGTACAGGGATCCCTCCCCTTGCAGCTGAGGAATGATGGGTGCAGGAAGCAGGGGAAGTTTGCAGAGCTTCCTGCAGCTGGATGAGAAATCTTGGGGTGGGTGTGACCCAGCCCTGGATGCCATTCAGGGGAAGAGGAAGTCCCGTCCTCCCCAGCCCAGTCAGGACTAGCAGCTGAGCCAGGCGCAGGGTAGGAGCCACCAGCCGGGTCTTCCCCAGTCCCGTCCCCTGCCCCTCAGTGATTTACATATCTGACGGCTGCCCTGAAACATACTGCTGGGGAGGGTCACATGTCCACTCTTGTGGCTTCCCATGACTTCCCTGTCAGTCACTTTTCTGTGGTGTTTGGTGAGGAGAGAACTGTATAGCTGGTCAGGTGAACCTATGGTCTGCTAGGACTCCCTGGCCCATAAAAACCTCCCTAACGTAGATGGCCTGGAACAAAGATTTATAGCCTTGAGCCCTAGCCAATGGGGAAGTGCCTGGCAAAAGATAGTTTAATCTTCAGTTAAGGCTGATTTAAGCAGAAGATTATATTTCATTCACACTTGCTCCTACATAATTATAGCATAAGGTCCTTGTCAAACCAACTGCTGCTGGAGAAGAATTTTGACTGAATCAGGAACAGAAACATGCCTGAGACCAACGTTCTCTTGTACCAAAGCCAACAGGGGGAGGGATAGCTCAGTGGTTTGAGCATTGGCCTGCTAAACCCAGGGTTGTGAGTTCAATCCTTGAAGGGACTATTTGGGAATTTAGTTGGGGATTAGTCCTGCTTTGAGCAACAGGTTGGACTAGATGACCTCCTGAGGTCCCTTCCAACCCTGATATTCTATGATAAAATGAGGGTGGAAAAAATAAAAAAAAACAGAACTACAAGCTAAAACTACAGACCTATCTACAGCCAATCATGTGCCAGGACTCTTGTATGTCACAATGATCTAGCTAAGATTTGCTATTTCTGTAGCAACAGTTACTGTCCTAGTGACCCTGCCTGTAGGGCCAAAGTTGATACCTAGGGCTAGGGACAGCCTAGAATTCAGAAGTCAGTGATGTCATAAGAACCTAGTGAGTTCTAGAAGACTGGCATTTGCTCAGAAAATTCTCTGTAAGTGGACATTGAGGGATACCCTCACTCGAACCGTGGATCAGTACTTAACAGAACAAAAGGTGGGACTCTTCCCCTACCTGAGTTCTCATGGAGAAGACTGAAGGTTCAGTACTGACATGAAGTGCTCACCTGCCCATCAACCCACAGTGATGTCAAAGAGTGACGGACTTTAGAGAAACAAGAAGGCAAATTGGAAAGGCAAGATAGAAGGGAATATTCAATCCTTATGGGGTGGAAAATAACCTTTATTTAGATTATCTGGCAGTCATGGCTGACTAATATGAGTTAAGGGGACTGTATGAATGGTGTGTTGTAGAGTGCAGGGGAGTAAGCACCATCCATATGAATACTAGGAGAGCAGGACAGTTACACTTGTAACTCAAGGGATCTCATTCTGGTGAGTGGTGCATGGGTCCCCAAAGGCCAGGCCGGAGTTCAGTTCAGTTATCTGGAAGGTGTGGTATGTGACTGCTGGCAGATTCTTCATTATGCCAAACATACCTGGGTAATGAAGGCAGAGAATGAAGGTCTGATGAATAAACCTGTCTTGGAGAGGAAGAATACCACATCTCTCCATTCCTCTCAGCAGCCAAGAGGGTACAGTGGAGTTCGCTTGCTCCCCATCTTCTACAAAAGTTGTCTTCCAGCAAGATTAAAACTGGAGGAGAGATGTTGCCCAGCACCATGATGGGATGATCCCTTAACTATTATGTTGATGACACCCTTAACTATAGTTAAGGCGACGTTTTAGTCACTTATATTTTTAGTAAAAGTCATAGACAGGTCATGGCTGAGGGTGCAGGCTCCGGGATGGGGCCAGGAATGAGGGGCTTGGGGTGCAGGCTGCCCCAGGGCTATGGCAGGGGGAGAGGACTCTTCTCTTCCCCCCCCCTTCCCTCTGGGGCTGGGGGGAAGGAATCTCTCCCCGCTGCAGCCCTAAGCACCTGCATGGCGCTTAATAGGCTGTCGCGTAGCTTAGAGAGAACTTGGCCTGTGACCTGTCCATGACTTGTACTATACCCTGACTAAATATTGGGAGGGCTGGGGGGGGCACCATGGGTGCTGTTGGGGGAGTTAGCGGGGCTGGCAGGTTCCCTACCCGGCTTCTCGGAAGCAGCAACATGTCCCTCCCATAGCTTCTAGCTCTGCACTGCCAGCACCACAGCTCCCATTGGCCAGGAATTGCGGTCAATGGGAGCTGCGGGGGCAGTGCCTGTGGGCAGAGGCAGCACACAGAGCTAGGAGCTGAGGGAGGAAGGGACATGTTGCCACTTCTGGGGAGCCCTTCTCCCCCCCCCCCCCCCCCTGCAAGGTAAGTGCTGCCCAGAGCCCTCACCCCCTCCCACACCGAATCTCCTCCTGCTGCTGGGGGGTGGGCGGTGGCCTGAGACTGCCCCAGCAGCAGCTGGTGCAAATGCCCCATGGCCTGCCTGAGCTTGGGCTGCCCCAGAGCCAGCCGCACTGGCTGCTACAGAGGTCACGGAAAGTCATGACCAACTCACAGCCTTAACTATATAGTTTGCATGACTCACTTGAGCTCTGATCACTGCCTCAAAGTTATGTCTAGGACTAAGTCGACCATAAAAATGGTGAAACACTTGTTAGGTGGTTATTTCAGCCACATAACACAGGTATCAAACATTGTATGATTTGTTAAAAGCTACTTCCATGGCTTTTTGGAGGAGGTGGGGACTAGTGTGAGTGTGGGGTGAGGGGGGTAATGGGCTAAAAAAGGGTCTGGAGATGCATGGTGGGCTAGAAAGAGACCTCAAGACACTATTGAGGCAAACAGCTTAGTAGGAGTCAAAATTAACTTTTATGTGACTCAGAGGATCTCTTGCATTCCATCTTATGGATCTGTGGGATATAAACCTTCATGCTTTTGAGAGAAAAGCCACCCATTAACTGATAAGTGTTTAGGAAACCTTCCCTTAATGGACTAACCAGACCAGAAGGGGTTTCTTTCACCTTCCTTTGACGCATCTGGCATAATGTGGTGGTTTCTGTTGACTACTGATGGCCGAAGCATACTAGAGTTTGTGCAAAAGCTGTGTTGGAAGTTGTGAAAATTTACCTACTTTCAGGCTGCTGAATCCTTCTGAGGGAAGTTGGGGCCTCTTAGGGACTTTCCTGAGAGAGTGCTGGGTGACCGCTCATCTGAGTGGTAAGGAGGAAAAGCTGCTGGGGTCAAGTGTCCTGGATTGGCTCTCTGTGGCAGTGAGCAGGGAAGACCTGTTTCCCTAGAAGGAGCAGAAAAGCGCTCCTCCACTTCTGGCATCTGCTTTTTTAAGTCCACAATTTGGGAAGCTGTTTGGCGTGTGTGTGTTTGTTTTTTGTTTGTTTTTTTTGTTTCCCCCCAATTGTGCCAGTCTTCCTAGCTGCCAGTGGATGCCAAGCTTATGAGTTCAGGCACAGCTTGCCTGGAAATGCAAGTAATCAGTTCACGTTCGGGTCAAAACTAGTTCTGTGTTCAAACTTGTGTTAACAAAAACACTTTGGATTTAGATTGTAAACTTTTTGAGGCTGGGACTGTCTTGCTATGTTAGCCCCATATAGACTGTCAGTAAAAGGAACAACGAACTCAAATCCAGAATATTGGGGACCAACAATATAGTAGGAAAATCCCCCTTCTGACATCAAGGGATTAGCATAACTAAATTATGAAACTGTGAAAATATGCTGTACACTTAGGTCAGTCTACTAAAATAACATCCAATACTTAGTGCTTGCTATTGCTTGCAGAACTGTTGAGGACCATAACGCTAAAATAACTGAAGAGACTAAGACTGAGGAATCTCAGCTAGATATGTTTAGATCCAAAGGTAAGCAAAAAGGAATCAGTTTATAACAAAAGATAATTATAACAATCAAATAAGTTGCTCTAAACATCTTTAAATTGTTGCCTTCCAAAATTGTATGCTATAAAACAAAAGAAACTTAACCTGCAGAATTGTCTCCTGAGAAACCATGCTGAATTTAGCTTGGGTTGCAGTGGTGGTGGCGGCCCTCAGGGAGGGGTAAATGTTAAACTATGCTGTGTGCCAGTGGATAAGCCCCTTGGGTCAGAGGCACTGAATGAGTTTGGCCTCCACAGGAGGGTACCAGCTGGTCCTGTATAAGCATCTTCTGGCAGAATAGCACCCTCCTTGTTAGAAGGCACGTGGTGGTGGTGGTGGTAGTAGTAGTGGGAGGGAGAGGTTTCAGGTTCCCCATTTTTGTTGTTTTGCACAGTTTGAATATAGTTCGGGTTTCAGCAAAACTCCAGTCTCCAAATAGAATCTGACCTACCTGCCAACTTGCCCAAAGTACAAAATAAGTGACAATTCACATTACATCTTGGGTACAATCTCTCAGATTTGACACCACTTATTTCATAGTGGCAGAAGGAAAAAATCTAAATGCAAGGCATTACACTAACACCTTATTTATTTTAAATACTAGCTTCATCCCCTGCCTCAGGCCTATGGACAACACGACGGGATGGAGAAGTTAAACTAAGGCTAGAGCAACAGGGTATTGGTAGTGAGACACCAAAGACTGTTCATGAACTATTACAGGAAGCTGTTAAAAAATATGGTGACTATTTTGCCCTTGCATCAAAGAAGGGTGACCAGTGGATAAAGCAAACTTATAAGCAATACTATGAGGAATGTCGGAAGGCAGCAAAAAGCTTTATAAAGGTATGTCTTGTAGAACTCTTTTATTCACCCATCCACTGTCACTCTGATTGCACTAACGTCCATATTCAGTCACTGAAACTTAAACATTGTCTAAGTATGCCCTAATTTTACAGGAAGAGGGGTGGGGCACAGTGGAAAGTGTGGCTCAGTATCATGGAGTCTTAATGAGATACATTTGCTAACTGAATTGTTCTGTCTGAAACGTCTCATGTGCTCATGCCAGAAGATGACTCTTCAGGAGGCTTGTGAGTTGGGTGTTTTTTTCCCCTCATCTTGGATATACATTACATTCCTTTGAGGAATGTTAACTTAGACTCCAAACCTGGCTTATTCTGTTGTGTAACTTAACTCTAAAAATGTGGGTTAATTCTGGACACATTTATTATTTAAATGTTTAACTTCCCTCCCTGCCCATATTGAAAAATTCAAGACAACCTTACAGAACTCTCAAACTTACCAGCCAAGCCTCATTCTATTTGTATACTCTCTGCTGCAATAACTAATGAGAACCAAGGATGTGATTATACTCTCCAGAACAATCTTTCAAGTCTGGTTCCAAGAGGTCAGGCTATTCTTAGACTTCTCAGCAACTGGCAAGGGCTGCTGCTCGACAGCGCTATTACTATACGCGAGTGTCTCCTACTGTCCATGAAATGTTCGGTCTGTTTATAAAATATCTCAAAACTAAGGAAATGGCCAAACTGGAAAAAGTGACCTTTGAATAAGAGTGAAAAGTTGCTTCAAAACTTTCTGCTTGGCTTTTCACTAGCCTAGAAAGTCTTGTGTGCCACCCTCTTGCAGGAACTGTGTGGCTGAATATATTGGACCTCTTGTCCAGGTTTCACTCATGACTAGAGAGAGGATTTGTCAAACTAAAAATCACATGTGCTTTCTGTTAGCCTATTGCTCTAACTTAAAGAAGCTCTGAAATCCCAGACTCCTGCCCTTTCAATTGTGTAGTAGGAGTTCCTGCAGCAGAACCAGGAGGATCTGATGTGAAATCCTGGTCCAATTGAAGTCCATAGCAAACCAGCCCTGGGCTTCAATGGAGTCAGGATGGATGCCCTTGATGTTACTGAGTCACATTTTAATTTAAAATGTGACTAACCTTCAAAGTAACTATGTAAGGTACTAAATGCAACTGTCTCCTACTAACTTTCTCTTTCTGCCATTTTTAAATTTTGCCTAAGTCACAGAGGGAGCTGATATCTGGCTAGATTAAGCTCATGAGTTTAGATCCTGATCTCGTCTTAAACTATAATGTATTACTTCATGCCAATGAAATGGTCTTATTGCATTTGCTGGGAGTCTGCATTTGCACATTGAACAAAACAGAGCAATGTCTTGAGACTAAATTTTAACAACTTGTATGTTGGTTCTGTGCAGGGCTGGTGCAAGGAAGTTTCGCACCCTAGGCGAAACTTCCACCTTGCATTCCCCTCCTACCCTCCCCCCCCTAGCCCTGCGGCAGCTCCCCACCCCAGCTCACCTCTATTCCGCCTCCTCTCCGAGCACGCCGCCCCCGCTCTAATTCTCCTCCCCTCCCAGGCTTGCGGTGCCAGGGAGGTGGGAGAAGTGGAGCGGCGACCACACACTCAGAGGGGGCATAGGAACGCTGTTAAAAATATTTAAAAAAAAAAAATTGGGGGCACCGCTTTTTGGCGCCCCCAAATCTTGGCACCCTAGGCAACCACCTAGTTTGCCTAAATGGTAGCACCGTTCCTGGTTCTGTGCTAATCCTTGAGGGAATTTTTCATGCGAATCCTCTTTGTATGCTGGGTGGGATTTTTCTTGATGTTGTTTATGCTCAAAGTATATGGCAAGATGTTCAACAAACTAAGGCCTATACTACCACTTTATGTTGGAAAAACTGTCGCTCAGAAAAAACACACTCAAGCAACCTACATTTATTTCACTGGCAAAAGTGGTGGTGTGCCCAGGGCTATGTCAGTGGGAAAGTTTCTCCCACCAACATAGCTACCACTGCTTGTTGAGGTGGTTTTATGTCAACAGGAGAGCTTTCTCCTGTCAGCATAGAGCAGCTACACAAGTCATCTTACAGCGGCACAGCTGCACCAATACAGCTGTGACACTAGCGAGCTTAACTCATTTAAGGATACATGGCTTAACTCATTTTAAGGCATTTAATTTTCCAAGAGAAATAAATCCTTGGATTTATAAATCCTGATCTTTGTTTACAGTTGGGATTGGAGCGTTTCCATGGAGTGGGCATTTTGGGATTTAATTCTGCAGAGTGGTTTATTGCTGACATTGGAGCTATTCTTGCTGGGTAAGAAACCAATTTAGTTTGCACTGGCACTTTAAAGACTATTACATTTTCAGATGCCAATAGATGTTAAAAACATGATGAAACAATTATTGATGTCAAAGGCTCTACTCTTTATTTATGGCTATCAATTTGTTTAGACTCTAGATATACCTCTTTAACGATCATTAGTACTTCTAATAACAAATGAACAAGACAGACTAGAGGGATCTATCTATCTTGATTAGAGCAGGGGTTCTCAACCTTTTTCTTTCTGAGCCCCCTCTTCCCCCCCAACATGCTGTTTAAAAACTACACTGCCCACCTGTGCCACAACTGGTTTTCTACCTATAAAAATCAGGGCTGGTATTATGGCGCAGCAAGCAGGGCAACTGCCTGGGGCCCCACACAACAGGGAGCCCCACAAAGCCAAGTTGCTCAGGCTTTGGCTTCCACCCTAGAGGGTGGGGCTCAGGGACTCGGGCTTCAGCCCCATGCGGTTGGGCTTCAGCTTTCTGCCCTGGGCCCCAGTGAGTCTAATGCTTGGCGGACTCCCTGAAACCTGCTCGTGGCCCCTGGACCTCTGGTTGAGATCCACTGGATTAAAGGATGTTGTGCTTCCAGAACGCTGAGCTGAAGCAATAATATGCTAGTCTGAAAGAAAGTTTCATTGCACTTCATGGTGGGGTGGGGGGACGACTGCAGAACCTCCGCTCAGTTACAGGCCTACTAAAGACAATCTCGTATATTGTGGCTCCTGAAAAACACAAACTATAAATCTTCATTAATGGAATCTGTTTCTAGAACTTAACACAAAGGAGGTATCCTCATTACAAAAATGGAATTTAGATTAATCTGTCTTTACATCACGGAGCACTTTTCCAGGTGGGAAGGCTCTTCTGTAGAGAGGCCAACTTCTGAGACTGAAATCCTTGACTAGTTACCCTCTAACTCTGATTTATTTATAGTGGTTTTGCTGTTGGCATCTACACCACAAACTCTCCTGAAGCCTGCCAGTATGTAGCGGAGAACTGTGGCGCTAATATCCTGGTTGTGGAGAATCATAAACAGCTGCAGAAAATCCTAGAAGTAAGTATCTTTTTATAGAGTTGTTTAGGGGTGGCAGTGGCATATGGAAAGCATTTGGCTGGGTTAGATAGTCAAGCAAGTATTTAAATTACATCCCTAGCTCTACTCTAGGGTGTGTTCCCTCTCTTCTATTCGTTTATTCTGTCAAACCAAGAGGTGCCTGTTTCTGGGCTGGGGATGGAAGGGGACTTGACAGTACAGCAGATGGCAGAACTCCCCTTTTCCCCCTGCGACTTCAAACCACACCTGGTGTGTGCGTAGCACTCTAAAGGGATAAGGTGGAGTACAAACACTCACTAATGCTTGCAAGCCTTCCTGTGAGTGGGCAGGGAAGACAAATTGGGACTAGAATGAAAAGGTGATTGCAATGTTAAATATGAAGACTGGAATCTCACTAAAACTGAAATCAAACAATCCAACCTGTGCTCTTGCCCATCAGAGGTGGATGGGTGGGGGCTGGTAGCCAAAGCACTTTTCCAGGTGGAAAGTTGAAGTTATAAACGCACGGTTTACACTCCTAGTCGAGGCTCTGAAACCGTCACAGAATACCACAAGCAAAAATAAAGCGTCACTAAAAACTCCATGATGCTTTCTGGAAATCAAGGTGTTCCTGTAAAACTTCAGTCTGGATAATTACTTTCTAACTACCTGAAGTTCCTCCAGTTCAAATAGTCTGAGAATCCTGTTGGATTCTCTATCATTAAATAGCATTAATATTCTCCACTCCAAAGGTGGCAGTGTTGTCAGTTGTGGGGGAAGCTATCTTCAGACTACATCAGAAAGTTCTGTTGCATATCTCAAGCTAAAAGGAAGGCGCAAGAAACACTAGTTTACTCTGATACCTTGCTTCCTCTTTACTGCAGGTTCAGCACAAGCTCCCTCTTCTGAAAGCAATCATCCAGTACAATGGAGAGCTTAAGGAGAAAAGACCAAATCTCTACACTGTAAGTAATGATACTTAAGTAACATTTGAGGTGTTGCTTGCATATTACAAACACCTCTGAATAACTAGCTACACTTTGTGGTGATGCTGCAAGTACACCTCTCTTGACATGCGGCTGTAGTGAGTAATACTGACAAACTGTCCCACTGCCATCTCTCATGGCTCACCCGTGGAGGGGCCCTACTTTGTTCATCAGGGAACAGTTTGGGGTGGGGAAAGAGTTCTTGATCTTCTTCTATTATGTTCTTTCATAAATTGCTTACACTTATATGCAGTGGATGGAGGTGGGGGGAATACTACAAGATAAGAATTCTCCACTCACACAAGTGGTGACTACACAAAAGCCATGGAGAAGTAGGTCCTTTATCTCTCAAACTCTCCTGGCGGGTCACCATTTCCAATAAAGCACAAAAATGGCTTTCCTGGAAGTGTTCCCAGTCCTATTTTTAAATAAGCCCTTAGACAAGACACAAGCAAGACTCAATGAAAACATCACTACCAGCCCAGGAAGCTCCCTTAAAACTACGCCCACAAAACATGTCTTCCTTCTCCATGTGTCAGTAGAACAAAATCACAGCGCTAGGGCCACCCCCCTCCATATTCCTCACACCCGTATCCACCTCTTAATACACTGTATTGTAATTGAAGTGAATTCTTGATGGAAAGACCTCCATGGACTAAGTGAAGATATAATTAGATGTGTAAACCTGTGAAATCTCACTGGAAAAACAATCGTGGTCTTCACCAATTTAAATACCTCCACCCACCCCACCCCTTCCAGACAGCTTACTTGCATATGTGAAAGAAGGTGTAAAGCCTGACCAAGCTCTTTACTTTTGAATGCAGTGGAGTGAATTTATGAGCCTTGGCAGTGATGTTCCAGATTCCCAGCTTGATAAGATCATTGATTCCCAGAAGCCTAACCAATGCTGTACACTGATATATACCTCAGGAACAACTGGACAGCCAAAGGGCGTTATGCTCAGTCATGATAATGTAAGTATTCTTGCCTACAAGTAAAAGAACGGCTGTTGGCTTTCAGATTTCTCTGGGATGCACTATTTTAAATAGTGTTGAGGTTGGAAGAATGGCCAAATATTTTAACAGTAGGACATAATTGAAATGAACACAAATTAACTTTGGAACGGTTTCTCTTTTCAAGACCACTCTTACTTATTTATTTATTTTTTTTTTTTAAAGCAAGATTTGTCAAAATTCATTTACTTCTGGTCCGAGTGAGGCAAATCTTGCCTACGTTGTCATGTCCCACAAGTGTATGTCCAGAGCACCCATGGCTTGGTCAGAATAGATCTCTAGGAAAAGAAATATTAGACATATTTTGTCCTCCAAATACAGAGAACCATTTGTCACATTCGTGACAGACTAACTTCAACAAGGGCAGTACTCTTCCATAACCCAGATCAGGACACTGAAACTGTTGCTGTAGACTTGGGCCCTACTGTTCATTACTGCTATAATGGCTAGCTCTTATGTCTTTTCTTTGTAAATTGCTTTGAGATCTAATGATCAGTATCTCCATTTTACAAAGCTTAACCGTGGCCAGCATTCAGGGGGGGGCTATTTAATGAAATAAGACTAAAACCCTCACCTTCCATCAAATGGGATGGCAGAGCCGCCACTAACCTAGACACTCCTCTCCATGGTGGCCTCCGCATAGAGGTAACTGAAGTAGTTTGGGATAACTTGTTTCCCTAGTATTACTAATGCTGTTTTACACACCTTATGTAGTTTGAGACTAGTCAGCCAGCAAAAATGTCAAATTAGGAGCATCTCATGAATCTGTTTTGAGATTATGCTCTTTGTTCAGCTGGTGAATCTGTTAAGATACCAAGAGAGCCTCTGAAAAGCGCAGTCCTTGGACTGAAGGGCCACACCTAATGTGTGTGAGATGAAAACCAAGGCTTTAGCCTCACTCCAAAAGCATTGGACAGGTTTGCTTTGTGGTAATGACTCTGTCTTCTGTGGATGCAAGTTCATACAGTTTGCTTTTTGAAAC
This sequence comes from Terrapene triunguis, assembly GCF_002925995.2. Taxonomy (NCBI): domain Eukaryota; kingdom Metazoa; phylum Chordata; order Testudines; family Emydidae; genus Terrapene; species Terrapene triunguis. Next base: position 9,248,790 of record NW_020664545.1, read on the forward strand.
CCTTCTGAAGCTCTAAGTGTACAAAGTCTGGGACTGGAGCAATCTCCCAGACAGTGACTGTAGATTGAAAGCAGAGTAGTATTGGCCACAGAGACTAAGGCAATTGAGGAGAAAGTGACTGAGATGCCATGGCAGGTCTAATCTTCGCTTTCTCTTTGTAAGCAGCTTCTGTGTACACACTGTCTTTACTGAATTCGTTTTGATCAAGAGAATTGGGTACTGGACCCAGGATGCTTTCCTAGTGCCTGTACAGACCCAACAGTGAACATGAGAATTTCCAGACCAGTGCTCCAGCTAGTCAATAGCCTGTCAGAAGGTGCAAGACTGCCCTGCTGTGAGCAATGATGGAAATACCTGCCCATAAGTGACATTTCTTCTCCGCTTCCTCCGAGTATAAATGGCACATGCCTTCAGTCACCCCTGAGAAGGGGTAGTATAAGTGGGGGGAGGCCTACTGCTGCCCTTCCAGTAGCAGGGGGCTGAACATCTACTTGAAGCATACATCTAGGAACTACAGAAGTAGACCATAACACCAGATGGGGGACTCTATTCACCATGACCCCCAAATCTGAGTCATTGCTTCCTGGGATAATCAGCTGAACATGAACTCCCAGTGTGACACTGATCCTTGGATGCATAAATGGGAGATTTTTGAGTAAGACTAGAGGTTTGTGTGTTTTTTATTAAATTGGTCACTGCTGTGACCATGGCTGGACTACTGTTTCCACAATTCAAAAATAGGGAAGGGATAGACTCAAGGTGTGGGATCCACAAAACTACTCAAGTGCCTAAGTCCCAGTTTTGGCTCCACTGTGATCCATACAACTCCTGCTGAATTCTGTAGGCACGGAAACTCACTTGGTGCTTAAGCTTGTTCAGGGTAAAAGTTCCCTCAGCGCCTATGTTTCATGCTCTGGACATGTGCACTGCTGCCTCCATCTAGGCATCCGGATGCCTATCTCCCACCTAAGCCCGGCCTAGACAGTGACTCTCAAATCAAGGAAAGACCGGCTTTCACCCACTATAGCCACATGCAGAGCCTGATCTCATAGGTGGTCTCCAAGCAAGCCCACTGGAGCAGCTCTCATTCAAAATCTCCCTGGAGGAAGGGGTAGTGGTGGTGCCCACTTTAGCTTTTGGCCCCAATAGCTAGAGCACTCACCTGGATTATGGGAGACCCAGGTGCAATTCCCACAGCTGAGGTGGGCTCTACCACTGAGCTATAGGACATTCTGATGAGGGGCAGTCGCTGGACAAGAGTGGGAATGACTGACTGTGTAGCCCAGTGTTTAGGGCACTCACCTCCTGGGTCCCGTCACTCATTATTTACTCACAGTGGAACAGCTTCCTCAGGAGAAACTGAGGGAACCCAAATCAAAATATCCCAGACCTCTGTGGCTAGAGCACGCTTCTGAGAGAGACCCCTGTCTACATGCTCCCTTCTCCTCCTCTGTCAAAGAGGGGGAATTGAACCTGGAGCTCCTATTTCCCAGGTGCATGCTCTAACCTCTGAGCTAGAAACTGTAAGGTGGGCATCACCCCCTCCAGCCACTTTGTGTAGAGTGGGGTAGAGTCTAACTCATTCTCATGAGAAGTGACTTCGGTGCCTAAGCTGCCTGACTCCACATGGCTGGTTCCCATTCATGGGTTGCTAAGCAGAGATAGGTACCTATCGCAGAGGGGCAGGGTTAGGACACACCCCTCTGGTGAGCATCTCCCACTGGCTGTCTTAGTGGGCTTCCCACCGAACATGGCTTTTGTGAATTGCCTTCCTAGGTGTCTATCTCTCCCCATTTGTTACAGAGGAAGCTTAGGTGCCTAACTGGGCATTGTGGATATCTGTGTTTCCTGTGACTTTCTAGATGCCTAAAAGTTAGGCGCCATGATGCTCAGCATTGCAACACCTGAGTCCCTTCATGAATCCCACCCAAGGAGCACTGTCTAGTTAGCCTCACAGAGAAGGTTAAGGGGTGACTTGGTCAGCCTACAAATACCTACGGGGGAACACATACTTGATTGTCTCTTCAGTCTAGCAGACAAAAGTATAAGATCCAGTGTCTGGAAATTGAAGCTAGAGACATTCAGACTGGAAATAAGGTGTAAATTTTTAAGAGGGAAATTAACCACTGAAACAATTTACCAAGAGTCATAGCAGATTCTTAATCAATGACAACTAGTAAATTAAGATCAGATCTTTTAGAAAAATATTTGTAGTTCAAAAGGAATTATTTTGGGAGTTCTATGGCTTGTGTTCTACAGAAGGTTGATTAGATGATCACAGTGGTCGTTTCTGGCCTTGGAATCTAGTAATCGAATTGTTACCCACTTAACCTTAACTGATAGGGCTCATTCTGATTTCCCCCCAGATTGATTAAGTTAAACACAAGTTTCAAACTAGCCAAAGAGACCAGGAAAAGGGAGAAACTCTCAAAGTGAAATGTTTAGTGGATTTAAAACACACAAAGCATACTTGTTTAGATACTCTGCAGTTCACAACATTAAATAACATCAGTGTTGTGCCTTGCGAACTTGTTCAGAACCACTAGTGTGAATGGTAACCATGAGGTGCTTCTGTTTTCAGATAACTTGGACTTCACTATCAGCAGGGAGCTACGTACAACTGACAGAAGCTACCGAACAACAGGAGGTGGTGATCAGCTATCTTCCCCTCAGTCATATTGCTGCTCAAATGATTGATATTTGGCTGCCAATAACATTTGGTGCACAAGTTTTCTTTGCTCAACCAGATGCACTGAAGGTAAAGACCATGCTACTTAATCTAGATGCTTATAGACAGTAACAGGGCTGTGTATCTGTTTTTTTAGCATTTGTGTCACAAGAGGAAACCTAGGTTGGCTATGAACAAAGCTGACAAAATCCCGAGAAACTCAGATTACGCTTATCCAAGTAATAGTAAATAACACTGTTTTTGTAACCTAAAACAGACCCTTAAACTTGACACACTAGCAAGTAACTCTGACATCTATTCACCTTTCTGCTCTGTATGGTACAAAGATGGATAAGGTGACCATGCACTCTGAATCTATATGAATATATTGGGTCCTTGAATGTCATTTCAGACACTATATATTCTGCAACTTCCCTTTCTAATAGAGGGGTAGTGCAGTGGGTTTACTGGCCATACTCCAAAATCTCCCCAGGAGAAAATCTCTACCCTGTCATGTGAAGGGCCAGGTTTTTTGCCCTTGATGCATAGCTGGCACATGTGCATCTGAAGTCAAAGCAAGGGGCATTAACGTGCCCTGGCCTTTGAAAACCAGCGTTTGTGACTAGCACTCAGAAAGCAAACTCCTCTCCACGCTGCTAGCAATACAAAAAGGCAAGGTGGCTAGTGTGACTGTTCCAGGGCTAGACTAATTGCTGAGCCCAAGAGACTGGTTTCTGGGGGCACCTAGCTTTTGACACTAATCTGGAGTCCACAGGGTAGTGGCACTATGGCATATTGTGAGTTGGATTCCTGAAAGTTGAAATGAGTGCTGATTCTGGGTTTGTGCCCCTTGAAGATGGGAGTGTGTTGTAGGAATGGAGTACTCTACTCATTAGTAATCAGTGTTGACTCAATCCATCATCGGTGGCTTTTGGAAGGAAATCTAGGTGTCAACTAGAAACAAAACATCCTCTGAACAAAAGTGGTTTTAAACATTAAAATTCTACTTCACTTAGGGCAGCTTGATAGACACCTTACGGGAGGTGAGACCAACAGCTTTTATGGGAGTTCCTCGTGTCTGGGAGAAAATACAAGAAAAAATGAAATCTGTGGGTGCAAAATCATCTGCTCTCAGAAGAAAAGTGGCAGCATGGGCTAAGGAAGTAGGATTACAAACTAACCTGAAACGGATGAACGGGTAAATTTTTTTTTTTTTTAAAAAAAGCTATTTAAATGCAGTCTGTAGATCCTAAATAGCGCATTATGCCCTAATCTGATGGGATGCTAGCAAATGTAATATGCAGGATTGTCTTTTATGTATGGTCTGTAGTAAAAAGTTAAGAGCATCTTCTGAAACTAAATAAAGCTTGGCTGTCTAGGACGACAAGATAGACTAACCTGAGCCTCTTTCAATTCTTCTCTTAAAGGGCTTCTGAACTCCCAATGAACTTCCGTCTAGCCAGGCAGTTGGTGTATAAAAAAGTTCGGAAGGGTCTTGGACTGGATCGATGCACAAAATGCTACACTGGGGCTGCCCCAATTACTAGAGAGACTCTGGAGTTTTTCCTGAGTCTTGACATTCCTGTGTATGAGTTGTATGGCATGAGTGAGAGCTCTGGACCTCACACAATCTCTCTTCCAGACGCATTCAGAATCACTAGGTATGTATTCCTCATTGTGGAGAAGAACTAGATAGCTGACTCTTGCATAAAGAACAACTTAATTAGTATTTTTCTCATACCAGAAACTCTCATACAACTTGGATCACTGCTGCCCTCCGCTGAGACAGGCAGCTCCCCTCCTTCAGCCTGTACCAGCATCAGCTAGCCACCAGTAAGAGGGGCTTGGGAGCAAGCTCTTCTCAACTGTGAGGCTGAGGTACAGGAAAGGTGGAACTTGCCAGTGGCCTATAGAACAGGAGCTCTGTTTTAAAGCCTAAATCATCCAGGCTCTCTAGGAGGCACAACTGAGAAATGGAGGGATAGAGAGAAACTAATAAAAGAGGTGTCAAGTATCAAAGGGGTAGCCGTGTTAGTCTGGATCTGTAAAAGCAGCAAAGAGTCCTGTGGCACCTTATAGACTAACAGATGTATAGGAGCATGAGCTTTCGTGGGTGAATACCCACGTCTTCGGATGCATGTAGTGGGAATTTCCAGGGAATTGCCCCTGGAAATTTCCACTACATGCATCCAAAGAAGTGGGTATTCACCCACGAAAGCTCATGCTCCTATACATCTGTTAGTCTATAAGGTGCCACAGGACTCTCTGCTGCTAATAAAAGAGGAATTGTCATTTGTTTCTCATGACTTCTACTCTGGCACACAATCATTCTTCATGATACAGTTCAATATATCCAGTAATTTAGAAAAGATCAGTGTGAATATATTACAATCTTTGAAATCACAAGCCAGGGTATTTAGTGTTTGGAATTAAATACAATTAAGCTATTACAAATTTTCTAAACCTCAGGGATTCTAGAACAATATTTCAAAAACACCAAGGGCAGATCTATGCTTAAAACACTGCAGCCTGGCTGCTGTGGCACTTCAGTGAAGACGCTAGCTGTGCCAATAGGAGGGCTTCTTCCATCAGTGTAGGTAGTCCACCTCCCTGAGAGGCGGTAGCTAGGTCAATGGGAGAATTCTCCTGTCAACCTAGTGCTGTCTACACTGGGGGCTAGGTCTGTTTAACTGAGTCGCTCAGGGGATCTGGATTTTTTCATATTCCTGAGCAACATAGTTATAGTGACTTAATTTCCTAGTGTAGACCTGGCCTAAATGTCTAGTACAGGGGTGGCCAAACTTGCTGAAGCCTTGAACTCTGGCAGGCACCTCCCGTGGGGGTGAAGCCCCAAGCCCCGGCAGATGCACCCAGCTCTCGAACTTCTGAAGATTATTGTATGCGGCTTGTAGCATCGAAAGTTTGGCCACCCATGGTCTAGTAGGTACTAATCTCTCTGGTTAATATCAGATCCGTTTAGGTCTTGTTACACTACACTGACAGGCAGCTTATAAACAGATGAATTCCTTGCTGAAAGAGACATGATACCACAACCAGAATGTCTCATGACTTTGTGCAAATGCTTAAATTTAAAAGTAGTACTGATAGGAATCTAACAATTCATAGCTTTTTAGCATACTGAATCTTAAGGAGAATGTGTCCCTGTTTTAGCTGTGGAAAAGAGATTACAGGCTGCCGGACAATGATTTACAAGCCAGACAGCGATGGCAGTGGAGAGATCTGTTTCTCAGGAAGACACATCTTTATGGGCTATTTGAACATGGAAGATAAAACCAAAGAGGCAATTCATGAAGAAGGCTGGCTACATTCAGGTGATCTTGGCAAGCATGACAGAAATGGATTCCTTTACATCACTGGAAGAATTAAAGGTAATACCTCCTCCTTTGGTTTGAACTGTCTGGCTGCACCATCCTGTGCTATGAACTTTTAAATCTTGCAAGCTAAGCAGGCCTCTATCATGGCTTGGTATCGACTAAGTGGCATAACTCCTCCTGAGGTACTTATGGACCTAGCATGGCATCTAGGTGATATGCGAACAGTGGTAGAGTATTCTAAATGTGGTGTAAAAATGCTGCAAAACTAGAGAACAAATTGCAGAAGTCAAGACTTCAAACGGTGGGGGTTAAAGAGCCACTGGCCTGCTCTGCAACATGATAGTTGTCTAAAGCTGACTCTTGCTAGCTATAGTCTGACTTGAGGGAATCGAGCTTGGCAAAGTAACTTTTCTAATGCCAACAGGCTATGGTAGCATTAGCTCTTACCGCATCATCCGCCTTCACAGTCAGATGAGCCAGCTATTTGGATATAAAATTGTATATCCAGTGAAGCAGTTCTTGGGAGTGGCCTGTATATACAACTCCTTGCTATAAAGGACACCTACTTAAATCAAGTTACTATAGGACAGATACAAAAGCAGATCAGTGATCTATTTATTTAGTGTGTCCTCTTCAGAGAGACAATTAGTTGATCCTTCCACCTTTGTGCTGTCAGTAGCACAAGCATACTTGGGTCAGTCGGGAGGCAGTGGGGTAAAGGATTAGCATTTTCCTCATGGGGGTGGGAGGAAAACTCTGGCAGCAGAACATTTATAATGCTAAAAATAGTGTAGATGTGGAAGGCACTGGTTGGCCATATAGGGTATCTCTCCTAGCGTTTGGGTGTGTATGTACTCCACCCATCTAAACTTTTTGCCTCCTCTATACAGCTATTTATACCCATACTAGCTGGGCATGTGCTATCTGTACCCCTACATGCTACTGTAAGGGAAGAACTAGCCTTGTCCCCTGCAGGCCCTTTGTCCTTTTCCCAAAGGGTCTGAAACTGCCTAGTTCTGAGCCACTGTAGTAATGTCCCCCTAATGTCTCTCAGCATCTGTCTGAAGTACCCTGGAGCTATCTACCCCTATCCAAATACACATGGATGGTCTTGTCTCTTGCCTACTGAATAGGCACCCTTCTGCACTGGCATAGACAGGGAAGAATCTGCCTCTGGGTCCCCCTCCAGTGCTGATGCCTGGCTACCAGCACTAGAGTTCTGGTAAGGACTGGGTTAAATAGGGTCCCTCCCTGCCTGGGGTGTAGAAGTATAGCCCAAGACCCTTTCTTCAAGGGAAAGGGTGGTGAACAGTCAGGTACCAACAGCTTCATGGCTCCAAATGACCCCACAGCAAGAGCCCAAACTCCATAATCTCAGATGGTGGATTCTGCTCAGGTCCTGAGCACAAATAAGGCCAAGGGAGGGGATGGGGAAGAGAACAATTAATGGTGGATGGGGCTGAAGACCTTTTTTGTTCTTTGCATGCAAAGGAACAGCTAGTCTCTTTGCTCTTGGGGGGGCTGGTTCCTCTCTGGGCTTTCCTAATGTGCAGATGCAACTAGGATGGGGAGAATCTTCCCAAGTCAGGATGACTGTTGTCCCAGGGAATCTTGCAGTACTAAGCTGTTAAAAGGTTCACAGAAATAACTTGATATTCAAGGCCCCATGTACTAAGTCGTAAACTGTACCTAAATTCTGCAGTCCTAGGTTCTCCAGTGCATGGTGAAAAACTCCCCTCTACAGCAGTTATTCATGTGTATATTTTAATAGCACAGTAGACCATGTATGTCTTTATTAAATTGACTTTTAGGGACACACATCATTTGTGGCTACAAGACAGAAATTGGCTAACATGTGCAAGTGCTGCAATCTTTGCACGTCAATTTCTCTGAAACCTACACATCACAAAAAGCACAACTGGAACTGCAGTGAAAGATCGCATTTTCATAGTTATGCCTAACTGTCTTCTAGAGCTCATCATTACTGCTGGAGGGGAGAATATCCCTCCCGTTCCAATTGAAGATGCTGTAAAGGAGGCTGTTCCTATAATTAGTAATGCTATGTTAGTTGGAGACAAAGCAAAATTCCTTGCTATGCTTCTAACTCTGAAGGTATGGTTCTTTCCATTATCTCCTGATATGTAGCCAGAAAATAAGATGAGCTATCACCTTAGCCAGAATGGCTGTATTCTGGAAGTAGAAGAGTTAAGAGGGCTTTTCATGGTCAAATGAAAGATCTGAAATTCTATCCAATACCTGCAAATAAGCATTTCACAAACCTAATCTTCTACCGAATCTAAGCAACACCAAACCGCATGTCCTGCTGTAACCTTAAATTACAAGGACCTGACTATAAGAAGTTCATGGGAGCAACTCTGACTTCATGTTTAGATTCTATGGCTATAGTTTGGTTATGAAGAGGTGCAATTCCTCCCTCTGAATATACATATTCAGCAAAATTAGAAGGGAGTTGAAGTTGAGGACAGAGAAGTGAGAACCACATTTTTCCTTTTGCTTCTTACTGCTTCCATTTCCTCCCCAAACCTCTCCCACCATAGCAGTAACAAGCTGTAGCTTCTTTGTTTAAATCTGATTTGCTTTAAAAGTTTCCCAGGTTGGTAATGACAAGCTCAACATCCTGCAAAATCCCTGTTTTGATCTTTTTGCCAAGGAAGATTGAGCTCTAGATTTCTGGAGGCCAGTTCCCACTCTCCATAATAAGAGCTGTTTGGGTGCAGAGCTGTTTGGGTGCAGAGCTGTTAAGAGACCTTGACAAAGCAGTATAGGAAGCTTGTGCTGCATTGTCTGTCAGTACTTCAGTGCTGCTGACCTCTCCCAGATTCAATGCATTTCTTTTTCTAACTCTAGAAATGCCCCCAACAATTAACGGGGGGGAAGCACTAACCACAACTGTAGCTATAACAAAATAGTCCTAGAAATTCTTTACTTACTTCTAGAGCAGCCCAAGCGCTGAACAAATTTTTTTTTCTCAGCATGCTGAGATCTGAGGGGTTTAACTTGAACATAATCTCCTTCAACTACCAGGCTTCAGTGAATTGGTAAACTATTGCACCAAGGTGATGTGATTCTGGCTGTCTGCTTAAGATCAGCCAAGGTAATAGAAAATAACAAGATACTGTAGAAAAGAACTTACTCTTTTCTACGGTGTAGTTGTATATTAACTGTTGAACCAGTGAAGTAATGTTGTTCTATCCTTCCTCTTACAGTGCAATGTAAATGAAGAAACAGGGGAACCACAGGATGACCTTACTCCAGAAGCCATAGCATACTGTCTCAGATTAGGCAGCAAAGCTACAAAAGTCTCAGACATTGTAGGTGGCAAAGACAAAGCTGTTGATGCTGCTATCCAGAAGGGAATTGCATTAGTCAATGAGAAAGCAATCTCAAATGCACAGAAAGTACAGAAGTGGGTCCTTCTAGAAAAGGACTTCTCAGTCACTGGTGGAGAGCTAGGTAAGTGACCTGGGCTACTGCATATTGAAACAAATGCAGGACTCCTGATTTCAAATTAGGTGGTGGCACATCTTCTCCTCATTTCCCTAACATCCTGTGTGATGTGATCTCTTGCATGTGTTATACTAAAAGTGGTCTTAAACTGCCCTGTGAGTGTACAGTGTGCTCCACGGTGCTGGATACTCAAGCAAGTGAACTGCAGGAGCCGATCAGCTGGGTAGCTTGGACAGTAGCCACTTTTGGCACTCTGCAAGTCTGATGTGGTAACCAGAGGTTTCTGGTTGACAGGAGTGAGGGGAGGAGATGCTGGTTTGTCTTGTGGGTGGAACTGGATGTGACTTTAGTCTTGGAGAGTGGGATGGATTGAATGTGTCATTCCAACTCAAGCAAGCCTTGCTGGTAACCAACTTGTTGCTACAACAGGATGCCAGGGTAACAAGTTGCTACATCTGCAGCAGTTGAACAAATCAAAGATTTGGATACTAATGTCCAAGCTTCAAAGTGAACATCTCTTCCTCCTCCCCCCCCCCCCCCCCCCCCCCCGGCATGGAAATAATTTGTACTTCTTGGAGTTAAGTAGGAGCAGGTCCAGAAACAATTAGGTCCAAAAGGGTAGACAACTATGAGGGGCACAAGCAGGTGGCCATTTGCATGGTTGCTTAATTGCACCATGTGAGGGGACCTGGTTAATCTCCATAATGAGTGACTACTGTAACCCTCTTCTCTTAATGAATGTGCCAGAGCCTCAACTCTTTCCTTGAGGATTGCAGTAAGCTGCCTCAGGCTGTCATGCACCTACCCCTTTGTGGTGCCCTCTCACCAAGAATCATTCAATTCTTGTCCTGCTAAATGACTGTGATGGCTGGTAGGCTGGAGCCCAAGACCAGGCATTTCTGTTCACTTCAGCCCCTGGACAGTATAGATGGCTTAAGCCCTGGCTTCCCACACCTTCTCTCCCTAGCTCTGAGGCTGGCAGCCTTGCTGCTTCCTTCCACCTGTACAGACTGCCCCAGGCAGCAGTTTTCTTGTGCCTTCCACCCTGCATATGAAGTTGATGTCAAGTGATTGCCTCCTTCCAAGATGAGAAACCATAGTAACTAAGGGAGACTTTCCAAGCTGGATGCCCAACTGCCCTTTGTGCCTTCCTCTAGAATCAGCAGACAGCCTTGCTTCAAGAGTAAACTTTGGAATTGGCCTTGTTAGTAGGATAAATAACAGTTAAAAAACTACTACTACCCTCTTCTTACAGGTCCAACGATGAAACTGAAGAGGCCTGTTGTAGCAAAGATGTATAAAGACCAAATAGACCACTTCTACACTGATGGGGAAACCACACCAGCAAATCCTCTTTCAAAGTAACCTTGGAACACTGCAGGTCTCAACATCCAGTTCTCCAACTCTTCCTCTGCTGTGTAAGTGTGCGTGTGTGCTGTTCATTGCTTCGACTCCCAAATGAAGGAATAAATGGGTCTCTGAAATAAACCAGGTTTAATGTTGTAGCCCTGCAATCACTGAATATTTGTATACATTCCTGACTAGTTATTGCTGATGCTGCACTAACATTCTCCTTTCTCTTTGGATGGACTTTTTCTAATGTCCATGGTCATCTCAAAATCAGTTGTGCATTGTATATGGGCAAATAGAATCTCAGCAAAAGCTATAGTTAAAATTATTTAAATAGTACCATGGCACTTGTTGTTTTTTTGTAAAAACCATGCTGTAACTTATTTTTCAACCAAAGTGTGTGTTGTCTGAAAATGAATGTAAAACACAAGCAGGAACCTTGGTTTCTTTGTAGTGTTGCACTTGAGGGCTGGGGTACTTTTTTAATAGCAATGACATTTGTAAGTAAATTATACACAGAGCATATAAAGGATTTCTATACAGTATGCATACAAAATACAGGTTTACTTGGTTCATTGTTTGTAATACTGGCTCTCCGACTTTTTTGGTTGAGATCTCACAAAGCCATAAACTTGTTGAAACTATACTCTGCATGTGTTGTAAGAAGCATTCCAGCAAAGGGAGTCCGATAGAGCTGTCAAAATCCTGTCCCTTCTGACTTGTTCCTCAGTTGTCCTACAATCATAGAATGTGTCTTGAACTTCTAGGTTTTTATGGCATAGTACACTGGTGGGGGGGTTGAGAAAAGGTCTTAATGACTTCTTGCAAGTACACTTTTAGGACCGTAATGGACTGAACTGTTTTAAAGGTTAATTGTCTTTTGAAAAGAGAAATTAATGCATGTATTAGAAAACTAGGAAATGCTCCAGCAACTGGTATTGCCTCTTCTGGCAAAAGGGTTAATTTATTAGGGGGGAGGTTCAACTTCTGGTGGGGGGAGGGTGTGCGTGTGTGGAGGGAATTAAGTATCTACACGGTGTGCTGCACTTCTAGAACTTCAAGCTGTCTTGCACTGTAGGTCCCTCTACAGAAGCAAGCAAATGTTACTGAATTCATGGATGTTTATAGTAAACTACGGCAGAACCTGTTCACATCCGGCAAGGTGCCCCTGAGCAGAACAGGCATATCAGTTTATTCCTCCAGGCATAGAGTAGAGAAGATAATTGATTACCCCCTCCTGTTAACCAGTTATGATACAGTAGTCCTGCAGAAATTTATCATTGTATGAAGGCTTAACTCCAACTAAGTTTCAGGGAGCTTAAATGTTTTAAAGGTTTATCTTTTTTTGAGAAACTTGTATTTAACTGTGATCATGAACACCACTGTATGAGACTGAAGGCTTGAACAAAAGTGCAATCATTCTAGCTACTTTCAAACTTTACTCTTACTGATGTCTTTCTAGTTCATTACCTTTTGTCAAGTGCCTGGAGTGGATATGTCAGGCAGAGGAATGTGTATATGAATTTTCTGTAAGGCATCTCAAAAGGCTGAGTAATACTTCAGCAAACAAGGATTAAATGGCTATTCTGATTTGTGTATCAAACATAACTTTGCCATCCCTTGAGCCACATCAGGGTTTGTTATTGTGTTAAACCTCTTATCTGTCAGATGGCTAGTAGAGGGGGCTAGGGAAGGAATTTAAAGCACTTATACAAAAATTGACAAGTAATTGGAATTATCAATGAAGATTCCACATCTGTACATAAGTTTGTAATCTGATACAAGTGCTATGCACTATTACCATTGACTGGTCTTCTGTAACTGTTCTTTATGGGACAAGTGTGAAATGTCTGAATTTTGTTAATGAATGCTTAATAAACATCTGAAAACTTCATTTGTCTTTTGTGGCAATTTACTGAAATGCTATTTAAGTTACATTTTAGTTAAATGTCACTAAATGAAGCTTGTGTGTTTCAACTATCTTGGACCAGCACACTAGTGGTGAAGGGGAAGTTGAGTATCTATCTTGGTTCATAGGATAGTAAATGATGTAGAACAGATGTACAGAGAACAAGCTTTCATAAAATCTGAGAAGTGAGGTGACTTAACCCCTATAGGAACACCACCTGTACTATTCATCCTGTTTGGCTATAGTGCTGGCATTCTGCCAAGATTTTTTCAGAGTAACTTGCACAACCTTCACTGCCTCTAAAGTAGGGAGAGAATCTTCATTGCTCAGCTAGAGAAACTGAGTCCCTTAAACTGTCAGGTTTTAGAACTTAACTGCAAGGACCAGTGCCTCTCCTGCAGAGCTAATCCCTGCTCTAGGGAGGAGGAAGCCTAAAAGCAAGCAGTGGACAATGACCAGCCCAAACTAATTGGGCCCTATAGCAGACTCTGAACTAGTAGAAGCAGAGCGAACCCAAAGCACTGGACAATTGAGTATTGTTTAATGGACGACACATTAAACTTGCCCATTTTCATCTAGCTCCATCAGCCCTGCAATTAAAATACCACATTTGGCCACCTGTGCCAGGTGACTTGGACTTAGGCTAAGGGGCTGTTTAATTGTGGTGTAGATGTTCAGGCTCTAGCTGCAGCCTGAGCTCTGAGACCCTCCTACCTCCGGCTCCTAGATCACCAGTTCTAGCTAAGCTTGAACATCTACAGTGCAATTCAACAGTCCCTTAACCAAAGTCCAAGTCACCTGGCAAAGGTCAGCTGTGGGTCTTTAACTGCAGTGTAGAGACAAGGGCTGTTAAGAGTGGATTAACTCTCACACTTGAATTTTTTAATTGCAGTTAATTTGAGTTATGATCAATAACTTAGAAAAATTCTTTATTTTCAAATGTATTGATTTCTATTACAAATATTTGCACTGTAAAAATGAAATTTTTTCAATTCACCTCATACAAAATACTGTAGTATTTTCACATGAAGGAGACTGCAATTTAGATGTTGTTACATAACTGCACACAAACACTGTAAAACTTGAGCCTAAGTCCAGTCCTCCTCCTTGTTCAGCCAATTGCAAAGACAAACAGCTTTTTGTTTACATTTAAAGGAGATACTGCTGACTGATTTATAATGTCACCTGAAAGTGAGAACAGGTGTTCGCATGGCACTTTTGTAGCCAGCATTGCAAGGTATTTACAGGCCAGATATGCTAAACATTTGTGTGCTTTGGCCACCATTCCAGAGGATATGCTTGACTTTAAAAAAGTCACAAATTTAATTAATGCTTTAACACCTGGGGGGAGAATTGTATGTCTCCTGTTCTGTTTTACCCACATTGTCACATTTCATGTTATAGCACTCTTGGATAATGACCCAGCCCATGTTTGTTCTAAAACACGTTTTGTCAAGTCTGCTGTGAAAGTAAGAGGTACCAATGTGAGATTTCTAAGGATAGATACAGCACTTGACCCAAGGTTCAAGAATCTGAAGTGCCTTCCAAAATCTGCAAGGGACAAGGTGTGGAACATGCTTTCAGATGTCTTAAAAGAACACTACTCCAATGCAGAAACTACAGAACCCAAACCACCAAAAAAGAAAATCAACCTTCTGCTGGTGGCATCTGACTCAGATGACAAACATGCATCTGTCTGCTCTGGATCATTATCAGCATGGACACATGTTTTCTGGAATGGTGGTTGAAGTATGAAGGGATATATGAATCTTCAGTGCAACACTGGCTACAACAGGGCCATCAAACACCTGTTCTCACTTTCAGATGACATTGTAAACGAGATGTGGGCAGCATTATCTCCTGCAGATTGTAACCAACCTTGTTTGTCTGAGTGATTGGCTGACCAAGAAGTAGGACTGAGTGGACTGAGGGTTCTAAAGTTTTACATTGTTTTATTTTTGAATGCAGTTACTTTTTGTACATAATTCTACATTTTTAAGTTCAACTTTCATAAATTTCTTTTTCACAGTGCAAATATTTGTAATTAACTAAAGTGAGCACTGTACACTTTGATTTCAATTACAACCCAGAATACAATATCTGAAAATATCCAAAAATTGTATTTAATTGCATTAAGAGAATACCATTTAATCACACTTTTTTAAATTGCTTGACAGCCCTAGTAGAGATGTGCATTATGTGGCCTATAGAAGCAGGTTCCAGCCTAAAGAAGAGTTGGTGGGGGTATTTAATAGCCACCTTGTATAAAAGGATAATAGAAACAACTCATACAAAACAGTAGTTGAGTCTTTTCTTATTAAGATGGCAATTCAGGACTCAAGTCTCTCAGGGGGGAGGGTGGAGAGAGAGAAGGTGTCTGCTTAATTCTAGTAGCAAAGAAATTTCTACCTTACACACAAGGGTGATATGACTAATACAGAAAGTACTTGTGGCACCTTAGACTAAAATTTATTTGGGCATAAGCTTTTGGGGGTTAAAACCCACTTCATGAGATGCAAGGACTCCTCATTCTTTTTGGTGATACAGACTCACAGCTACCACTCTGAAACCTAGGCACAATACACTAGCTGCCCTAAAGTTTGGGGTGGAATAGGATGTATTCATGTTGCAAACAAACTCCATTCAAATACCATCCTAAAGAGCTTATGTGCCTTATTTTAAATGTCCTTTCTCCCTTGAAGTGCAGCAAGAGATCTTGGACCTGCTGTTGCAACAAGGGAGCTGCAGATCTGCAACTCAACTACCTTGAAATACTAGCTTTAGAAAGTGATATAAAAGTCACTTATGAACTCCAGGAAAGAGCAATGACAGGATTGTTTTTTGAAAGGCAATTAATTTCTTTGAGTGGAATTTAATTGCATAAATCCATCTAGTCAAATACAGGGGCCAGTACCAGCTCTTTGAGGAAGGTAGAAGAGAACCTCCCTACAAGGAAAGAGGCTGGGTTTCTCTTCTAAACCATAAGCCTTAGCTCTCTAGAGATACTTATCTAAAACCTCTTTGAAACATAGCACTCCAGGATAAGGCCATGAGCATATGTTGTCACATTTACAAAATGTCACCTTACTCTAGAAGTGCTTGATCTACCTTTCTCACTTATCTTTTTACATGGATCAAGGAAGAGAGTGGGACTCTTTCCCCATCAGCCCCTCCTTGGGACAATTCTACTACCACTCCCCCTCTTACTGGAAGAGGAAATAGAGGCATGGGCACCAAAAATCTCTGCCGCAAAACCCTTGGGTTGCTTGAATGTCAAGCGCAGAATGCTCTTTAACTCAGAGCCAGGCTCCCAGTGATGTTCCCAAACTGTGGTGCTCAATGCTGATGAGGCAGCAGGGAGAATTCTGTACACTTGAACTATTTTTTTTAGCTAAACATCTGTCAAAGGGGTTGAGGTAGCACACCTGGTAATACTTCTGTGACTACTCACTAAGCAACTATTGGAAAAATTCAACTTGCCTACAAGATCATAGAGCAGGCTTCCTGGTCATACACTCAAAGCCCAGGGGACTTGAATCTACAGAAAAGGGGGAAACTTTTCCACATGTACTATCCAGCCTAATGAGAGCCACAATAGTTGAGTGTTACCTTAAGTCAATGGTTTTTAAATCCATGTAGGAAATTGGGTCTTAATGCATTGTACTGTCTCCAGCAGACCGTAACCTGCAATCAGGGAGACAGTGAGTGTGTTAGATTAGATCAGTGGTTCCAACCTATTTACCACTGTGGGCTGCATCCACACAATATATATATATATATATATATATATATATGCGCTACCTGTATGGCCCCTCAGGATGTCACATGGGCCACATTAGTGTGCTGATTGGGTTGCAAGTTGAGAACCACTGGAATAGAGACAGGCAGTGTCCTGCCATCATGGAGAATTCTGTTTGAGATCATGAGCCAGTCACCCTGTAACCAACCTGCTACCAGTGCTGTTAAATCCGATGGACAAGTCACAGGGCAGGTTGCCTCCTGCAATTATTTGTTTTATTATTATGCATTGCTAATAGGGTGTGTTCACTGCTTAGATGTCACTGCCCATGAACAAAGAGGACAAAGTTAGTATCATACGGCAGAAGCAGAGATAAACAGTGGTGTGCAGTGCTTAATCTGGCAGTGCGTTCTAATACTTAATACTATATTGAACACACCTGTTAGGGGAATTTTAGTAACACTACTCTTAATTTCAGCCAGAAACAGTATCCTTACACATTCAAAAACATTCTAACCCCATAGAAAATAATGGTCTAGTGTGACTGATTACAAGAGACTAAACAGCACTGAATGTTCACCATAAAATTCTACTACTGTACCTGCCAACATACAGTTTCAAATCCATGCAAATACTTTAACTTCCAAGGTAAAAGTGTAGTGAGATCTTTAAATGGTGACCTGGAAAGAGAGACAATTGGGTTTTATTCCATCTCATTTTTGTGTTGTATAAAGGCAGCCAAAGGCTGGGGGAGTTTTCCTGCTTGTTTTGGTACCTTAAATATTAACTTTGGACTTCACTGGTTTTGCTGAAAGACACTGGGAGGTGTGAGAAGGGGTAGGGAAGCTTGAGCCTCTAACAAAATGGCACAAATATAGTCCTGAGGTTAAGATGCCGACTTGGGAACTCGGGCGGCCTGGTTTGATTACAAGCTTTGACAGACTCTGACCTTGGACAAGTCAGTTTCCCAACTGTAAAACTGGGATAATTCTTCCCTCTTTAGGGGTCATGTGAGCGTAAATTCCTAAGTCTGAGGTAGTCTTATTGCAGTGATGGGGGGAATCCGTTGGTTCCTAGATAGCTTTTCTTTCACATGGGTGAAATTTTTGAATGTTAAAACTTGAATTCTTTTAAACTCTCTTCCCTCTCACTCAGATTTCCCTTCCTTGGTACCTAGTATCATAATCACAAGTTCCTGTATCCCATAGCCTCTTCCAGAGCAGATAAGACCTGCATTTCTCATCAAAATAAGCAGAAAGCATTTTTAAAAAGCAGACGCTGTCTGGACAGTAGAATGCTCACTGACAGTTATTGCTATACAGCAAGTTGCTCCTTATGGCCAATACAGGTCAGATCAGAATGCCCTGCACACACACCACACTGGTGAAGATCAGTTTCATGTGAGTGGTGATCAGTGCAACTCAGAAGTGTGATCACATTTAGCACTTATGCCCTTTTCCATTTGTCAAGTAGTTACTGTTCTGTGTTTAATGGAGCAGATGGACAAGGCTCTAGAATAGTTAATATTTGTTCCAAGTATTATTGATACTGCTGTAAGAGCAGAGTTGTGGGAGTCACATTAAAGTTGATTATTTCAAGTTTAAGCTAAGGCCACTGTTTCCATATTATTTCTCTAGGGGAAAATATTTTCCAAAGCAGAGATTTACAATGTAGAGGTCATTCTCTAGCAGAGCATCTCCTTTCCAAGTTGGAGGAATGAAATTAAGAGAAACAAAATACCCCTTAATTTTTACTTTTCCATCTTACTTTATTTCACGTTTTTCTAGAAAACTCCTCCATAATTCCACAAATTTAACAAAAAGTTTAAAATTCAGGACAGAAACAATCCTGTAACTTATTACAAACATTCTTCTTCTCTCTTTTAATCATGGGGGCCAGATGAATTTCTTATAGTTGAGTGAAGAACTCATTTCCCAGCACAACCTTTCATATCCTCAAATGACCAGGTATTTAATACCTTGGGTTTCAGGGAGAATACAATTAAAAATCTAGAAGCTGAAGTACTTACACACTTTTTGGAGTGCAAACTCATCTCTTTAGTTCTTGATGGCTATTTCATGCCTCATGAAAGCAATACCCATCTGATTTCAATTTATCTTTAAAAGTAATAACCATTACAAGGTGCACAATGGTTGTGTCTAGTTTTGACACTTCAGAATGTCAACTAGCAAGTGCCAGGCACCTGAAATGATAAAGGAAGCTTCTTTTGAGTGTATCAACTGTGCTATAGTGCATGTAAAGCCATTAGTGGCCATTGGACAACATTGCATTTGAAATTTACTGAACCAATGACGACACAGGTCTCTGCATGCAGAGACTATGATGGGGCAAGCTCCATAAGGGGAAGTTTAAATGTTTTACCATCAAAATAAGTTAAAGATCTCTGACAAGAACTGGTCCTAGATTGTTGCATTATAGCTCCTTACTAGTTCTGATGCTCCCACCATGGAGAGCAGTATAAGAACTTGTGGCTAAATCATTGCACTTCCATATATTCAGGCTGACTACATCAAAGCCCGTTTTACACTACTATTGTGTCCAATGTTCTTCCTAACTGGCATTCTGTGATCTGGTCACAACCTTTTGTCCATTTCTACAGTAAATGCCAATAATGAAAGCCTCAAGGCTTAATACAGATCAGACCAAGACAACTGGACAGTGTTCTTGACCCCTATTTTGCCCTTTTATACAAAGACCAAGGGCAAAGGAAAAGCTGTGCCCTGATCTCACATCCACATTACTCTGAAAGCCTTCAGGTTAATCATTACTTGTACCCACCCTTAATACCAAGCTGAAGGACATTTAGAGTAAACTAGAGTTTTGTCCATTTTCCTTGGAAAAATCATTATGGCTAAAACAGTCAGACAATTGCATTTTTTTAAACAATGCAAGTTACTATGCATCGTCATACAGATTTGTAGTGGTACTATCAGTAGCAGTATCAAAATCTCCTTTCTATTTTACAATTATCCATCCATGCTCTCAAGAGTGACACAAGAACAAACACTTTATCCACAAATACTTGTACATGGCATGTTCAGAATACCAGTCAGCCTACTAGAGAATCTACAAGTGGAACTTTTCTTATATGTAACTAAAAGGGGACACAAAGGTTGGGAGGTCCACGATTTAAACAATTTTTCCTTGTTTGCAGAGTCATTCCTCATGTGGTCCCCAATCCTACCACCACCACCACCCCAAAAAAACTAATGATTTGGTAAAATACCGGCAAAGTACTTGTGAGAAACAAAGTACTGTTAGTAACAAACCAGCAGGTGCACACAAAGGAGAAGACTATCGTTGGGGGAACATTTCCATTTCAGGTTTCCCAGATTATTATAAACAGTCTAAAAAATTCATATGTAAAATACCTTTTATAAAAAAAAGATTCCCATGAAATAGTAAATACTTGTTAAATTTCACAAGTAAAGTAAAAATCCGGGACAAGACGGCGCAGTGGCCACAGGTAGAGCCCTAGGCACTACCACATGGCGCAGCTATGTTCAGGGACAACCTCAAGACTCTTGCTCCTTGGCCCAGCTGGGGAGCATCACGATGAAGGTTCTGTTTTTAATACGATGGGAAGTGTTTGCGTGCCTCTCTCTAGTCCTTTGTGCTATAGATCTGGAAGCTACTTAGTCCCAAGACCAATACAGTAAGTATGGGTGCTAGGGGTGAAGTTGATTTAGAAATGGGATTTGGGAGCAGGGAAGGAAGTTGATCTAGGGAGAAGAGAGGAGGTGAAAGTCTTAGGGACTTTCCACACAAACAGCTCAGTTAACACTGTTGCTGTTACTGTTTTATAGAGGGGAAGGCCTCACTCATCACACATCCCTTGGCTAGAGTCTCTGGAGCGAGGTTATTTTGGGACTTTGAATACCTGGAGCCATTCTCCATACACCCAAAAAGTTTTGGGAGTGGGCTTGGACATAATGCAACATTACAGAATTCACTCCCTCCATCAAAAATAGTCTCAACAAGCACTGACTACTCTTGTAGTTTAAATGTACTCACTAAGCCCTGAACAGCACAAGGGATCTGCAGAACATTAAAAAGCTAAGTCTCTGGTGCGACTTCCTTCACTTAGCCATATCGAGTTGCAGAGCTTGAGAGAGTCCTGTAGTCTCATCCTTTCCTGGTAATCCTCTTAACCTTGCCACAGCACATTCTTGTACACGGTTTCTATCCAGGCTTGGCAATGTCCATCAGAAAAAACAAACAAAACAGATAAGATCACCGTCAGCGTGACAGGGGCTAGACCTAGCATGAGCTTGACGTTTCTATAAAGACATGTGACAGATGGTACAGATAGACAAAATTAACAGGAATCGGGTCAACATGACCCAACTCAAAAAAGCTTATCATTATATTGCCACTTAAATCTATTAGTTGCAACATTTCCATGATAAAGAAAGGGAACATCCAAAACAAGGGACGACCATTTCATATTGAAAAGTGGGACAGCACATGGGGGAAGCCTTCGAATTATCCTTTATACCTCACCCAGCTCCCACGTGGATCTTTTAAAGAGGTTTGTTTGTTTGTTTGTGTAGAGTTATTCTGAACTGTTGCTTTCCCCAAAGCTCTCTGCCAGCAGCCCATTTACATCTGGCAAAAGCTTAAAACTTGATTGGAAAAGTGAAAATTATTTCTTTAAAAATACTGACTTTAGGAAATAAGAGTTGACTAGATTTCTGAAGACATGACAGGTATTTCCCCCACCTCCATTTGGAAGTCAATGCTAGTTTAACTAGGATTAGTGTTTGCCATTTCCTGCAATCTTTTGAACAGGTGAGAGAAAAACCTGACTTCACTTGGTCCAAGATCTTTTAGTTTTCTAAAGGTGTCCCAAGATAAAATACTCCCTTGTTTAGGTTTTCCCAGAGTATAGCCACTACTATAGGGGCCACTATAGGAAAAATTCATCCTTGAGAACATAGAACAAGAACCAATGACATATTTTGGCAAAGTTATTCAAACACTGAAGAATGAAAGTGAGACAGGTAAGTCCCTTCCAGAGCACAAAATGCTTTGAAGATCGCTGTTCAGCTTTCATACACTAAAAATTGTTCACAAGAGGCATTTTAACAAACAAACAAGTCAAATCTTATTAACCACCCCCCCTCCCCTGCCATTATCGTTAAAAAAAAACATAACAGAAAAAACACACCTTTAAAATCTTAAGACCCAACTAGGCCCTTCTTATACATACAGTACATACATATATATAATATATATATATATATATATAAAATATACAGCTTACAGTTTTGTAGTCCTATTACAGTTAAAGCAGACTGAAAGGAGTGAGACTTTGTTTAGGGGCTTGGATCAACAAGAAGTCTCAAAACCCCATGGGAGACAGCAGATTCCGGAGGCCTCTTCAAAGAGCACAAACTCTGTCTCTCTGAGAAGCTGAAACACAGAATAAGGCCCTGCACTCTGCATATGAAACGATGCCTTCCAGGGATCAGGGACCAGATTACAGACAGTACGTTGTACCAAACCGCTCTAGAACTTGCAAATGATCAAAAGCGACAACTATCCACTTCCTCTGCAACAGACCAACAGGACCCATTGGGAAGCATTCTCTGTTGCAAGTCACATGGCTAGCTTTGTAAAAGCCAATCTTGCTTACACAGCACGAACAATTCTTCCCCGAGCTGGGAGAAATCTAATTCAGTTGAGTCTCTCTGCGGGCAAGTTGGTCCCTGGATTTAGCGAAGAAAGCATTGTCCAAATTTCTTCAGCTCTCAGAGACACCTGAAAATGTATTCTTAAAGACACAATTTCTTGAAGTAAAACCAAAAAAGGTCACGCTCTTGTGTAGTTGGGAGCAGCACATCTTTTGCTCTACTCAGTACCTGTGCCCAAGTGTATTTACGAAGCGAGGGAGGACAGACTCAGCAATATGGGTGCTTGTTGAAAAAAGTGCAGCAGGCTGTGCATTCACAGAGCATGGCTGTTCTCTAAGGCAGTGCTTCGGGTGAATTGAGAGAGTAAAAAGGCCTAGTTCCACGGGTTTATTTCCTGGTACCAAGAGATGGGATTTCTGGTTTCAAAAGCAGCCCGCTTCCGAGGCTAAGCGTCATGTTGCCACGGCTTCCAAATAACTCTGCAGCTTACGGACGGTCGTTTCATCCAAGGAGAAAAGGTCAAAGTCAAAGGTTGTGTTGGTAACGTTAAAATGCCCAGTTTCCTCAATGAGATTGACAATCTGAAGAGAAAGGAACAAGGAGCTCAGATTCAGCCACACCTAGTGCACTGGAAGGGAGGGTCGGTTTGGCCCAATCAAACCCCCTCCCTTGCCCTCACACTCACAAGAGAACTTATCTCCTGGCAGGGATGGATGCCCAGCCACAAAAAAAGGCAACATCATTTCTCCTGCAGTCTTGCTGGCTCAAGCTGAAAAAAGGCACTGACAGGCCATTTCCTTTTAAATCTCTCGGAGGCATTTTAATTTTCTGGATGCTCCAAGGAGCCCAAGTTGGGTTCACAAGATAGTACACAGGACCCTTCCTACGCCTATATTTCAACCCTTTTTTAATACAAGCACTCGATGTGTATCTGGCTTCTTTCTACCCTTTTTTTTGCTTTAATAAAGAGGGACAACTCACTTGTGGTGAACCACCCATTGCAACGGAAAATTACAGGTGCCACTTAGAACACAAAGGGCCTGGCAGACCAGTGATGTGAGACAATTACCTATGCTACAAGGATCTAGGCTGTAATTTAACACAAAATCGACAGACTCTCTACCTGCTGTAGTACATTGCGTTCCCGCAGCGCCATTAGCCGTCTGTGAAGCTCCACCAATTCATCCGTGTAGGCCTGTGAAAGAGAGAGGTAAAAAGGAATAAAACAACGCATCTGGCATGTTTCTAGTACTGCCGGGGAAGCAAAGCAGTTACTTCCCCAATGAAGATTTTGGGCAGCTGCTTGAGGGCCTGCTGTCACTGTTTTGTTCCCATTTCTCCCCAAAACCTTCCAGTCCCTTCTCTGTAGTCTAATTCATCAACTATCATCTGCTTGGAAATTAAACTGACTGAAATCCAGCTGCGTTGGGTCCCGTCAGGTATGTTTCATAGTGCACCACAAAGTGTCTCCCTCCAAACAAATGACTTGTGAGAAGTGATCTGAACCTCTGAACTTAGAGCACCCCAGCATCAGGCTGAATGTCTCTTGGTGAACTTCCATGTTAGTGCCCTATGAGCAGTCGGTGCTAAATGCTCACCTG
The DNA here is from genome assembly GCF_002925995.2 of Terrapene triunguis. Lineage (NCBI taxonomy): Eukaryota > Metazoa > Chordata > Testudines > Emydidae > Terrapene > Terrapene triunguis. The sequence goes on from NW_020664545.1 coordinate 9,272,517, forward strand.
TGCCCCCAAAATACAATACCAAGTAGGTGCGCCACCTATGATGGGATTCTAGCAATACACTGACACTAGTTTGTGTTCATATTAAGCTTCCAACCAAAACTGAGGAAGAAACTTTTTTAAAATCATTGTTCCCCAGGAAGTTTCACTGATACCACATCTGGGAAACGGGGACATTTACACCCTCACCCACTTCAATTTTTTAAGACTCAGACCAGACTTTCAGGGAAGCCAGCCAAGAGGGCAAATCTCTGTTAGCACACTCTAGTGCAGTGGTTCTCAACCTGCAGCCCAATCAGCGCACAGCTGCGGCCCATGTGATATCCTTAGGGCCATAACTAGGATGGGGGGAGGGGCACCTGCAGAGCCAGCAGGGGGTGTGTGCGTGCAAAAAATGGGGCGGTGCAGGATCAGGCCCAGCAGCATCGGCAGGAGGCCGGGGTGCTCAGTGGCCCACCTCCGTTCCGCAGGATCGCGGGTCCAATGACCCTTGCGGGAGCAGGCTCCCCAGCATTAGGACTGCAGAGGCAGGCGGGCGGAGCAAGCTGAGCTATGTGCTGCCAAGATAGTAAACCAGCGGGCGCGGGGCGGCGCGTGTAGGGGGCTGGGGCTGCAGGGCGAGGGGACAGGGGACAGGGGACTAGGGCCACAGGGCGAGGGTACAGCCAGTATATGGGGTACAGACTCTAGGTTGGGGAACTGGTGGCTGGGGGCAGTCCCTGGACAGGGGGCTAGATACTGGGGCATAGTCCCTGGATGGGGAGATTGATTGCTGGGGGGCAGTCCTTGGCAGGGGGGCAGTTGGGTGCAGTTTGCTGGGGGGCAGTACCTGGGTGGTGGATTGGATGCAGAAGGGGACAGTCCCTGGGGGGGCCATTCTGCCTTGGACAGGGCACTGTCTCTGCAGGGCATGTATGCCAGCCCAGTGGGGGGAGGGAGGGCAGTCCCAGGCTGGTTGGGTGATGAGTGGGGGCATTCCCTGGCTGGGGGGCAGTCTGGGAAGGGGTTGGGGGCAGCCCCTGGGTGAGGGGGCTGGTGCATGGGGACAGTCCCTGGCTGGGGGGGCACACCGCACCAGCCAGGGGCTCCCCATCTTTGCAGGCAGGCTCCGCAGTCACGCTATCAGCAGCAGTGTGGAAGTGAGGTGGCAATATACCACGCCAGGCCACCCTTACAGTAAATTAATTAATTTTAACAGTTAATGTTTTGTCTTATTTTGCTAATTTAAAATGTTCTTGGTAGACATTTGCCAGTATTGAAATGAACGGTACTATATCAATTTGAATCGTATTGCTGTCATATGACAAATACTCAACCGAGGGGGGCGGGAGGGAGGAGAGAGAAGGTAAGATGCACAGGTAGTACGTATATTGTGTGGATGTGGCCCACATAACATATAGAGAGCTGCATATGCGGCCCATAATGGTAAATAGGTTGAGAACCACTGTTCTAGTGCTTTCAGTCAGAGGACAGATTTTTTACCTGTAAAGCTGTCCCAGAGTTATTCATGCATGTACCAGCAAAACTGAGCTCATTTAAGCAATCCTACCAAGGCAAAGAAATCAGTCATGAGATACACCTTAGCACAGCACCCTGAAGTTTCACCTGGGGACAAGCGTCTCACCCAGAACACTCTACGCTGACCACTGAAAGTGTTTATTCTGACCCTTCTGCTAGCAAGATCACAAGCACACATTGTCTTTAATATTTAAACACTGCCTTTCTTCTAGCTGAATAATATTAAAGCAGAAAAGAAACCGGCTTGCAGTCCAATAGGTAATCCTCATATTGTGATTTTTAGTAATACGATGTGTGGCTCAGAAATGAAGGTATTAAATGGCCATTTGAAGGATTTCTACATAGGAAGAGTTCTCCCACTGAGACCTTTCAGAACAGTGAAGAAATCAGGCAATCACTGTTGACTGTTTAGCATCTCAGTAAGCTAAATAGTGTGTGGGGTTCAAAAAACTTGATTAAGTTGTCCTAGAGGGGAGAAAGAAGGGGCACCCACTGAGATAAATAAAGTTTTCAGGAGTGCAAGGCTCTGATTATTGTTTCATGCTCTGCTTGCTCAAACTGCCATTCTAACATTCTGGCAAAGATCAAACAGCTATAAACTGCTTTGTCACTGTGGCCACAATGCTCCTCAAAGGGAATGACAAAGACCAAAGTAAGAGAGAACTATTGTAAGAGGTAACACATGGAAAGGATGTGGGGTTCATTTCTTAAACACTCAGAACATTTCTATCACCTCATTTTGAGCCAGTACTTCCAGCATCAGTATTTCAGGGGGCAAGCCTTTAATGGGCCCAAATTGTTTCAACGTGGGGGGCAAGTACTCCTCCTGAATCCCACAATACTATGCTATGCCTACCCTAAGCAAAAGTACCTTGTCATATGTTCCCTTCTTCAGGATCTTTTCTGGCTTGTTGCAAGATTCTGGACTCTTTCTTCCAGAGGCCTGAAGGGAAAACAAATAGTGGGTTGTGACCAAAAATAATTCAGGCAGGGCAGAACTGTAATGGTTGGCTGCATAGCATTCAATGGAAGGAAATCCTTGGCTGACCTGGGCAGTGAAGTAGATGAGCTGTGGAGTCCACAGCACCAAGGACAGAACATGATGCAGGGATTGAGGGCAGAGAGGGGAAACGTTTCTCCATCACTAAATATTGATAAAAGACTTGAAACACTTGCTGCCTTGATCGACATGGGCAAAGGGAATGATCACAACCTCAGTAGCTCTGCAACTTAGAACGACAGCTCATTTTTTTCACTGTGCTGGATAAAGAAGTGAACTGTATAATACGAAAAGAAGTTAAGCTTACAGTTAAAAAGTCCTTTACGAATGGCACCCCAGACAACTGCAAGCAGAGGCAAACGGATTCACACTGCTAATCAGCTACGGAGAAGCCTGTCAGGAAACCATGGCAGTCATGCCTAGTAGGTCATTAGGCCATTCCCTGGGAGTAGTACTGAATTGTTTCCTACAGGGTATGTCTAGCATTTTGCCCATTTTTCACTGGCTTGCGATTGGGCTTCCATCCCTTGACAATCCACAATTCAAAAGATCTCACTTAGAAAACTGATGTTTAGAATGCACTTCCCACTTATTAGTTTAACAACATTATTTCTAATGGACCTCCCAAAAAATTATTTTCCATCTTGGTGTTTTTGCCCTGCAGCTAATTGTAAGCACTCTTCAGTCATCATCTAAGCTGTGTTTAAGAATATAGGAACGGCCAGACTGGGTCAGACCAAAGGACCATCTAGCCCAGTATCCGTCTTCCAACAGTGGCCAATGCCAGGCGCCCAAGAAGGAATGAACAGAACAGGTAATCACCAAGTGATCCATCCCGTCGCCCAATCCCAGCTCCGGCAAACAGAGGCTAGGGACACCATCCCTGCCCATCCTGGCTAATCACCATTGATGGACCTGTCCTCTATGAACTTATCTAGTTCTTTTTTTAACCCTGTTATAGTCTTGGCCTTCACAACATCCTCTGGCAAAGAGTTCCACAGGTTGACCGTACATTGTGTGAAGAAATACACCTCTACCCCGATATAATGCTGTCCTCGGGAGCCAAAAAGTCTTACCGTGTTATAGGTGAAACTGCATTATATCGAACTTGCTTTGATCCAGCGGAGTGTGCAGCCCCGCCCCCCCAGGAGCACTGCTTTACCGCGTTATATCCAAATTCGTGTTATATCGGGTCGCGTTATATCGGGGTAGAGGTGTACTTCCTTTTGGTTGTTTTAAACCTGCTGCCTATTAATTTCATTTAGTGATTCTTACTACTTGTGCTATGAGAAGTAAACAACACTTCCTTATTTACTTTCTCTACACTAGTCATGATTTGATAGACCTCTATCATATCCCTCCTTCGTCATCTCTTCCAAGCTGAAAAGTCCCAGTCTTATTACTCTCTCCTCATATGGAAGCTGTTCTATACTCCTATCATTTTTGTTGCCCTTTTCTGAACCTTTTCCAATTCCAATACATCTTTTTTGAGATGGGGCGACCTGGGCAGTGAAGTAGATTGAGTGCACGTTTTCAGAGAACTATCCACAATGACTCCAAGATCTCTTTCTTGAGTGGTAACAGCTAATTTAGACCCCATCATTTTATATGTATAGTTGGGATTATGTTTTCCAATGTGCATTACTTTGCATTTATCAACATGGAATTTCATCTGCCATTTTGTTGCCCAGTCACCCAGTTTTGAGAGATCCTTTTGTAGCTCTTCGCAGTCTGCCTGGGACTTAACTATCTTGAGTAGTTATGTATCATCTGCAAATTTTGGCACCTCACTGTTTACCCCTTTTTCCAGACCATTTAGGAATATGTTAAATAAGACTGGGCCCAGTACAGACCCCTGGAGGACACCACTATTTACCTCTCTCCATTCTGAAAACTGACCATTTATTCCTACCCTTTGTTTCCTGAGGGGAACATTAAACAATTATTTACTGAGGGGACGGAGAGATTTGCTTACAATATTAAAAATTAATCTGTTCTTTTCTGAATTCCATCCACTTTGTTGCCCTTTAGCTGGCAAGATGCCAAGAACTGCATGCAATATGCTACAGTCTTCTCATTGCTGCAACCCAAAATTCTGACATCTCTGGCTGGCAACTCACATGAACGGTTGTACCCAATTTACTCTCATCACCACAGAGTTCTCTTGGCATCACTGAGTTCCAAGGACCCATATTTCACTGTGTTAAAGAGACACTGTACAACAAATCACTTCTGACTCAAAATACTTTATCAACGACTGTTACAATTGACTTCAGATTACTGTAATGGAAAGATACTAGAGTAAAAGTTATTCCTATTTTCCAGTTTGCTTACTCTGTATGTAGTCAGTTTGTCTTGGGGAGAACACAAAATTAAGAAGTCGGAAAATGTGAATGTCAAACCAGGGAAATGTGCAGGGAGTCTCACAAGCAGGTGTAGCACCTGGAATGCTGAACTCTGAAATTGACTAGATGTCAAGTTGATAGTGTCCTCCCCTCAATTAACATGAGCCCTTCAAGGGCCTAATCCTGCAGTTCCTTCCACAGGCAAAGCTTCCAAGGTGTTCAGTTTTGCCTGTTTAGGAGATGCAGATCCAAGCCAAAGCCAATAAAGGAGCATTGTGTCGATACCCACGTTGCAAGTACCTTATTATTAGTTGGGGGTAGTTTCTGACTGGGAGGGGGTTCTCGACTTGGCAGGCAGGAGTCCGCGCTGTTGTCACTGTCACTGTCGCTAAGACTCAATCTGAGAAGCAAGTAGCATAGAATTAACATCACCAGTTACTAGGAAACTGCTATTTAGCTATAAGAGAAATACACGGATCAAAAATAATCTTTTTGTAGTTTAGGTTGCAGTTCTGTTTTGGTCAACATGCAGTTCCAATCCAGCACATTTCGATATAATTCAGAATGAATAATATATTTCAAATGATGACATGCTACTGCACTTGTTCCCATATAGAAGCTCAAGGTTTTGCAATGCTGTTGGTACTGTACACAAGTAGCACTAAACATTTACAATGAATAAGGAGGAAAATCATGAAATTTCCACTGAAGGCTCATCCTCAGTGTATAAACATGCAAAAGCTCCACAATTTCAACTGTTTTTAAATACAGGTTGACCATAAATGACAGACCCTTAAAAAGCTTCACACTCCTTTTTGGTCACTATGATATAGACAGAAGCTAATCAAAGTAGTATATTTCTGTGGTGGATAGAGGGCCCCATTCAAAACCTACAGCTGCTGCTTGGGCTAAATCAAGGGTTCTCAAACTGGGGGTCGGGACCCTTCAGGGGGTCGCGAGGTTATTACATGGGGGGGTCACGAGCTGTCAGACTCCACCCCAAACCCCACTTTGCCTCCAGCATTTATAATGGTGTTAAATATATTAAAAAGTGTTTAATTTATAAGGGGGGGGGGGTTGCACTCAGAGGCTTGCTATGTGAAAGGGGTCACCAGTAAAAAAGTTTGAGAACCACTGGGCTAAATGCTTGATTTCATGTGTCCAACATGACATTCCAGATCTTGGCTACAGCAGCATATGCAGTGATGAGCTGCCAAAATATTAACAACCGGTTCCTTCCTCCTCACCCCACGAGGGGGTTGTGCCCCCCCACCCCCCAGGACTCCTGCCCCATCCAACCCCCCACGTTCCTTGACACCCCACCCCTGGGACCCCTGCCCCATCCACCCCCCTTCCCTGTCCCCTAACTGCCCCCTGCTGCCCCATCCAACCACTCCTCTCATTGCTGATGGCCCCCCGGGACCCCTGCCCCATCCAACCACCCCTTCTCCCTGTCCCCTGACCACCCCTGGAACCCCTGCCCCTGACTACCCCCTGCCGCCCCATCCAACCCCGCTCCTTCCTGACTGCCCCCCCAGGACCCTTGCCCCCATTCAATTCCCGTTCCCTGCCCTCTGACCGCCCCGAGTCCCGACCCTAATCCACCCCCCCGCCCTCTATCCAACACCCCCTCCCTGCTCCCTGCCCCCCTTACCGCGCTGCCTGGAGATGGGGGCCGCACTGCCCGGAGTCGGTGCCGGGAGCCGCGGGCGCCGGGCCAAAGTTGGGGGCCGGAGCCGCGGGCCAGCCCAGAGCCACTGGTCGGCCCGAAGGCGGGGGCCGGCCCGGAGTCAGGGGCCGGAGGTACTGGCCAGCCTGGAGTCGGGGGCCGGGCCAGAGCCGCTGGCCGGGCCGGGCCAAAGTCGGGGGCTGGAGCCGTGGGCCAGCCCAGAGCCGCTGGCCGGCCCGAAGGCGGGGGCCGGAGCCGCTGGCTGGCCCGGAGTCGGGGGCCGGCCGAGTTGCGCCGCCCGGCCGCAGGTGGAGGCAGGGCCGGGGCCGCCCGGAGCCACGCGGCACCTGGAGCCCTCCTCGCGCCCCCCGCCCCAGTTCACCTGCAGGAAGCTGCTGCTTCCTTCTCAGCCCTCCGCTAACAGCTGATTCGCGGGAAGCCGGGAGGGGGAGACTTCACAGGAGGAGGCAGAGACGGAGCCGGAGCCAGGTGAGCTGGGGCCGGGGGCAGGGCAGGGCAGGGAGCTGCTGGAGCTTTTGTTAAATTTAAAACCCCTTTTAGAACCGGGACAACCAGTTTTAAAAGGGCTTCTAAATTTAACAACCGGTTCCCGTGAACCGGTGGGAACCGGCTCCAGCTCACCACTGAGCATATCCTGAGGGGAGACAGACAAAACCCAACTATTTCCATTGACTAAAGCAGGAAACTGCTTTTGGCCAAGTCCTGCAGGAGCACAGTCTAATCAGCGAGCATCAGCAGCAGAAATTAGAGTCACTTCTGGGCTGTGTATCGGTAACCTGAGGTAAGGAGAAGATTACACAGCCAGCCAGCCTCGCCATTTCTCTAGTCTCTCCAGATCAAACTCATTCAGTGGAAAGAGATGAATTTCATATTCAATTACGGTTCCTGAGTCATGGTTTGAGTGTAGGATGAATTACTGCTTCCAGTCCACAGCAGGGCCCCCGCCATGGTCACAGGCTAGAATATGCTGTTAAATAATAAAGGTTAGGAGAAGATTTTCAAAGCCACCTAAGGAAGTTAGGAGCACAAATCCCACTGGAAGTCAACTGGGCTTGTGCTTCTAAAGCCTTTACGCTCCCCCTTCGTTAATGATAGTTTATCATCTGGTATATTTAGGGTGTAAGTCCCACACAGGCCACAGACGGTCTCTTTTCTGTGTTTCTACAACATCCAGCCCAATGGGACCCCAATCCTGATTGTGTGTTACCATAAAAATAAATATTTACTACTGCTACTACTAATAATAATCTGTTCATTACCTTAGTCATTTCCAGAATCACTCCATGGAAAGCTACGCTTCCCTTTGGGATCCTTACCATTTCTACTCCATCTCTTCTTTTCTCTGTTTCCCCCCACCCCATCCCTTCTGCATTTTCTTCTCTGCAGCATCTCCAAGTTCCCAATGCCACCCTCCTATGCCCACAGGCTTCATGCTACCTCTACGGCATCCCCTCCACTAAAACCATCAGCAATTAAATAGTCAGTGCTGACATTTAAAATATCATTAGGCTTTGGAACCTGAAGAAGAGCTCTGTGTGGCTCGAAATCTTGTCTCTTTCACCCACAGAAGTTGGTCCAATAAAAGATATTACCTCACTCATCTTGTCTCTCTAATATCCTGGGACCAACACGGCTACAACACCACCACAAATATTAGGCCTTAGTATCAACACTCCAGTGAGATTAAAGGGAAAGGTGAGAGAGGGGAGTTTATTTTGTTGTTTGTACAGTGCCTAGCGCTGCAGGGCCATTGTCCATGACTGGAGCTCCTACGTGCTACTGCAATGCAAAGCAAATAAGAACAACACAGGCTGCCTGCAGCCTCAGTAGGACAACACTGCCCTGGTGGAAGGTTTAAAGGTTTCCCAACTATGAGGACTAGCAGCTTTCATTAAAAAAGCCTAGATTCTGCAGAAGTCTTCAGTCAACCTCTATTTCTCATTGTCTTGTCGCTCATGTCTTTATTTCCAAGCACCTTGACCTCCTCCCCTTCATCTCTCTCCTCTAATTCTTCCAGCTCAACTTCTGTCCTCCGTATTCCAGTGAAACGGCTCCCACAAGACTCCAATGACGTCTTCCTTTTCAAGTCTAAGGGGCTTTCTACCATATCAATTCCCCTTAGTCATTTCGTTGATCTTGAATCTAGCAGCCACATAATACTCCTCAAGGCCCTCTCCTTTAAACCTCCGTGAATTTGTTCCTTTCAAAACAAAAAAACAAAAAACCCCAGCACTCATGGCAGTGCCCTCGTTTCCTTTCTCTTACAAAATTATGGTCATAGACGTTACATAGACATATAAACATAAGCAAAATGAAGAGGTGGCTAGGCATCTTTCATCCCCTTATCACCTGGAATCCCGGCTGACTGGGTTAGCTTTGACTGCTGCCTCTTCCTCAGAAGAGGTGTCATCATCGTCCGATTCCTCCGACTGTAGATCCTCTACCATGGACCGCAGTGGGCCTAAGATTAGAGGTAAGGGAGGAAAAGGGAGAAAAGCAGTTTAACGCAGATGCAAAATGTCTTCAGTACGATTGCTACAGAATCCTATTTGACTGCTACAAACTAAACTTGGCTTAGTTTATCCCTAAGGTACCCAGAAGAGTCACGATTTATTAGACAGATGTCACACATGTTTAAGTTCTATCCAAGCATATGTCAGCTTGTATTTCTCAAGACTGAAGAAGTGTTTGAAATTCAGTTTTCTAACATAGTTTACTGGAAAAAAAGGACATTAAAGTATAAAAAGGTTTTTAAAAGTTAAAGGGTTTTTCCTACTCCCCCTGCTCGTGTTAAAATAAAAACAGACACTTTTCACAGTGTGTGTGCCAGGCAAGTTTTAAGCGTCACCCAAGAAGTGGCATCTGCAGCACCACAGTGCTTGTTATGACTGCTGAAAGTACTGGTGGATGCTCCATCTCCGAGTAATTAAAGCTGGACAGAACAAAGCACTGGAAATGTAATAAAGGAACACGCCTGCATTGGCAAGGGGATGAACTTGATATAATTAATAGGTCTTTTCCATCTCTAATTTCTATTAATTGGGACAAATTGAGTTTGTGGGATAAAGTCAAATGCCTGGTGATGCCATGAGATTTTAGTCAGCACTGAACAAATTTACAAACTAAAACCTCTTAAACTGAACAGATCACAAAAATCTTAAAAGATTAAATAAAAGCAGAAGCCAACACATTGTGCAGGAAAAAGCCAGTTCCAGAGATATTCAGTGCCCAGAGATTAACTACCGAAGCAACAAATATTTGCTTATGGCAAATACATAAGGTACACCTCTACCCCGATATAACGTGACCCGATATAACATGAATTCAGATATAACGCGATAAAGCAGCGCTCCGGGGGGACAGGGCTGTGCACGCCGGTGGATCAAAGCAAGTTCGATATAATGCGGTTTCACCTATAACGCGGTAAGATTTTTTGACTCCCGGGGACAGCGTTATATCGAGGTAGAGGTGTACTACTTTTTCCCTTGCATAAAATCACATAATAAATTCAACATGTATCGATTCCATTCAGCAAAACCAAACTACATCCTTGGCCTTAGATAGTCTTTAGGAAGCAGGTTTAACTTCTGCCCGTTGAATGGTGGTGTAAAAAGGATAACATAAGAATGTCCATGCTGGGTCAAACCAATGGTCCATCTAGCCCTGTATCCTGTCTTCCAGCAGTGGCCAATGCCAGATGCTTCAGAGGGAATGACAGAACAGGGCAACCATCAAGTGATCCATCCCATCATCCAGTCCCAGCATCTGGCAATCAAAGGCTTAAGGATACCCAGAGCATGGGGCTTCATCCCTGACCATCTTGGCTAATAGCCATTGATGGATTTATCCTCCACGGACTTATCCAACTTATTTAATCTAATTCTTTTTTGAATTCAGTTATACTTCTGGCCTTCACAACATCCCTGGCAACAAGTTCCACAGGTTGACTGGACATTGTGTGAAGAAGTATTTCCTTCTGTTTTAAACCTGCCGCCTATTAATTTCATTGGGTGACCTCTGGTTCGTGTGTTATGTGAAGGGGTAAATAACACTTCCCTATTCACTTACTCCACATCATTCATGATTTTATAAACCTCCATCATATCCCCCCTTAGCCTCGATTATATCCCCCTTGGGAATTTCTGGACAGTAACATATGGTAAAAAACACTTTATACAAATCAAGCGAGGTTTTTGAAGAATATCACTTCTTGCAACACACCTTGACTGTGTTTCTGAGATGGTTCAAAATCCGAGTCAGAACTGGAGTCTGAGCTGGAACTGGAGTTGGAAGGACTGGAGTGGACAGACTTCACCCCCCATAGAAGGTAAAAAGAAAAAAAAGAAAAGAAAAAAAAAGAAAAAAATCTTAACCTTTCAATCCACAGAAAAGAATGCAACATGGTCTAGCAGTGATCAAGAACATCACATCATTCCATTCTACATCATTTTATCTACAGCACTGCTCACTAATTTTTTAAAAAACATAAAAGATGTAATTTCAATTAATTAATATTAGTGAAAGGTTCTGGACTAGCTAGGGTGACCAGATGTCCCAATATTAGGGGTTTTGTTTTATATAGCCAACTATATACCCCACACCCCTTAAAAAAAGGGAGAATCCCGATTTTTCACACTTGCTCTCTGGTCACCCTATTCTGGGCTGATAGTTTTTGGGATTATGTAGCCCCAGGACAGCTGAAACAGCGACAGCACAAGCTTCCAATGCACACCACCCTCACTAATGAGTCTCAAACCATCTCAAAAGGCATGAAATGGTATGTGACAACCTGGAAGTGAAATTGGATACAAAGTCTATTTTCACTGTGAAAGATGAAGTGCAAAAAGTAAACAACTAGCATAAACCATGAAAAATAAATTAAATGTTTAAAATTACTTTAATCCTCATACCCTAAATTGCTCTTTAAACTAAGAATATTTCTATTTAGAACTATATATTTTAAACTGACAGTACATCTTTAAACTAAGCATTCCTAGCAGTGACTGCTTTACAAGACAACTGTGATTTGGCTCCCGTTTAGATTTTTACAGAAATTGTAACAAAAGCCAAGATCAATAAAAATGTTTTCATCTTTACAAAATGCCAAGGAAAACAATTAAATATTCCCTTGAATTGTTTGCCACTCCAACATGGAGAACCTGAAAATGAAACTGACCAAACAGGCGAAATCAACTTCACTGACACTCCTCCAAGCAGAAATACAAGAAGCAAACAGTATAAAATTGTGACAAGTAAATAGGAGTTTTAAATGGTCCTATTAGTAACATATGGAAATTCAGTGTTTCATGTAGCAGCAGATATTTGCAGAGCTCTCCCATTCTTTAGTACCAGAGACCACAAGGTGGCAGTCAAGCCTAAATCAAGTATTCTAGTCCAAAACAGCAGAAAGTAAAAAGATAATTAAAATTATTTGTTGTAAGGATTATTGTAAGAGATAGTCCTTTGGGGTCTAGATTTACTTAAAGTTCCTCTATGTACCAGAATGCAGTGCTATTTCTTGGTAGTTCTCCCAGGTAACAGCATTTTAATTTGTGCATACTCCTAGAAAGCCAATGGTTATTATTTCATGCAATGGAATACCGAGTCTGAAAGTCCTGCTTGTCTATTGGTTAATATATTTTATATACCAGGAAACATTAATACTATATAGGAGCGTGCTGTGGACTCGGCAACATGCATGTCAGCTTTTAACATTAGCAAAAGAAGGCAATGACGGCATTGTCTCTCTATATTTTTATGTTGTAGGTTTATTATCTAGCGCGCCAGAGATGCAAGTATCTCATACCAAAACCAGGGAAATACAAGTGTTAAATAAGATCTTTCTACAGTTACAACTTATTCCATAGCAAAGTAAACATTTTAACACTGGGTATATTTGATACATTGGCATATAGCAGCAAGGGTTAGAAAGTTCACGAGACACTTATTTGCCCATGAGGGTTAAACCTGTTAAGCAGAAGCAGATACCAAAGAACTACAGCAGAGCTCCTTCAGGATTGCTGGGAACAGGAAGTGCTGCTACTTTCCCCAAGGTGCTGCTTTTGAACTGGGAGCCACCCTGATAACTCTGGTATCTGACCAATTAACAGGTGTTCTTCCCCTGCACTGCACCTTCTCGGCCCCATAAACAACTAACTACTTAGGGGAGGGGTCATTCATTAGCATCCATTTATTTCAAACACTTGGGAGGCATCCAGCACTCCAGTAGTTGGGCACACTTTGCACAGCTTAGATTACAAACAACATTTCCCCAAGAATAAGGAGACAACAACAAAAAAACCACACTACTCCCACTGCCCCCTGCTTCCTTGGGCCTCCCTGGGACTGTTAACTGAAGCATTCCAGGTGAACAAAGAGGTGTGCTTAGGGTTGCCAACTTTCTAATTTCTGAAAACCGGACACTATAGCAGGAGCACTGGAATCTCCTCCGCTCCTCCTCTTCCCTTGAGGCCCCACCCCCTCACTCCTCTTCCTTCTCCCCCTTCACTCGAGCCTCCCCACATCCCTCCCCTCCCCTCCCCCAGGCTGGGTTTCCTCTGCTCCGGGGCTGGGTCAGGAGCTTCAGCCCCTGATGCAGAGCCTGCCTTCCCATGAGATGCTGGTAGGAGGCAGCCCCGGCTGAGTAGGGGCTAATGTGGTTGATGACCCAGCACCCCTCCCCAACCCAGGCAACCTGACTTTTGTGTCCGGTCAGTACATCTGACCAGACACTGTACAGGACCCTTTCGACCGGACTTTCCAGCAACCCTAGCTGTGCTGAGTCACAGGGAAAACCTGTTTGAGGTACATGGGCTACAAGTTATTTAGAAATGTATAGATGGTAAAACCAACATCTTGAATGTACCCAGGCAACTGACACCCAGTGAAGAGTGCACAGCACAGGTGTTACATGGTCTCCCTGGTCCATCCCACTTTACTAAGGCAGGCAGCCACACTCTGCACACCACTTTGCTACAGTTTACTCTACTCCTTGCAGAATATCAAAGAAATATGCTTAAAATGCTTCACTCAGTGGGAAGCTCTTGTCCTGAATGACAAGGTCTTTTTGCCTTGCATTTACAGTTTCAAATGACCCTAGGTTAAGGGGTCTCTGTTTTATGACACGGGATCATATAAGCTAGTTTCAGCCAATACCTATCCAGTCAATAGTTTTGGGCACACAAAAATACCAAACTGTTGACTAAAGGGGGACTATGGCAAAGCTATTTTCCAATTACATGGCCTCTTCTCAGACAAGTAGATTGTTTTTGGAGTGCGTTTATGACTACTGGATGAGGTTCTACCGGTCATATTATTGTAAGCATGGACAATCTAAAGTTGGGCTGAAGTTAACAGCTGAGTGAAATATTTGTCTTTGTAGAACTGATTAGACTAATTTCCTCCTGCAATATTCCTCAGCATCTGTCACCTGCTGCATCGGAGATCTACTCCCTTACCACCTAAAGCAGTCTTTCCCCACCCCATCCAGGGTGGAATTGTGTGTGTTTCTAACTATCTATCTATGTTTGTGTATCTGGAATAAAGCATCCCCAATTCATAGAAAGGTCATGGTTTTGAAGTTTCCTAAACTTGTGAAAGCTGAACTTTCACTAAGGAAAAAAGAAGCCAATCTCACACATCGTCCCCTGCAATTCTGCTACATATTGTTAAAAGACCTACACGTCTTCTACATCTTCTATTCCCCTGCCTCCCAGCTAGTCCTTCATGCCCTGCTCTCCCACAACTTCAGAAAATGCTGGCATAGACCTTAATAATATACTTCTTTTTCTCTCTTACATACCTTGAGGAGCAGTGAAATAGTTAGTGTCAACATCTGAAATATTATTGTAATCTGATTTAGTATCCACCAGTTTAAATAGGGAAATTCACACCTCAAAACTGTTGTTTCAGGCTCTTTGCAAATTCAGGCAGACACCACTGTATGTTACACTTGTCATCAGGTTTTGAAGATTTTCTGCTCAACCATAACCGCTTTAAATTTTTTTTCCTTATATAAAAGCTCAGACTCAAGAACAAATGAGAGGCTTATCCAAGTACCCTTCACATGCCCCATATTTTGGGAGCCACTGGTCTACAGAGTCACTGGAACACCTCACCCATACAGAAGAATGTCATATTAAGTCTGGAAGGAGAGGAATCTTTACTTTTAGAACAATCTGACCCAACTCTTGTCTATTTTGAGATTTCCACTTCATGTCATTCCAGATTGTGGGAGTGATCTCTCCTTCACTTTTACACATGCTCTTAAAATAGATATCAGTTCATTAGTACATGTTTTAGCAGCTTTAAAATTTAAACAGTTCAGAGTTTGCATTATGAATAAGACTGAATAATTTTCCTGCAATTCACTGTAGCCAATCTAAAATGTTGATTGTTTATATTTCCAAAAATCATTGATGGAATAGTCATTCCCTGCTATACACATGCATATTGTACATAACCTATATATACACTGCATAGGTAGCTCTACATGCACACTGACACCTGAACAGGTTTTCTGAATCTGCAAGCTACACCTGTTTCAATTAAGCTTGTAGATTTCTTGAACAGGGACTTCTTGACTCACAGAATGTACAAATTCCATTAATGGAGCTTGGAATTTCTTTAGCCCAAAACAGAACAAAGACCACCAGCAATTTGACTTTCAGAGTTTACAAGTTCTAAAAGATGTGCAGTGAATTTATAGGTTCATTGAACAAGAGCCATTGACTTCAAGCTTACCATTTTATTTTTTATATTTTTGCTTAGCCACCAGCGTTTATAAATGATCAGGGACTGACTGAGCTCTCAGCTTCAATTTTGTGTAATGAGAAACTCAACTTTGCCCCTAGCCTTTGTAAATATAATATGATGCATTTAGCTGCATTCAAGTTGACTGAATAAAACTAACCCGAAACTTCTGGACTAAGATGTTTAGGATGCTATTTTACAAACTAACTTTGGAACACATTTTGAAACCTGAGAAACACATTGCTTTCCCAAACTCCTATATATTAAATATCTCCTCCAACTCATCAGAAAAAGTCAGACAGTTTATGGTAATAAATATGAGACTGATAATGGAAACCATCTTACAACCTTAATTAGAGAGTCACAACTGGGGCTCCTTCATTATGGAAGTGCAACAAAAAACCTTACTGCAATAGTAGCTCGAGGTTCCAAACAGGACTGGTGCACCAATGTGTGCCAGGCACACAGCGCCACATGCAAACACACGGTAAGAAGCAATCCCTGCCCCCAAGAGCTTAATATCTAAACAGACAAGGGATAGAAGAAAGGGACAAAACATCCAACCAGAATAAAAGACGTTATGGTGGGAAAATGTCATTAGTGCCATGATTTGTTTTTCTTGTTTGTAATTTCCATGGGGCGCTTGGTTTATTTTACTCGATTTGCTCATATATCCTGTAGTAAGGGGCAGTGGTGGCATTAGGAGGAAAGGCAAGTGATTAATAGCCAAAGGGAAAGGGATACTAAGCAGAGAGCAGTAATGAGGAAAGCACAGAGGGTTCAGCAAAGTGACTCAGAGAAGGGGGGGAAGCGGAATGGAGCACAGAGCTAAGCAGCAGAGAAGATAGTGTGTCCAGAATGAAAACAGTAGACGGCATGGTCAGATGATGTCCCAGAGACCATAGATACCTGCCGCTGTTCCTGCTTCTGATGGCTTGGTTCGATGACTGACTCTACCCTGGGCGTGTCTCCTTTCCCTGAGCCCACATGGCTGAGGGAAGGAGTTGCCTAGATTGGACCCAGTGCCCTGGAGGAGAGATGATCTCTGCACAGATCCGTTCTGAGGGCACTAGGGAAGGGGAAGCCCTCCCCTTCATACACACCATGCACATTAATATTTCTACAAGTTACATCAACACAAGAAATGAGAAAATTACACCCAAAGGATTTTTCAATGGCTATAACAACATTCATGCAGCTCAAAAGCTTGTCTCTTTCACCAACAGAAGTCGGTCCAATAAAAGATATTACCTCACCCACGTTGTATCTCCGATATTCATACTCATTTGCCAGGAATTGAAAGTTACTTTGGCAAGGGGTTCAGTCTTAGATCGGTGCCAAGAAAGTACTGTTCTTCCACGTGGCTAGTGAGAATTTGAGGACAGCTACTCCAATTTGGGCTAGAAACAATGCCACATTCCATTGGGAAAACAGTATTCTAGTTGGGAGTCATGACCAGCCAGAGCTGGCAAGTATTAGGCTTAGTCAGGTTATCATGATTACGGTCTTGCTTTCTCTTGCCACAACCCTCACTTTTGGTGGCCACTGTTTCAAGAACTGCTGAAGTCAGAAACCAATGTGTTGTAGCTTCTGAATGCCGTGAATCTCAGAGATTAAGGTTTTAGACTATTAAAAAAGGTAATTCCAGCGGTTTGGTTGATAAAAATCATGCTAAAGGCCCATCAGCACAGTACCTGCCAGGACTGCTTTCAGGACCAGTGAGCCTTTTCGGGCATGGGTCCTGAGTTGATTGGGAGGGTGGGGGGAACGGGGAGTAGCCTGGAAAGAACTTCCTCCAGGACAAATTAGCTGGAGTCTTTTCTGCCTTTCCCTGGGATGGCAGGGATTAGTCATGAACATCAGGTGATCATATCACACATGATCTTACAACCACATCCTATTTCTTATGTCTATATGTGAAGCATGCAGTGTTGATCCCAGGATACCAGAGAGACAAGGAGAGTGAGGTTAATATCTTGTATTGGACCAACTTCTGTTGGTGAGAGAGACAAGCTTCTGAGCTTGTGAAGCACAAAGAAGTGATGATGGGTAACAATGCTTTTTTTTTTCTTATTTTTGTTAAAAAAAAAAAAAAAAAAAGCTCTATTTGGCAGGTAAGTCAACATTTCACTCCTGAAGTCCCCCTCTATCTAGATCCTCCTCAGATGGATATTGTACATTACGACTGACATAGCCATGATAAAAGAATGAGAACAAAATTAGAGCATTTTAACTAATGTGATCACAGTTACAAATGAATAAAGTCAATTGTGACTGGCTGAATTACTTTTGCCAATGTCCACTGCTCAAAGAACACGTTTCCATAACTGCACCCACATATTTAAAATAACAATAGCTACACCTGTCTCAATTTTGTACATATGGACTGTAGCCCTTAGTCTTCTGGCAAATGTCCAGAAGCTGACCAAAATTTGGGCTCAGATTATTTTACAGACCAGTGTCAACACCAATGCTAATTTAGCAACAAGCCTCTCCAGCTGTTTATTTTTAAGTATCACCTCTCATTGAGGTTGTTATAAAAACAATGGAGTTTAAAATCATAACTCTTATTTAGATCTAAGCATTGTATTATGTACTGCTGTGGGTAAGACCACTGTCTTGCCACAGTGAGGGAAGCTAAACCATTTTATACTCCATTCTAAACAGGCAGGGGGGAGTTCTTTTGAGACCAGCTTCATCCTGAGCAGCAGGGTGCATGGACATTCTACCAGGAAACTGAGTGGACAATCAGAATGCTGCTCTCTTTGTACACTTGTTTCAATTTTCCAAATACCATGCACTTCTCACCAAGGCATCCAAGGCCCTTCCTGAGTTTAATGCTGAATCAAAATATTGAGGAAAAGATATGCAAAGGGCACGGCTTGGAAAAAATGCCCTCTGCCACAGCCAGCCAAATTGGCAAGAGGGTACGTGACGTCCTGTCCATAGTCCAGTCCTCTACGGCTCTCTGCCCGAAATACACAGGCAGAAAAGCAAATCACAGAGTACACCAATGGAGCACTCCACTTGAGCACTCCAAGGGCAAAAAAGGAGAGCTCCTGTGATTCAATGCAGAACAGGTAAACAACCATCCTTGAGGGAGAAAGTGGCTTTTCGCCTCTCCCAGCAGCCATCAAAGATAGGGGAGAGAGAATGAATGAATGGAACTCTCAGTTTACTAAGGCTACATCTACACTATGAGCTAGGGGTGTGGTTCCCAGTTCACACAGATATACTCATTCTACCTCTCATCTGAGCTAGCGTGCTAAAAATAGTAACGTAGATGAGTTGGCACAGGCAGCAGCAGCATGAGCTAAGCTGTGCCGAGTACGTACCCTTGGGATTCAGACTGGTTTGTATTCGGTACTGCTAGCCCTGTGCCGCTGCTGCCCATGCTTCCCCAGCTATTTTTAGCACACTAGCTCAGATGAGACCTAGCACCAGTATGTCTACATGAGCAGGGAATCGCACCCTAGCTCATAGAGAGAGGCAGTAGGAAAAGAGGGAGTAGAGCAGCTGTACCCAAACTTTTCTTCTTGTGCTCCCCCCCTTACCAGTAATGGAGTGTGTCTGCACCCGCCCTGGCTGGTAGCGGAGTTGCGGCCGGGCAGGGGGCCACGGCCAGGGAGTGGAGCCGCAGCCCGGAGTGGGGGCTGTGGGCCGGCAGCTGAGAATGGGGGCCAGCGGCAGGGCCAGAGTGGAGCTGGGGGAGAGCGGGGCTGGGAGGTCCCCCTCCACGCCCACCATGGGGGCTGGACAAGGCCCTGCCGCGCTCCTCCCCCCCATGTTCCTCCATGCCCCCCTCCCCCATTATTACAAGGCCTTGTGATGATCCTGGAGCCACTGCAGGTGCCTATCTGTAGAAGAACCCTTCGCTTAGTAAGTTTGGTCCTCTGGCTAGGCTAGCAAGCATCAGGTAGTGTTTCTGAGGTCTGCCTAATGGTACTATATTCTCTGTTCTTGCCATCAGCCTCAGACAAGTCACTACATTCTATTTTTACATTTATGATGCTTTTCCAAAAGAAAAATTATTTACTCAGTTCTTTAACTGGGACCAGGGCACAAAATCATGATGTTATCACCAAAGAAGTTGAAGGAATATTCAGGTCTGCACCATGTACCATAAATGTCACTGCAAAGAAACTAAATCTGAATGACAGACCATAACTTAGACACATGGGCGGTGGGTAAACCATGGGCTCGGGGAGGCTAGCCCCCGGCCCAGCTCACCCCTTCCATCTGAGGCCCCACTATCACGCATTAATAGTTCATTATCGCACTTTCATCTAGTCCTCTTTGAAATAAGACTAGATCAAAGACTATATCTAGTTTGCATTTTTTCATGAAGAAACCCAAGCAACATGCCCACCAGGCCAGGTAGGAGAAAAACCCTCTCTCACCTCTGATTTAAAAGAAGTTTCATCCTCTGAATTTGACTCCTCCATCTCCACGGGTTTTTTGATCTCCTTGGCTTCACTTTCAGATTTTACTTTCTCCACTTTGGCATTCATCTTCTCCTTGGTTTGTTTCTTCTCTGGATATGAGGAAGACGCGGTTCGGGGAGAAGTTCCTGGGATGTTCTTCACCCCTTTGGAGCTGCTCTTTTTTTGCTTTTTGGCGCTAGGCTTTGGTGACTCCACATTGGAGGGCCTCTTGCTGGAAGATTTTGGCTCCGGCTGTGGTCCACCTTTTGGAGAAGTGTTCTCCAGTTTGGTCTCCTTCAGGGCCAGTTTTGGTTCCTTGAAAGCAGCTTTAGGAGGTGCTTTCTCATCCTTAGGCAGTTTGTTCTCAGCTGGTTTTCTGGAGGAATCTTTCAAAGGCTTGCTTTGTTCTCGTTCGAGGTCTTTGGAGGAGTTTTTGCTCTCAGAGTCTTTCCTTGGCCTCTCTCTATGCTCCTTGGTTACTTTGTGTGGTTTGGATGCTTTACTACTGTCCTTGTTTGCATCCTAAAATGTAGGGACAGAAACACAGAAGCTACGTAAAAACCTGAAACTCGGTACAGCACTATAATCCAAATTTGCACAGACTATGGTGAAGACTATATTACTTCATGTAAGTGTTAAACAAAAGGTGAACTTTTATACCAAGCTGTCCTTATAAAAGAGACATTTTAGAAACAAAACAATTCAATGGAAAAGACTTATTAGATCTTTTACCCTGCCAGAGTAAGCTGTGATCACACCATCCCCCTCCAAAAATGCCTTACCTATCAAGCATTAAACTAATACTATGTTGGATCTTAGGAAAATGACTGAGGCCTCTGACACTTGTATCACAGCCAAGGCTTCCTGCCACAGCAGATCTTTAGCTTAACAAGCAGTACCAAAAAAAAAAAAAAAACCCACTCAGTAGGGACCTGCCTATCTCAGGGGATAGAAATGCATAATGAGGAGTCATTTTCCTTTGTCACTTTTGGATGACAGTTAGCGCGCACACGCTGCTCTGCCATCATGGAAGCAGGAGAGAGAGGAATGCATGGAATGACTGCATGGAATGAGACAGAGAAAGCATCTCTAATTTAGGCCATGTCTACACTACCCCTTATGTTGGCAAAACTTATGTCACTCAGGGGTGTGAAAAAAACCCACCCGTCTGAACGACAAATTTCACCAGCGTTAAGTGCTCGTGTGCACAGCACTACGTCGGGGGAAGAGACTCTCCTGCCGACATAGCTACCGCTGCTCGTTTAGGTGGTTTTACTACGTCCATAGGAGAGCTCTCTCCTGTCGGCATAGAGCGGTTATATGAGCAATCTTACGGCGGCACAGCTGTATTGGGACATCTGCGCCACTGTAAGCTTGTTAGTGTGGCCATGGCCATAGTCATTCTTCCTGATTCAGCATTTTCTATCTAGTACCTGTCCAAAAATCAAATCAGCCACTATTAGACAAGCAATACATGATTCAAAGTCATTTCTCCCTGTTGCAGCCCATAAGAAGCTGGACACAGCCAAAAGACAATAACTTTAGAAGAATGGAGAAAACATAGTAGGACTGGATTACAGCACGGAATAAACTCTTTGGTCACTAGAGAGACAAGCTGGATGAGGTAATAGCTTTTATTGGACCAACTTCTGTTGATGAAAGAGACAAGCTTTCGAGCGTAGACAGAGCTCTTCTTCGGGTCATTTGGGCATTCTGTTTGGCCATTCATTTTTGTAGCTATGCCGACTGACAGAATATTGCCTGTGGGGATCATGAGAGAATTGCCCTTGCTATGTAAAAAACCTACACGAGGTCAGCTGCATTAGGCTGGTTCAGGCTGAAGGTGAATTTCACCTTCTACTGGAGCCTCTGGGAATTAGTTATTGCTGCAGGCAGCATATCAAAATCTTCAAACCACTGACTTGATCAGGTACAGCACATCTTTGTGCTCTTTACATGGCCATCCCAAGCATTCACACCGCTAGAGTAAGTTTTGATTCTCTAGTCAACCTCTCCTTCCTGCTGGGAGGTTGAATTCCTCAGGGACTCTGACCACAGCTATTGCATGAGACAGGGGGCAAAAGTTGAATTCAATTACTCTATATCCAGTGATATGGAAACAAGTTATAACAACTGGAAATGACTTTAAAAGAAAGCTTTACTAGCCTCAGTTAAAGACATTAGCTCTAGCAGTTGAGTATGTAGGCTTAGCTCACAAATATTCACAAATCCTCTCAGCTTTAATTTTTCAAAATCTCTTCAGAGAGGCCAGGAAGTCACAAGAATTCTAAAGGCCTTCTGGACTTGAGAGAGAGAGAAACAGGAGCAGTGGACTCAATGGGACTCCACTAGGGACATGTTCATCTATGAATTTCCAAAGCATTTGTCACTATACTAGGTAGGGATTAAGTAATAGCCTGTGTAGGTGAGCTACTAGAAAGGAAACCAAGGCTCCTAGGAGGCATTTAAAGGGTTCTCAACATGTCAGGTACAGAGGATGACAACAATGGTTACAGAGTGCTGCACTCCTCCATTAAAAGCTGAGGAAATTGCAATGCTGTTGCTTGGAAGGGAATCCTACAGAGCAAACACCACAAATTGCCTGGGACACTAACTAGAGTCTAAGGAAGAAGAAATCCCAGATGCTCAGAGTAAGTAACCAGAATTAGTTACTACAGAGGAAACTTCATTTTTGGGTGCATTTCCAGCAACAGAGCCCTGTACTCCAATGCTCCAAAATAAATGCAGCACAACTCACTGACCTTTGACCCATGGGATGGTTTGGTCTTCTTGGGATCAGAGAAGGCAGAGAGCGGTATTGTGGGTAACATAGGGTAGTCAGGACTTGGCCTGGACACCGTTTCTGCTCCTTCTGGCATTACCATCACCTAGTAATAAAGAGGAGAAAGGATATACAAGTAAGGAGAAATGCTGACTATTTTAACACAATTACTCTTCAGCAAGTGACTTTTGATCATTTCTGGCTACTATTATTTAGGTCTTTTTCCCCTTTAAAGATGTAAGATATCTCCTGAATAATTCCAGTTAAGATTCCCAGCTCCAATGACAATGTTTAAATAGAGAACATTCAAACAGATGAGTTAGGGAGCCAAGATGCAATGCCAAGTTTCAGCTCCACCAAGGGGAACTTCCACACCCTATGTAAAAGTAGGATGCATAACTGTGGCTATGACCGAGAGAGGCTGGAGACACCGAGAGTAAAATTCACCAGCCTCTCTTATGCCCTAAACAGTTTGGGGGTCAGGGAGAGCAAGATTTCAGAGAATATGAGATAGTTTGATTCTTTCAGCTAAAAAACATCCATGAAAAACAATTTATTGGCAAGATCAGAAGCACAACATGTGGACAGCCATGAGAGGCCAGAATGTCTCTAGGTTCCTCTCTATGTAGCTAAAGTAATTCCCCTGAGAATTTGGGGCCGAAAGAAATCTCTTCCACATTTTTTGCCAATGAGCTATGGGACCAATAAGATTTTTGATGTGTCATATCAGACGTGACTCACAGCTGATCTACCCAGTTTCTAACTAATGGCCCAAATATGATGTTACTCCAATATCTGATGATCCTAGAGATGTGCAAGAAAAATTCATGACTAAAATCCTAAAAAGTACAAATGGCAAAAAGCAAATAGCGCTCAGCACCATCCTATGGCTGAAATAAGCCTCTTCCTCTTCATCCTCATTGCAGGAGGATGTGGGACTTGTGGGGAAGTTCTGGATAGACTGACTTAGAATTTAGTCAAGTAAATTAATAGTTCCACTTCTGGGATTTTCTGCTTACAAACTTCCTCATGGAACAAGACTATTTCTACCATCCCAGGCCAGAAAGATGGTTTTAGGTAGACAACCTTTTTGCAATTAATTTAGGAATACCTGGAATAGTAAGGTGCTTGACTGGACTAGAGTCATGTATCAGGTGTAGCCTAAAACCCTGTCACATTACAACCTTAGCTGAAAAAGACTAAGGGAAAGATTTAGTGTCAAATATTAGAACTCTGACTGCAAATTTGCCAGATCTCACAGGGAATGTGGGCCAAGGTAACTTGCTTAGACCTTATACAACTATTTGGCAATATCCAGTGAATGATTCTTGGGTACCAATTCCACAGAACCAGTAATGTACCCACTGTGGCTTCCCAGGTCTTCATTATTGCAGCTTTTCAAGGATCTAGCTAGCTTTTTCTCCATAACTTTACTTTTACTATTTACTTCCACTTTTTCCTCTCTCATCTGCTTTCACTTCTTTTTACCACTATTTGCCTCCATTCTCCATCACACAATCTTGATCCCCCATATTTCCTATTTTCCTTTAACTCTGTTTCCTTCATTTTCTGCTTCTCCTGGCATTTAGTGTCTCTCTCCATTTCCTTCTTCTCTTTTCCTTTCATTCTAATTCAGTCTCTATTTCTCCAACTTTATGTTTCTAATCTCTTCGCAGACATACCAGCTTTAAAAAAGGAGACATGATGAAATGGTTCCTCTCTCCTCCGCAACTGGTGGCCCCCACCAGCATGTGCAGAGAGAGAATGTTTTCTCACATGCAGAGGCGTGTTCTCCTCTTAGCCTGCTTTAAACAATCTGGCACCTAGAACTTCTCCCTGGTTCTGCTTCCTATGTGATAGGCAGCTGATGCCAGGAATAGGGAACACTTACTGGCCAGAAGTGCCAACTATTAAGCCTGCTTGTGGGAAAGAGGAATAGGGACACTGTAGGATGTCTTTTTTCTTGAGCCTCCTTCTGTATATTGGTACATTTGGAGGAAGTTATTGACACCAACCCGTTCACAAAAGGAACTCACAATCTAAAACCAGCCAGATGGACAAAAAAAGTCACCATCCACAGACTGATACCTGCAGCCACAAGTTTATGGCCTTGGCACAGTGTACAGACAAATTTATACTGAAAATACAAGTGCATCAGTGATCCACACAAGAACATCTTGCAGCTGCTAGCATTTCAGTTAGGTCACCAGAACCTGAATCTGGGCTGGCCCCAAGACAAATGCAGCAAGTGTCCAGTTGAGATTGTTTATAATAAGGGTATCTAACTAGCTAAGTTAATCAGAAAACAGCTGGGTCTCAAGTACAGAGAGAACCCCCAGAATAGAATTAGTAGGCTACACCTTTTCACTAAAAGTCTCTTCGCATCCCTGGTTCTTCCGGCACTCACCCCTCCAGCCTTAATAAGTTTGTGTCTGAATTCCTTGGTGGGGTTGTTGAATGTCAGTTTCTCGCAGCGAAGATGGTTCACGGGTGGGTTTCCCTCCAGATTCAGGAAAAGGTCATATGTGAAGCAAACTTTCTTCGGTTCCTCCTAAAACCAAGAAAGCAGAAGATTCATGAAGGGTTTTGGCAAGTGTGCTAGGTTAAGAGGTTTCAAATGGTCAGTCCTAGGAATGCTGAATAAACTCTTGAACGAATGCCATATTCATAACAGAGTTTTCAAAACCTAGGTACAAATATCTCATTTTCTAAAATGCCTGCAATGATTGCAGTTACCCATACCTCACACCAAAAAACTCAGAACTGAATTTCTCCTAGAGTGACAATCTATAGATAAGGATATTGACTGACACCTGCCAAAACCTATTGTTTACAGGGATGCTGGTCTTTGTAAGGCATCCAAGGTCCAAGAAAGAAGGTGCAAATTTTATCCATTCCACTCTTTGGTACAAACACAATCTATCTAGTCAGCCTCTTTGGAGAATAATGGAACTATAGTTACCACCATTAGAAACATATTTTGCTTTATTAGTTAGGGAAAGGACAACTCCTGGACTCCAAAGGGGTGCGGGTTCTAGAAAGATTAGCCACTGTGAGGGAAGGAGTGCTAGATATGCAAAATCCCTTTTGAAATAAAAACTGAATGAGTTGGCTGGAAGCTGATGAATGGGCAGATGCCCTAGTCCTTTCAGCTTTCCAAGTACCGTAAATGAGCCAGCTTTGTCTGATGAAGTCTGGGATTTGTATACAAGTCAGACTGTTTTCCTATTTGTGGCCAACTGATTCTGTTCCACCTGCCGCATCAGTGAAGAGAGTTCTCATGCATTTGCTGTGCGGGACAGACAGACAGTATGGGGCAGAGCACTGCTGGAACTCTTTCCACGCAGGTAGACAATTCCTTAATCTTCTTCAGAAAAAGCAGGAGTGACATCTCCTCAGTCACCCATCCTTGTAATATCAAGGAACTAGGAGAATCGATAATACTATGTTAGCAAATTTAGTAGTTTTAGTTCCCAGGTTTATATTGTTAAAGGTTTTAGAAAAGATAATATGAATATTGTTTGTCTTCAGTGCTATGAAAAAAAACAACAAAAAAACTGTCTCCTACAATTGATTCCTTGTACTAGCTCAGGAGAACCAGAAAATGAAGATGTACATAAAAGTGAAACTGATTAGTTTCTTTCTGTCATCCAGCCATAAGGCAACTGGAGAAAATAAACAACGTAAGTGGTGTAAAACAAACCAGGTGTTTAAAAGGGAGTTAGTAATCCAAGGTGAGGCTAGTAACAGAAATAAGGGTTTTAAGTATGAGTTTTGTGCTGACTGCATCCCTTTCACGTATCACTGGGTGCTAGTTTTTTGGCTGCTACTAACATAAGTGCAACCATTAGTGAGAGGGGAATTCTCAGCCATTGTGATGCTTTATCAGTCTCTAAGCATATGTCAGTGCAGTGTCTAGTTCTACTGCTAATGGAAGGACTCAGCTTGCTGCAGGAGTATCACATTACACACACAGATAAGTGTAAGGGTATGTCTACAACACAATCACTGCTGGGAACAGATGCAGTGCTGCAGATATGCCGCTGTAGTATAGACATCACTACAGTAACAGAAAGGGTTTTTCTGTCAAGGCAGTTAATGCCCCTGTCCGTCTTCTGTCAACATAGCTGCATCTACAGTGGGGGGTTAGGTCAGCCTAACTACATCACACAGGGCGTGAAATGTTTCACAGCCCTGAGTGAGGTAGCGAGGAAGTTCTCCTAACTCAGATGATGATCCTTAAAGTAGCACACAGCACTACTAGGGCGGTGTACAATAACAGATTTCACTAGAAAAATAAAACGGAATGCCCATCCGGCCCAATTTGCATCCCAGGCAGTGGTAATAAGTGAAAGAACTGTTTTAGTTGGCAAATTGCATGGGTAATGGTCTCTAGGAAGAGAAACCTTCCTCTATTTGCCTATTTAAGGCTATGTATCACCTTTAAAACTATAATTTCAAGTGCTTTTCTCCTCTCCGGGGATTTGCTGCCCATGTGTCCCCATGACACCACTGAAATTAGACACGTCCTATTTATTACAACAGGGAAAAGCCTCAAGGACCAGGGTGAACCAGTATTGCCTTCTTTCTTACAAACACAGGGAGCAAAGAAGCTTGCTTCACACCAACAGTTTGTTCCTATTTTAAGGAGAGGGAAGGGAGATTTTGGCTCCCTAGACCGGGGCGGGCAAACTTTTTGGCCTAAGGGCCACATTGGGTTTTGTAAATTGTATGGAGTGCTGGTTAGGGGAGAGGGTCGTGGGCTGGCCCCCACTTCCTATCTGCCCCCCCCCCAGGACTCCTGCCCCATCCAAGTCCCCCTGTTCCCTGATGGCCCCCTCGGGATCCTTGCCCCATCCAACCACCCCTTCTCCCTGTCCCGACTGCTCCCGGAACCCCTGCCCCTGACTGCCCCCTGCCGCCCCATCCAACCCCCCCTCCTTCCTGACTGCCTCCCAGGACTCCTGCCCCCATTCAACCCCCTGTTCCCCCCTGGCCCCTATCCACACCCTCGCCTCCTGACCACCACTACGAACTCCCCTGCCCTCTATCCAATCCCCCCCTTGCTCCCTGCCCCCTTACCGCGCTGCCTGGAGCACCAGTGGCTGGCGGGGAGCCAGGCCACGCCGCTGCAGCCACCACGCAGCACAGAGCATCGGGTCAGGCCGGGCTCTGCAGCTGCGCTGCCCCAGGAGCTCACAGCCCCGCCACCCAGAGCATTGCGCCAGAGTGAGCGAGCTGAGGCTGCAGGGGAAGGGGGACAGCAGGGGAGGGGCCGGGGGCGAGCCTCCCGGGCCAGGAGCTCGGGGGCTGGGCAGGATGGTCCCGCGGGCAGGATGTGGGCCGCGGGCCGTAGTTTGCCCACCTCTGCCCTAGACAGTCAAGCTTGGGTCCTCTTCTCCCTAGTCCTTTTGTTTTACCCTACCCCTTTGTTTAGGTACTACAGTCATCACCCTGATAAGCTCTTACTACTTAAATCCCTTTCAGAGCCCTTCAAAATGAATGCTGCTGAACATGGCCAGAAGATGACATTTGCCAGTGACTCAGCTATAGCGTCACACCCGACACTCTTGGAGGCCAAGTAGACACCCTCTGATGTTTCTGACCGTAGGAAACTTCCTGATCTTCTCCTATGTAACAATGAACTGTTTGGTCACAAGATAAGGCTTGGTATGGCTGGAAGCTGCATTTCCATTATGTCAGATTTCATTAGTGAGTATGCCACAGGGATTGCCCTATAGCTACCAAAGCATTCTTCAAAAACAACGAGGAGTCCGGTGGCACCTTAAAGACTAACGGATTTAATTGGGCAATCCATTTCACCATTGTACACACCTTGTCCAACACCCTGTATATTGATACTCCATTTCCTAGGATCATCCCGGAAAGCAATGCTTCAAGAAATGCTACTGAGCATAGCAAAGGGTACCCTTCTGAAGCTATGTGAGGCGTTTCAGAAGATCCCATGCTTGTTGCATTCAGTCCATACCATTCAGCAACTTCACAGCAGTCTTCCTTACTACAGATCACGTCCTGCAATTTCATTTCCCAGTATAGTGCAGCTGTTATACAAGAACAGAAGCCCTGGGCTTCCAGCCCAAGTCAACTTATTTTCAGCAGATCTAATGAAGCGCCGGCAATTCTCAGACCACACAGATTCTGGAAGTTTGCCATGGAGATATGTGTGTGTGTGTGTGTGTGTGTGTGTGTGTGTGTAAGCCACTCCCCTTAAGAGCTAAGCCACTGTTAACCTTAACACAAACATCTGTGACCACAGCTGGCCTTTCATCAGAAGTAGTACCTATGAGAGAGCTTGGGAGTCACGTTTTTAGTCTCTAGCTTCCCAGGCCAGAAGAGGACAAACGTGCAGGTGATTGTGCTATAGCACAAAGGTTTTGGGGCTCTCAGGTAAACAGAGTGTGACATACCGCATACAAATTACATGGATTTTAAAGACCTTATCTTCATCTAAGGAACCCCTAAGGTAAGTTTTGGAAAATCCAGTTTCTCAGTACTATGTTAAAGAGCCACTGGTACATCTTAATTAATTAAACAGGAGTACTTGTGGCACCTTAGAGAGTACTCCTGTTCTTTTTGCGGATACAGACTAACACAGCTGCTACTCTGAAACCTTAATTAATTAGCCTCTTAGAGTTGATATGGCTACTTCCACCTTTTCATGTTCTGTATATATATCTCCTTACTATATGTTCCATTCTATGCATCTGAAGAAGTGAGCTGTAGCCCACGAAAGCTTATGCTCAAATAAATTTGTTAGTCTCTAAGGTGCCACAAGTACTCCTGTTATTTTTGCGGATACAGACTAACACAGCTGCTACTCTGGTACCTCACAGGTTTTCAACTCTAGAAAACAAGCATTTTTAAATAAAAAAAGCTTAGAACCCTGTGGGTCCCAAAAGGTTAATATCCAGTTTCTCCCCCAGGGCTCTCCAAACAAACACCTAGGAAAGCCCAGGAGCACCTCCACAACATGATTTATTACAGGCTACTCACCCTTCAATTCTAAAGTGAAAGTCCCAGTACGTCTACAAGGCCAGACTTCAAAGCCATTCTAAATAAGAAACTAGGTTTTCCATTCTTCCTGTCTGAAACTGCCTTAGGTGCACAGTTGCATGCAGTGTTGCTCCTCTCCCAGGCCTCATCGACATGTGGCATGAGGACTCAGCACAGTTATTTACTTGAGTTGTTGAGATAAGGGCTGGTAACTGTTGTAGGCTCAAATGATCCCACTATATAGAGCCCAACCTCTGGTGCTAATAAGTATGCCAAGAAAGGAAGAGCCAACTAAGCACATTCAAATAGATATGTGGCAAGATTAATTTCTAAGAAGTGACAAACAGATGCATAAGGGGAACGGCAAACCGTTTGCAGAGTCCAAGTCCCTTTTTAAAGGGACAGATCTCTTAACTCTCCAAGAAGGCAGTTAGCGGGGATGTTTCAGCAGTGTCTCTGCAATGCTAAAACTTAAGTTCAAATCTAAGGGTTAACTCAGCCCTTCATGCTGTTAATCTTGTATGGATCTTTTCAATTAGAGGGCTTGGAAACTGAGGTTCTGTCCACTCCACATGGACAATAATCCCTTAATCCTGACACACCATTAAAGAAGTAGACCAGGAACAGCCTATTGTAAAGCTTAAGACATGTCCTAACCAATTTGCAACCACTTTGAGTTCCATTCAATGGACACCTCTACTCCCCCCACCTGTCACCTATCGATCACCTTATGCTTGATTCCTCACTATTCTAGCATCCATTTGCACCCTGTCAATTACCGCTGCCTACTCCTCATTAGTTACTGACATTTTAAAATTTGAATAAAGAGTTAAAGTTCTTGTGACAGTTTTATATGTCCTCGGTCAAAATTTCCCCTTCCCTCCAGTTGGGCAAGGCACCACATAACTCCTTGAGCACCAAACTGGAAGACCTATGAAAGGCAGCAAGACACACAAGAAAACTTAGGCTGAAGAAACATAGGCTTGGTCTACACTACGAGTTTAGGTCGAATTTAGCAGCGTTAGATCGATTTTACCCTGCACCCGTCCACACGACGCAGCCATTTCTGTCGACTTAAAGGGCTCTTAAAATCGATTTCAGTACTCCTACCCGACGAGGGGATTAGCGCTGAAATCAACCTTGCTGGGTCGAATTTGGGGTAGTGTGGACGCAATTTGACGGTATTGGCCTCCGGGAGCTATCCCAGAGTGCTCCATTGTGACCGCTCTGGACAGCACTCTCAAATCCAATGCACTGGCCAGGTAGACAGGAAAAGCCCTGCGAACTTTTGAATTTAATTTCCTGTTTGCCCAGCGTGGAGAGCTGATCAGCAAAGGTGACCATGGAGTCCCAGAATCGCAAAAGAGCTCCAGCATGGACCG
Organism: Terrapene triunguis; assembly: GCF_002925995.2. NCBI lineage: Eukaryota > Metazoa > Chordata > Testudines > Emydidae > Terrapene > Terrapene triunguis. The sequence goes on from NW_020664545.1 coordinate 9,303,420, forward strand.
AACGGGAGGTACTGGATCTGATCACTGCACGGGGAGACAAATCTGTGCTATCCGAACTCCGTTCCAAAAGACGAAATGCAGGGATATTTGAAAAAAATCTCAAAGGGCATGAAGGACAGAGGCCATAACAGGGACCTGCAGAAGTGCAGCGTGAAACTTAAGGAGCTGAGGCAAGCCTACCAAAAAAACAGAGAGGCAAACGGCCACTCCGGGGCAGAGCCCCAGACATGCCGCTTCTATGATGAGCTGCATTCCATTCTAGGGGGTGCCCCTACAACTACCCCACCCCTGTGCTTTGACTCAGTCAATGGACTCTCATGCAACAGGGATGTGGATTTAGGGAACGAGGAGGACGACGTTGAAGTTACCGCACAGCAAGGAAGCGGAGAAACTGTTTTCCCCGACAGCCAGGAACTGTTTATCACCCTGGAGCCAGTACCCTCCCAACCCTCCCAAGGCGGACTCACGGACCTTGAAGGCAGCGAAGGCACCTCTGGTGAGTGTACCTTTGTAAATATTGTACATGATCTCTCACACCAAACCGTCAGGCCCTCAATATAAGAGTCAAAATGCGACCTTGTAAAGAAAGCACACGTGCTATGTAATGTTAACAGCTTTGTTCACCGTGAAAGAGTCTACCCATTGTTCTCTAAAATGTGTCTTTTTAAATACTACTCTCACTTTTTTTTCCCCCCTCCCTCGGCTGCAAATGTTTCAACGCTCCCCCATCATCTCCATCCCAGAGGCTAGCGAAGATTAGAAGGCGAAAAAAAACGCACTCGCGATGACATGTTCTCTGAGCTCGTGCAGTCCTCCTACACTGAAAGAGCCCAGCAGAATGCGTGGAGGCAGACAATGTCAGAGTGCAGGAAAGCACAAAATGAACGCGAGGACAGGAGGGACGCGCGAGAGGACAGGAGGGACGTGCGAGAGGAGATGTGGCGTCAGCGTGATGAAAGGAGGCATGAAGCAATGCTCAGGCTACTTGAGGATCAAACTCATATTCTCCGGTGTATTGTTGAGCAGGACAGGCAGCAGGAGGAACACAGACCACCGCTGCAGCCCATGTGACCAACCGCCCTCCTCCCCAAGTTCCATAGCCTTCTCACCCAGACGCCGCCAAGAACGCGGTGGGGGGGCGCCTCCGGCCACCCAACCACTCCACCCCAGAGGACTGCCCAAGCAACAGAAAGCTGGCATTCAATAAGTTTTGAAGTGCAGTGTGGCCTTGCCCTTCCCTCCTCCCCCACCCCACCCGGTGCTTCCCTCCTCCCCCACCCCTCCTGGGCTACCTTGGCAGTTATCCCCCCATTTGTGTGACAAAGTAATAAAGAATGCATGAATTTTGAACAACAATGACTTTATTGCCTCTGCAAGCGGTGATCAAAGGGGGGAGGAGAGGGCAGTTTATTTACAAGGAAGTGGAGTGAACCAAGGGGGCAGGTTTTTATCAAGGAGAAACAAACAGAACTTTCCCACCGTAGGCCCCTGACCCGTCATGAAACTGGTTTTCAAAGCTTCTCTGATGCGCACTGCTGTGCTCTTCTAATCGCCCTGGTGTCTGGCTACACATAATCAGCAGCCAGACGATTTGCCTCAACCTCCCACCCCGCCATGAACGTCTCCCCCTTACCCTCACAGATATTGTGGAGCACACAGCAAGCACTAATAACAATGGGAATATTGGTTTCGCTGAGGTCTAACCAAGTCATTAAACTGCGCCAGTGTGCTTTTAAATGTCCAAAGGCACATTCTACCACCATTCTGCACTTGCTCAGCCTATAGTTGAACAGCTCCTGACTACTGTCCAGGCTGCCTGTGTATGGCTTCATGAGCCATGGCATTAAGGGGTAGGCTGGGTCCCCAAGGATAACTATAGGCATTTCAACATCCTCAACGGTTATTTTCTGGTCTGGAAAGTAAGTCCCTTGCTCCAGCCGTTGACACAGACCAGAGTTCCTAAAGATGTGAGCATCATGTACCTTTCCCGGTCATCCCACGTTGATGTTGGTGAAACGACCCTTGTGATCCACCAGTGCTTGCAGCACCATTGAAAAGTACCCCTTTCGGTTTATGTACTCGCTGCCTTGGTGCTCTGGTCCCAAGATAGGGATATGCGTTCCGTCTATCGCCCCACCACAGTTAGGGAATCCCATTGCAGCAAAGCCATCCACTATGGCCTGCACATTTCCCAGAGTCACTACCCTTGATAGCAGCAGGTCAAAGATCGCTTTGGCTACTTGGATCACAGCAGCCCCCACAGTAGATTTGCCCACTCCAAATTGATTCCTGACTGACCGATAGCTGTCTGGCGTTGCAAGCTTCCAGAGGGCTATCGCCACTCGCTTGTGAACTGTCAGGGCAGCTCTCATCTTGGTATTCTTGCGCGTCAGGGCAGGGGAAAGCAAGTCACAAAGTTCCATGAAAGTTTCGCAGCCACTATGAATCATCCCAGACCTGCAACACTACGCGGTCCCACCAGTCTGTGCTTGTTTCCCGGGCCCAGAATCGGCATTCCATGGCATGAGCCTGCCCCATTGTCACCAGGATGGACAAACTGCCGTGGCCCGAGCTTTTAGAGAAGTCTGCGTCCACGTCCTCATCGCTCTCGTGACCGCCCTGCCGTCGCTTCCTTGCCTGCCTTTGCAGGTTCTGGTGCTGCATATACTGCAGGATAATGCGCGTGCTGTTTACAGTGCTCATAACTGCCATGGCGATCTGAGCGGGCTCCATGCTTGCCGTGCTATGGCGTCTGCGCGGGGGAAAAAGGCGCAAAACGATTGTCTGCGGTTGCTCTCACGGAAGGAGGGCGACTGACGACTCTAGCTATCCCACAGTTCCCGCAGTCTCCGCCAACCATTTGAATTCTGGGTTGAGCTCCCAGTGCCTGATGGGTCAAAAACATTGTTGCGGGTGGTTCTGGGTACATGTCGTCAGGCTGTCCCCCTCCGTGAAAGCAATGGGAAAAAATCGTTTCTCGCCTTTTTTCACTGTCACCGTATGTCTCCTGGGTGCTGCTGGCAGACGCGGTACTGCAGGGCTACACAGCAGCATCCCCATGCCTTGCAGACAGCAGACGGTACAGTATGACTGGTAGCCGTCATCGTCGTCCCGTGGGTGCTCCTGGCTGGCCTTGGTGAGGTTGGTCGGGGGCGCCTGGGCAGACATGGGTGCTCCTGGCCGGCCTCAGTGAGGTCGGTTGGGGGCGCCTGGACAAAAATGGGAATGACTTCAGGTCATTCTCTCTAAGTTTTGTGTAATGGAGATTCAGTCCTGCCTGGAATATCATGCCAGCTGGAGGCTTCTGCCTCAGGCTGCTCTCCCAGTCGGCAGCACCGTGTGGTCGCACCTACCCCAAGTGCAGAATGGTGGTTCACTCTAGTTCCCTGTAAGCCAACCGCCCTCCCCTCCCCTCCCCCCTTTGATCTCTGCTTGCAGAGGCAATAAAAGTCAGTGTTGTTTCAAATTCATGCATTCTTTATTACTTCATCACACAAATGGGAGGATAACTGCCAAGGTAGCCCAGGACGGGTGGGGGAGGAGGGAAGCAATGGGTGAGGTTGTTGTAGGGGCACCCCCTAGAATGGCATGCAGCTCATCATTTCTGCGGGATGTCTGGGGCTCTGACCCAGAGCGGCCATTTGCCTGATATTCCAGGCAGGATTGAATCTCCATTAGACAAAACTTAAAGAAGAGAATGACCTGGGGAGTCATTCCCATTTTTGTCCAAGCGCCCCCGACCGAGGCCGGCCAGGAGCACCCATGTCTGCCCAAGCGCCCCCAGACCGACCTCACCGAGGCCGGCCAGGAGCACCCATGACAGCAGCAGATGGCACAGTATGACTGGTAACCGTCTTTGCCAATTTGCAAAGGCAAGGAGCTGCTGCTGTGTAGCACTGCAGTACTGCATCTGTCAGCAGCACCCAGGAGACTTACGGTGACAGTGAGCTGAGCGGGCTCCATGCTTGCCGTGGTATGTCATCTGCATGGGTAACCCAGGAAAAAAGGCGAGAAACGATTTTTTGCCGTTGCTTCCATGGGGGGGAGGAGGGAGGCTGACGACATGTACCCAGAACCACGCGCAACAGTGTTTTTGCCCCATCAGGCATTGGGAGTGCAACCCAGAATTCCAATGGGGGGCGGAGACTGCGGGAACTGTGGGATAGCTACCACAGTGCAATGCTCCGAAAGTCAACGCTAGCCTCGGTACTGTGGACGCACACCGCCGACTTAATGCGCTTAGTGGGGACACACGCAAACGACAGTATCAAATCGATTTCTAAAAAATCGACTTCTATTAAATCGAACTAATTTCATAGTGTAGACATACCCATACTGAACAAACTCCAGTCCATCCAAAAAGAAAATGGCTAAAAGCAACAAATATGAATTTAAGATGAATACAAAAATACAAATATTTCTCTGTTGATCAGCAGCCCACTAGAAAATGTTGCAGGGCTGATTAAGAAACAGAAAAGGAATGCTATTGAAAAATGCAAGCTCACAGTGTGTTCGGATTTAAAGCACGAACAAAATAAATAGTAAACTAAATTCTTGTTTTTTTCAGCATACTACGATTAAACAACAGATGAAAGGGGTCAAATCTATCCCTTCTCACCCCCAATCGGTGCAGGAATTTTCCCCTACAGCACCTTAAAAGTGCTTTCTTCAGTAAAGTTTTAAGTGTCTCAGGTAAAATGGGTTCTCCACAATTTCCCTGGAAGATGATTCCACAAATTAATATATCTCACTGACAGGAAGATTCCTGCTATTTAGCCTAAGTTTTCCTTTGCTCATTCCATCCCTTTTCTCCTAGTTATACTCTTTTGGATCACCATAAACAATTAACTCAAACCCTGAAGGAGACTTGCTAATGCAAAAGAAGTTTTCTTCCAAAACAAATATTAGACAAAGTAAAAAAACTCTTAAATAAAAGCAAAATGTTGGATAAGAACCAAATTGGTATCTCTCCTTCCCCACCCATCTCCCTTCTTAGTAATGGAGAATAAATTAAGTTTCATTGTATGTATTCCGTTATGTAAATACTGAAAATCATCTCTCTTTTTAACACTGCAGTTTGAAGATAGTAAACTTTATTTAGGTCTTAATGCAAAATTTTTTGATACCTATCACATTAATATCTTCTGTCTGATCTTGGTATAACATGAAACTGTATTTGGTTCTTTAGTTTTGATAGTTTATAATCATTTGGTCAGTGTCCACAATGTAATAATAGTGGTTGAAAACCACAAACCGTCCCTATATTTTATGTTGTAGATTTAAGTGGGTGCTGTTCTGATATATGTATTTGGAAACAAGCAGCAGGCTGTGAGAAATTTCAATACCACCAGATTTCTGGGGAAGGAGTAGGAGAAAGATTGCAATGCATTTACTGTAACCAGTTCATACTGATCCAATTACAGGAAGAAATAGAAAGGGTTTAAAAATAGAAGTGGGCAAGCTAACATTTTCAGTCAAACAGTCCCAAATGAATTGGCAGTTACTATTAGTCAATTTCACTTTCACAAAACTGCTTTTCACATTATCTGCTGAGAACCTTCCATTTGATTTTCAGGCTTGATTCCCGAGGCAGGAGCTCTAGCTGGCCACCAGCATTAGATTAGCCAATGAAAGGATCCCCCCCAGCTTTATGGTATGAAAGTCTTATTGCCCACATAGACTACTCTGACATTGTGGAGGACTCAAATCATTTGCCTTCAGATCATTAGGATCTTTTTCCAAGTCAAATGGACAAGAATTTAAGCATTCACCCACCCATGATGAACCAAATTACAGTATAGTGAAGGTGAACACACATAGTCAAGGCAGGGCCACATGGGGTGGTGGGTAAGAACAGCTCCCAACAACACCTTCAGAACTCTGCCATCTCTGCCTTCTCAGAGAGGCACCAGAATTAAACATGCTCCAGCTATGGTGGTGCTGGGGCTGCTGACTCTCCCAACTCCAACTGAGCAGTGAGAAAATGCAGAGGACAGAGTTGACTGGCAGCGTTATACCAGGCTGCCCAGAAGAACCTGATGAAGCTCATTGAAGATACTCTCAAAGTAAGATTCTCCACTGGTACTAGATGGCAGCATGCTTCATTATGCAAAAGGTAAAGAGTACACTGGCTCCAACAACCACTACCTTCCCATCTTAGCAACAATTCAGCAACTAACCAAATGGGAAAGTGGAAGAGTTAGAGGAGAGACTAACCTTGGAATTAAAAATTAATTTAAGTAAACCATGAAAAAGATGTACCCTCGTGGATTAGGGGTCCACTGCCTCTCCAGTTTGTTTCCACCCTCCTACCCCTCAACCTTTCAAAAGGCTATTAAAAGTGGTATTGTTACAGGGCCTAAACCCTTTGTAATTCTCAATTCACCTACAGGAACACAATATGAGGGTCAAAACTGACGAACACCTCTGAGTCACCACGTGGACACATTTCAACCATCTGCCAAAACTGTCAAAATTCAGAGATTTTAAGACCGGAAGAGATCAGTGTGATCATCTAGTCCAGGGGTAGGCAACCTATGGCACACATGCCGAAGACGGCATGCGAGCTGATTTTCAGTGGCACTCACACTGCCCATGTCCTGGCCACTGGTCCGGGGGGCTCTGCATTTTAATTTAATTTTAAAGGAAGCTTCTTAAACATTTTAAAAACCTTATTTACTTTACATACAATAGTTTAGTTATAATATTATGGACTTATAGAAAGAGACCTTCCAAAAACGTTAAAATGTATGACTGGCACGCGAAACCTTAAATCAGAGTGAATAAATGAAGACTTGGCACACCACTTCTGAAAGGTTGCCAACCCCTGATCTAGTCTGACCTCCTGCATAGATACAGGCTACAGAGCATTTCACTAACTGATTGTTGTATCAAATCCAAAACTTCTAACTAAGCTAAAGCAGGGGCATCAAACTCATTTGAAAGTGAGGGCCAAGTTCCATATTTAATTATGACCCATGAACTGTGATATAAATTCAGGACTATATGTGCCCACAATATATAGCAGACCTGCCGCTGACATCAGTAGGTTTGCACACAGATCTTGGGGAGGATACAGCCTTTAAGTAATAAACATTTAGTTATTTGTTTGTTCAGTGCCTTAACGTCACTTTCATCACTCAGCGAGAAAGCATGCTCCCCTATAAGCCAACAGTAATCCTTAGAGCCCTGCATGGACACAAAATTTGTATCTGCATCTGATCTGCAAACATGGTCCACGGATATAAAGCAGATATCCGCAGATTTGCAAGACTCTAGTAATCCTGCCCTCTCTCTTCCTTATCTTCTTTTCTGTTTCTCCTCCACTTCCAGATCTTTGGGATTTTCCTCTCTTCTCCTCCTCCCCTCTTCGCATTTCCTTCTCTGCAAAGACCCTCAAAATGGCTACCGCCTCCCATTGTTGTCAATGGGAAAGAGAGCACCCCTGCTTTTATCAGTTAAGATGGACACCATGTCCCTAATATCTGTGAAGGAGGAGATTTAAGTAGTCTTTTGCAATGATGGCCACCACCTCCCATTGTTCCCCAAAAGGGTGAAACCAAGCTATATTCAGGGAAGGTGGCAGCCCTATATGCCATTAGGTGGCAAAGAGGGGACATTGACGAGCATGTGAATAGGGGAGGAAGACAGGGAAAGCAAGAGAATATGGAGGGCAGGAAGGACAATCGAGTGTGGGTGCAGGAGAGAGAATGTGGGGAGATGGGAGATTGAGGGCATGTGAAAGACAGGTGATTATAAGGTAGCATGGAGGGAGAATGCAAGTGGGGCAAAAGAATGGGAGGAAAATGGAAGAGAGGAAAAGACAGTGATAGGGGAGAGAAGTGAAGAGCAAGTGAATGACTGTTCACCCACACCAGGGATTAGGAGAGTCCCCTCCCAGCTGCCAAAGGGGAGAGGATCACATTTTTTGTTTGGGTATTTAAAGGTGAATTCTGAACCTGAAGTGAGTTCAGGAAGGGGAAGGTGTGGCTTTCACCTAAAAGCTTTCAAAAAATCAGAAGGAAGTCACAAACTTTCGCTATTTAAAATCTCATTACTTTTGTGGGTCTGGGCAAAGCTGCTTCTATCACCCACGCTCATGCCCCAGGCACTGCAATCCCCACTTTTCTTTACATGCCTTGGCCTCCCCCATGTCCCAGCCTCAGAACGATGGCAGTCTTGGGCAAACAAAGCTTCCAATGCTATGTCAGAGGTGCTCCCTCTGTGGCAAAACATGGGAAATGTATTGGACTTGCTCACCAGCTCATTACTGCTTCAGTAATAAAGGTCAGAGCTCCACAAGCTACAAAGGGAAAGCAGACAAACACACCGAACATTCACTGGCCATCACCTACAGTCCTCAGCTTAAACCTCTCCAACGCATCATCAGTGATCTACAACCCATCCTGGACAATGATCCCTCACTTGCACAGACCTTGGGAGGCAGGCCAGTCCTCGCCCACAGACAACCCGCCAGCCTTAAGCATATTCTCACCAGCAACCACACACCGCACCATAACAACTCTAACTCAGGAACCAACCCATGCAACAAACCTCGATGCCAACTCTGCCCACATATCTACACCAGCAACACCATCACAGGACCTAACCAGATCAGCTACAACATCACCGGCTCATTCACCTGCACGTCCACCAATGTTATATATGCCATCATGTGCCAGCAATGCCCCTCTGCTATGTACATTGGCCAAACTGGACAGTCACTACGCAAGAGGATAAATGGACACAAGTCAGATATCAGGAATGGCAATATACAAAAACCTGGAGGAGAACACTTCAACCTCCCTGGCCACACAATAGCAGATGTAAAGGTAGCCATCTTACAGCAAAAAAACTTCAGGACCAGACTCCAAAGAGAAACTGCTGAGCTCCAGTTCATTTGCAAATTTGACACCATCAGATCAGGATTAAACAAAGACTGTAAATGGCTATCCAACTACAGAAGCAGTTTCTCCTCCCTTGGTGTTCACACCTCAACTGCTAGCAGAGCACCTCACCCTCCCTGACTGAACTAACCTCGTTATCTCCATATTGATTTATACCTGCCTCTGGAAATTTCCATTACTTGCGTCTGATGAAGTGGGCATTCACCCACGAAAGCTTATGCTCCAATACTTCTGTTAGTCTTAAAAGTGCCACAGGACCCTCTGTTGCTTTTTACTAAATTTTTTGTGTAGTAACCAAAAGAAGGGAACGCTCAGTACTCAATCACAACAAAGAGTTAATTTGAAATTGAATATACAACCAGCGAGTGCAAAATTGGTTTGACAAATCCCTTCTCTGTAACCTTCTTCAAGTCATGTGGCATAGGACTTTTGAGACAGGACTAAATTTTATCTCCACTGTATGCAGCTAATACTGTACTACATTTTAACTTTCACATTGTTATTGTTGAATCTTAAGATTTAAAGTCGTTAGCATTTTCTTTTGGGGGTGAACATAAACTCAGACCTATAGTATCTATCGTGAATTACTATGTCCAAGACACACAAGTCTTAGGTTTGTGTCTACACACCATATTAATACTGGTATAACTATTTAGGTTAAGGGTGTGATTTAAAAAAAAAAAAATTTAATAGCAGTACAATCCTTAGTGTGGAAGACATTAAACCAATATAAAAAGGTGCTTATAGTTTACTCCTGTACGGCAAGACAAATACGTTATTCTGGTATACACACCTTTATATTAATATAACTGCACCCCCACTTGGGGATCTGTACAACTATACCAACTTGTGTTTAGACAAGCCCATAACTTGCTACACTATCCTTATATTACCTTTCTATATAACATCCTCTCTACCAGACAGGAGTGTTTCCTTTCAAAGTCTGGCAGAAAGCTTGCTATAACTTCCAACAATCAGAGTCAATTTCTGTTTATCAGAGCAATAAAAACCACACAAAATGGTCACATAATTTAGCACATTTTTGCCAAGTAGTTTAACTGTCTGGTGCAGTTCAAAGCAATCAAAACAATTAGGCGAATACGACTCTACCTTATTTTTGAAGTATACTTCAATGGGCATAATGAAACCAGCATAGCCGGACTCCTCCACTTTGTAAGGAGGCTCCTTGCACACTAAGAAGAAAAAAGCAAAACAAACATTAGCTTCAGACATCATGTAACAATATCCAAGATCAGAGCAATTACAAGGAAGAGAAAGGAGCCTCTGACAATGCAGGGCAAACCTTTGACCTTTATAACACAGAATAAGATCATATGCTTAATTAGGGGTAGGAAAACTGCTCGCCCGCTACCCTCAAAAATAAAAGGTTACTCACTTTGTGCAGTAACTGTGGTTCTTCGAGATGTGCACCCTATGGGTGCTCGCTTCAGGTGCAAGTGGGTCTCGAGCCCTCAATCAGAGATTTTCTGTTAGTAGTGTCTGTTCGGCCTGCGCATGCACCCTATACAACCTCATGCTGCGCTGCAAAGGTATATAGGGCTGCATGGGGGAAACCACACTCACTTCCTTCTCTAGCTGAGCGTCCAATAAGAACAGTCCGAAGCACAGGGGAAAGAGGGCAGGTAGTGGACCACCCACAAGGACACACATCTCAAAGAACCACAGTTACTGCACAAAGTGAGTAACAACTACGTCTTCGTCTTCTTCAAGTAGCGTCCCTAGGGCTTCTCCACTTCAGTTGACTCCCGAACAGTATCCTCACAGGGAGAAGCGAGCTTCGGAATTAAGTACAAAAGACTGAAGACAGTACACCAGAACAGACTCACTAGATCTGGCAGCATACACTAAGCCATAATATTTAGAAAAGGTATGCACTGAAGCCCAAGTAGGAGCTCCGCATATCTCAGACACTGGAATGTTTTTGAATAACACCATGGAAATTGCCTGTGATTTGATAAAGTGTGCCATAGTTCTTTGGGGAGGCAAAACACCAGCTGCATCACAGAAAGCAGTAATATACCCAGAGATCCAGCTTGGCAGTCTCTGTGAAGAGATCATGGATCTCTTTGATCTTTCTGTGATAGAGACAAGAGTGGTGGAAGTCCCCACCTCTGGAATATCCCATGAAGGATGTGAGAGTCCAACTCCCATTCATAGTCCTGGAAGAAGCACCTGCTGAGCATATCGGCTATGGCATTCTGAACTCCAGGAAGGTAAAAAGCAATCTGATGGGCTAATACACCAGTTCCATAACTTCGGCACACAGAGAGATGGACCTTGTTCTTCCTTGTTTGTCCATCATGATTCTGATTGATTTGCCCTTGATGAGCGACAGGAACTGAAGGCAGGCATTCCTGACTGCCCTGAGTTTTAAATAAGTTGATCTGAAGACCAGTTTCTCAGGTGACCATCTGCCCTGAGTTGTGAGTATGTTGAGGTGTGCTTCCCACAATAACAGTGATGCATCTGTTGTCACTGTTATTGTTGGAGCTGGGTGGATAAATGGACGCCTGTGCAGACATTGAATTGATCTTTCAACCAACCCAGGGAGTTCTTCATCTAGAGGAACGGTAACCTGTTTGTCCAAGCTGTCTCTGGTTGAGGAATAAGTCCCCCTAAACCAGCCCTGAAAACAGCAGAGGCATAATCTTGCATGCTCCATCACAAAGGTGCAAGCTGCCATATGACCCAGGAGTTGCAAACAGTTCCTTAATGTATTATGGGGGATTCCTTGAATTGTCCCAACCAGATTCGACAAAGTTATGAATCTGTCTGTGGGAAGGAAGGCCTGGCTATCAATGAATCCAAATATGCACCCTATGAACTGTATTCTCTGTACAGGGGCTAAGTTGGATTTTTTTTACATTTAACTGGAGATCCAACTCCTGGAAGAGGGAGAGAGCCATCTGAGTGGAAGTTAGTACTGCTTCATAAAATTAGCCCTTGAGTAACCAGGCATTGAGATACAGGAAGACTAAAATTACTTCTTTATGAAGTATCAGAGGGGTAGCCGTGTTAGTCTGGATCTGTAAAAAGCAACAGAGTCCTGTGGCACCTTTAAGACTAACAGATGTATCGGAGCATAAGCTTTCGTGGGCGCATGCATCCGACGAAGTGGGCGCATGCATCCGACGAAAGCTTATGCTCCAATATATCTGTTAGTCTTAAAGGTGCCACAGGACTCTCTGTTGTTCTTTATGAAGGTAAGCAGCCACTACCGCTAAAGCCTTCAAGAACAGCCTTAGGGCTGAAAAGAGGCTGAAGGGAAGTACTCAGTATTGAAGACAATCCTGGCCCCTGGTGAAATGCAGGTATTTCCTGTGTGGTGGGATGTATCACTATATGGAAATAGGGCTCCTGTAGGCTGAGGGCCAAAACTAATCTCCTGCCTCTGGAGAAGAGATTTCTTCAGTTGTCTTAGATCTACATCAGCCTCCACTCTCCATCCTTCTTTGACAGAAGAAAATACTTTGATTAAAACCCTTTCCACCTGTGAGGGGATGGGACCCATTCATTGGCTTCTAAACAAATGAGGGAGCATACTTCTTGACTCAATTTTGGCCTTGGCTACACTCAGGACTTCCCAGCGCTGCCGTGGCAGCGCTGTGAAGCACGAGTGTAGTCGTGCCGCCAGCGATGCGAGAGCTCTCTCGCAGCGCTGTAAGTACTCCACCTCTCCGAGGGGAATAGCTTGCAGTGCTGCGAGCGAGTGTGCAGCGCTGCAGGCTCTGATTACACTGGCGCTTTACAGCGCTGTACTTGCTGCGCTCGGGGGGGGGGCGTTTTCACACCCCTGAGCGCAGCAAGTTGCAGCGCTGTACAGCGTCAGTGTAGCCAAGGCCATAGTCTCCTGAAAGGGGTCTCTGAAGAGAAACGTGAAGCAGATGGTGTAGCGCGATGTTATAACCACTATGACCAACTTGTCTGTTGTACTATGCTGCCAGGCCTGTTGGAAATAGGAAAGGCAGCCTCCAGAAGTGGGGAGGTAGGCAAAACATTGCGGCTTGCAAACTAGAGGTGAGGGAAGAGTTGAGCTCTCAATCAACCTGTGAAAATTGCTGTTTCAATGATAACTAGGTAGTAGCTGAAGGAGGGTGGGAAGCTCTTTTCCTCTGGAATCTCTTTTCCTGGTGTGTTCGGTGGTTCTGTAAAAATCAGAGAACTGTACTGGGTGCAATCTCTGGGCAGTTTGAGATCTACAAATAAGAGGACATTTAGCAGGATTGTACACACTGAAAGACCTCAATGTGGCCCTGGAGTCCTTCAGGGTGTGCAGGGACACGTCCGAAGTTCCTGAAAAGAGTTTCTGACCATTGAACAGGAGGGCCTCAACTATATTCTGAACCTCTCTCAGAAATCCTGGCAACTGGAGCCACAATGCCCTGCACATAACTGCTGTGGAGATGCATCTAGCAGCAGCGTCTCCAGCATCCAAAGATGCTTAGAGAGAGGTTCTGGCTAATAACAGACCCTCCCTTAAGACAGCCTGGAAGCATTCTCTATGCTCCTCTGGAAGATGCTCAATAAAGGATGCAAACTTGTTGCAATTCATGTAGTCATACCTGGCCATGATAGTTTGCGATTCAAAACTGGAGGATTGCAGATGAGTAGGCCTTCTGTTCAAAAAGGACCTCTTCTGGTCCTTGTCATAAGGAGCAGACCTAGAGTAATGCTGTCTACACTGCTCATTTATGGCATTCAGCACCAGGGAATTAGGTGGGGATGGGTAAACAAAAATTCTGAGTCTCGAGGGTGGGGGGATAGTATGCTATCGCCCATTTACAAGTTGCCAAAATGGTGGCAGGAGTTTTCCGCACGGTCTCTGCTGTATCCAGGAGAACTTGTGCTCGTGTAGAGTGTGCTGTGACTCCATCAGGCGGGCGGTACGCTGGATTGTGTGTAGCATGCGTGGATGCACCCCGAGACCCCTTTGGAGATTCACTGGGAGGAGAGCGCTTGGCCCTTGGATCAGTCACAATGGCCACAAATTGCCAAAACTATGTGCAAAAGGAGCGAGTCCTGTAGAGGCAGAATGCCAGTGCACAGCAGATATCAAGGGAATGCAGGACCCTCTCTGCATAGGAGGCGTGTGGTTTGGGGAAGAAAACAGGTAGGAGGATGCACCAATGTAGGTGGAACTCTGACACTACTTTTGGGAGGAATTTAGGGTGTAGTCGTAAGGACATTTTGTCCTTGTGGAATACAGTGTGTGTGTGTGGGGGGGGGGGGTCTGCCATCCTAGCCACCAGTTCACTGTCCTATCTAGCTGAGGTAATGGCTACCAAGAATATCACCTTCTGGGAGAGGGAGCACATTGCCAGCAGCTCAAAGGGTGGCTTCATGAGGGTGAAGAGAACAAGGTTAAGGTCCCATGCGGGTGTGGGTTTGACTACTGGTGGGAAGGTATTAAGTAAACCCTTCATGAAACAGATGGTGGTCGGGTGTGTAAACAGAGCGGTGCCACCCATGGGAGGAAGAAAGGCACTGAGCACTGCCGACGTTTTGAGATTGAGAAGGTAGTCAAGGACGATAGGTATAGATATTGCACTCACTGGTGGTGATCCCGTGATGTGAAGCATCTCCATTCAGCTCAGTAGCAGGCCCTGGTGGATGCCCGCCTGCTCTGGTTAAAAATGTGTTGCGCTGGGTTGGAGCACGCCCTATCTACCCTTGAGCCTCATCCAAACACCAGCCCATGGAGGTGAAGAGGGCCCAGATTGGGGTGCCAGATCCAGCCCCAATCTTGTGTGAGGAGATCCAGGAGTGCTCGGAGGCAGAGCGGTGTGTGGGTGGAGAGTCTGAGGAGGTCCATGCATCAGAACTGACAGGGCCAGAACAAGGCTACGAGTACCATGGTAACCCGGTGCCAAGGGTTCTCACGTATCACTTGTGGGAGGAGGGGAATGGGGCGGGGGAAGGCATAGCAGAGGTCGCCTGACCAGGGGAGGAGGATAGTGTCACCCTGCGAGTCCTCTCCTATTACTCCCCTAGAACAATAAAGGGGAGCTTTTGGTTCTCGTAAGTGGTAAAGAGGTCCCACTGAAGGGTGTGCCATTTGTCAAAGAGGTACCAGAGTGTGGCGTCGTGCAACTCCCACTCGTGGTTGAGGTAGAGAGTCCTGCTGAGCGTGTCGGCTAGTGAATTCTAGATGTCTGGGATGTACATGGCTTGGAGCTAATATAGTGCTTGATGCACCAGTTCCAAAGGTGAACGGAGTTAGAGCAGAGGGAGGGAGCCTTGGCGCTGCCCTACTTGTTGATGTACACAACTGCTGAACTGTTGTCGGAGAGCAACTGAACGTGGTGGGACTGGATGAGAGGAAGAAATGCCTGGCATGCAAAACAGACCGCCCACAGTTCTAGTATGTTTATATGCATCCTGGCTTCCCGTAGTATCCACACTCCCTGGGCTGTGTGATAGTTTAGATGGGCTCCCCAACCCACGAGAAAGGTGTCTGTTGTGATGGTGGCCTGTGGGGTGGGAGGGATGAAGGGGGTGCCAACCATGGCCTTGGAAGGATCGGTCCACCATGTGAGAGAGAGTTCAGCACAATCTGGGGAACAATATGGTCCATAGATGGAGAGGAGCCACATCTGGAGGCAATGCATGTGCAGACATGTGTGGTGTCACATAGGTGCAGGCTGCCATATGTCCACAGAGAGAGACAACATCAGACTGTGGTGCAGGCCCATGATAATGGTCATCAGTGTTGTGAATCAGTCCACTGGAAGAAAGGCCATGATGGAGTTGAGCCATGCTCCAATAAAGTGGATTGTCTGTGTAGGTATCAACAATGACTTTTCCTCATTGACGCAAATATCTAGTGACTCCAGGAGAGCGCAAAGGGCAAGGATGGCTGAGGTGAGTTCCCATCAGCATAGCACGACAAGGAGCCAGTCGTCTAGGTAGGGGTATACCAAACAGCCAAGCTAGTGCATTTGTGCTGCTGCCACAGTGAAGAACTTCGTGAAGACTCGCGGAGCCGTCACTATGCCGAAAAGACCCGGAATTGGTAGTGGTTGTGTCCTACCCAAAAACAGAGAAATTTGCATTGGGCTGGGTGAACAGCCACATGGAATTAGGCATCCTTCATGTTGAGAGCCACAGGGGAAGAGATGGGATAATCAATGCCAGCTTCACGATACGGAATTTGGACTTTCTGATAAAGGTGTTCAGCACCCGAAGATCAAGAATGGGGCGGCGCCCTCTGCCCTTCTTCCGGATGAGGAAGTATGGTGAGTAGAAGCCTCACCCCATGTAGTAAGGTGGGACATGTTCTATGGCTCCCTGGAATACGGAAATGAGCTGATGCGGGGCGGGGAATGAGAAATTCTATGGAGCATCCATGGTGGATGATCTCCAGTACCTAAATGTCCATGTTGATCTTGCCCCAATTGGAGGCAAACAGAGCAAGACGATCCCCAAAGACAACATGGGGCACCACAGGTGGCGTCAGGGGAGGTTCTCAGGTGTCGATCGGTATGTCAAAACTGAGCTTTTGACTGCTGGTGGGAGAAGGTCGAGGAGGTGGTTATGGCAGAGGCAGTTGTGGAAGAGATGGGGAAGCGAGGTTGTTGAGAGCGGTGCTGCCTATGTGGGGACGCTAGTAGTGGGCTGAGTAGGAAGTGGGGGGGCAAGCACAGAACTGCTGCCTCTGTTGTCTGCATCATGGCGCCAGAATATATATACACACACCAAGGGATGGTAACGTGGCCCTGGAATCCTTCAAAGAGTGAAGGGATTCATCCATTTTGTCATGTAACAATCTGTTCTCATCAAAGGGGAGGTCCTCAATTGTATTTTGGACCTCCCTGGGCAAGCCGGACGACTGGACCCACGAATCTCATCGCAGGACGACCCTAGTTGCGAGAGAGCGAGAGGACTTATCAGCCGCGTCCACAGCCACCTATAGGCCTACCTTGGTCACTAGGCACCCCTTGTCTACCCGCGACTGAAACTGCTGCTGTTGGCAGCTTGTCCCGGAACTCTACGAGCCTCACGTAGTTATTAAAATTGTACATGGCTAGCAGAGCCTGATAGTTCGCAATCCAGAACTGTAGTGCTGCTGAAGAATATACTTTTCTCCCCAGCAGGTCCATGTGGTTTGCTGCCTGGTCTGGAGGGGTCGACGTCTGTGGGTGCTGGCATGCATGCTCTGCTGCGGTGTGGACGACGAGAGCTGGGGGGTGGATGGGAAAAAAGAAAATCCCTTAGCAGGTCCAAAAACCTCCTCTCTGCCCACTTCGGTGTGGGGGCACAGGAGGCAGGGGTCTGCCACACTGCCCACACTGGTTGAAGGATGGCCTCATCAATAGGTTGTGCTATGCTAGAGGGCCTCTGAGGATGGAGAATGTCCAGGAGCTGAATCTATTGGTCCTGAATCTCCTCCAAGGGAATTTCCAGGTCTGCTGCTACCCTGATATCCTGATATTGCCAGTGGTTGTCCGGCAGAGAAAGCGAGAGGGAAATAAGCGCCTCATCCAGGGAAGAGCGAGCAGCAGTTGGGACCGGCGGAGCAGATGGTTCCAGTTCAACGTCTGCCTCTTCCTCAGAGATCAACAGTGCTGGTGGAGGAGCAGGGGCGGCACGATAGGATGCCAGGGAGGGTGCGTGCTGTTGGCAGTAGGGGTGCGAGGGTGCCCAGGATGGCCAAGGGGAAAGGTCCTGCGGATGCGGTAGGTAATGGTACCAGACCCTTGCTGCTGGATCATATGCTGGTGAGGATACAAGTCTGAACTGCAGCGCGACCTCAGGGAGAACGAGGGTTCTGGCTCCAAAAACTCCTCCAACTCCAAGGATAGTTCTGGCAGTGGGGGAACCCGTGACACAGGAGGGCTGCAGTGTGGGGTCTGTCCGGCAACAGCAGAAGAGGTTCGTCTTCTAGAGTGGGACATCTTAGGCAAGCGAGGGTCCAGAGAGGAGAGGAAATGGTGGGTATGGGAGCATCAGCTCTGCTGCTGACAAGAGAGGCTCCAAGCAGCCAGGAGTCCTTGGTGTGCCCGTGGAGATACCAGAGGGCCCTGGTAGCATCTGCGGGGCCAGCTTCTCCAGGAGCCATGGGGACAATGGCAGGATAGGTGGTGCGCATGCCAGTGAGCACTCCGGACACACAGGTACCAGGGTCACCATTGAATCCTGTTTGCACTGAGCTTCACCCTCCATCCAGGGAAGCCTGTGTGCTGGTCCAGCCAGATTCATGCGCAACATCTCGTCCAACCTGGCCCAGCTCAGGTAGGAAAAGCTGCGCATGGGAACAGTCTGCAGCAAAGATCTGCTCTTGTGCCCATGAGAGTGTCTCATGTTGGAGCTTGTTTGTCTTCGATATCGCTAGACCTGGGGCTTGCAAGGTGCTGGTGACGGCCACTGTACAGGGGATCCAATGGTCCCGGATCCGAACGTGCATGTGGTCGCACAGCTTACTCCATTAGGAACTTATGGAGGCGGAGCTCCTGAGCTTCCCAGGTCTGGGGCGGGAAGAACTTAAAAATGGAGCAGCAAGGCATGATGTGAGCCTCGCCAAGGCAACAAAGGCATCTCTGGTGCTTGTCGCCCACAGAGAATGGGCGAGGGCAAGAGAGACAGTTTTTAAAACCCAGAATCCAGGGCATAGTCCTAGGGAGGGAGGACACTCCCCAAACAGGGGAAAAACATCACTAACCAAATTATCTACTCTAAAACTACAATCTACAACTATATACGACTATCTACAACAAATGGACAGAAGTAACTCTTTTTGCAAAAACTAAGAACACAAAGGAACAGGGGTTCCAACTCAGGCCATATAGCAGTAAGAGGGAACTGGAGAGAGGTCAACCCACACAACCTATTATACCCTCAGCCGCAAGCAGGAGGGGACGCACTACGCACGTGCGGGTCAAAGGACACTGCTACCAAACACTTCCAAACTCAGGCGCATGCCACACATGTGGACCCACGTATGGAATACATACAGGGACCATCACTCAAAGAATTTTAAATTATTAGCTTGATTACGAAATGGCAATTTCCTCAAACCTAACACCACGCAAGTTAATTTCCCCACTTCCAAACTCTTACTCCATGGTAAAGGTGCCAATAGATGTAACCCAACAATTCCCTGCATTCTCAACAATAAAAAAGCCATTTTGAAATAAGGGTCAATTGACTTGATTTTAACTCTGGTTTCACATTAAAATCCTACCATGAAATGATTTCAAATTTTTAGACTATTTGGCAGGCAGCCTTTTTTATTTTACTAAACTGTTTCTACAATATTTTAAAGTTGTTAAAATAACCTGTTAGCAGTGCAGTCCAGCCCTTGCCAACAATCTCTTGTTCCGGGTTAGGGAAAGAGTCATTTGAAACAACCCTTCAGGCCAATCTAGGAATAGCATAGATGGACTGCAAAATCCCTCTATTCCAACCTCTCTCTGATGAAAAGCCGGTTGGCATGATGGTGAATCTTAAGGTAAGTGAATCAAGAAGGGGAAAACAAACAAACTACCATTTTCAGTGCTGGGTGACACAGTAATCTGGTTAGCAAAGATGTATAGTCATCATAAAGATGTTTGTTATAAGGTAATTATGCTGGCTGACAAGGATCCCAGCACAGCAAACTGCAACTTTTATTCAAGTCTTTCTATAAATTTGCTTCTAGTTCAGCAGTCCAGTTTCCTACCATACATCAATTTTATTGCCACCAACTTGTGACAGACATAATCATTATATGTATTACCTGCACAGGTTTAAGACAGAACAATAAGCTTTCAAGTTGCTTTTCACAGCATGAGAGTCTCACAAATAACCATGACAAGTGTATACCCTTAAGACAGCTGCATAACCACCAGTGGCACTTCCCACCATGTAACATGATAGTCATTTGTCCCCATTCTCTCGGCATTAAGTGCTCTGAAAACACGCATATACTAATGCTTCAGTAACAAAAAAGAGAGGGAGGAAGCATTTCACCTTTGACCCTTTCATTAGAGGAAAGGTCACATTCTCTCTAATCTTCCTCAAACAAAGGTGGCAAAGCTCAAGACTCAAGTGTATGCAATGTGTGTTTTGTTTCTCCTTAAGAAAATGTTCCACAGAAACAACAGTGCAATGTCAGATCCAGACTGCATGACTATCCCCCAGAGAAAGGAGACTGCATGATGGTTAACATGCACACTCACCACGTTTGGGTTTAGGGAAGCTCTCATGTAGCCGAAAGACCACCTTCTCCACAAAGTGCTGGATGTCGCATTGTTCTGGGCCACGGACAAATACCATCCAGTCATGAGTAAACCCTTCGGTGGTGGGCTTTTTCCGGAGTTGGGCTCGGTGCCCCAGCTCCAGCTTCACTTGCACCGTGCACTGGAAAGGGAGAGAGATGTGGGACACTGTTCAATATAGGTAAGATGACATTGTTTTACAGAGCTTTGAGTTCTACAGACAAGGTACTAAGTATCAGAAGGACAAGAAGAAAATTAAGTGTCTATCACAATGAAACTAAGTTGCCACAGAAGATCATGGTGTTTCTTTAAAACTAAATTGTGGTCAGTAAGAAAAGTGACTGTGAAAATGGTTTCTAACATCATAAATCTATTGTGACAGATACATCAACTAAGCTGTAAGCTAAGTTCTGACTCCACAATCTTTATCATTCAGGAAGACAGAGGCAGAACAACTGCATTCTCAGAGCCCAATAGTTTACAGCACTTGCAGTTAGTAAAATAATCTAAAAAGAGTATTACACATTTGCGCACTGGGTTAGAATATTATGAAAGCCCACAAAAAATTTTATAGTACTGCTTTTTGACAACACTGGAGTTAGTAAAGTTCCAGGACACAAGTATCATGTATTTTCATAGTTGCATTATAAGTTTCATACATTAGTTGATTTACATGTCCTACGCTTACATGGACTTATACAGACAATACACTATTGTGTGTTTGCTAGTAGAAGAATCGTGTAATTTACCAAAAAATTTAACTATGATGTTCTGTGTATTTACCAAATAATTTATGTAACCTCTTTCAAAGAAAGGATCACAAGACTCTTTAAGGGCAGAGACTGTGTTTTTGCATGTATTTGTAAAACACCCAGCACTGTGGGGACCTAGTCCTGATTAAAGTTTCTGAAGTCTAGTCTAAATAATATTAAACAGATAACACTAGAAAAAAAATGGGTATAGGGCCCCATACAAGTAGGAAAAAAGCCCACTACGTAGAGTAAAAAAAACAGCTGAAATTAAATTAAGATGCATAGATTACTGCAGACAATTTATATCTTGGAGACAGTGGAAGGAGGTAGGTGGATGAAGGAGAGGGAAGGCAAGTGTTAATTACACAAAAACTAAAGCACACCAAAAGGGTTCAGGAGAGATTTGAAGAGCCAGAGACTCACCTGAGAATATGTTCCATGTACGTACTACTCTAGTTTGAAGTATGTGCCCTATACAAACTAACGTAGTTGCCAAGACCACCTGATCATTTTATTAAATTTAGTGTAAGATTAACCAAGTAGAAGTTCAAACCCACATGAAAGTTGGCAGTGCTTGGTTCTGATCCCCACTCAACTAAGATTTATGAGGAATAAGGGATTTGATTTCACTAATAAATTGTGTGTGTAACCTAGTCAAGTCTCAGATGGGCATTTTTAAGGGGAACGTTATTATTTGTATTACAGCTGCATGCAGGGGCCCCTAATGAGATCAGGGTATTTTCTCCATATGTGAAATGGTGAACTGAGAGTATGATAATAGTGATTTAGAGTGCCCAAACTTGACACACTTTGAAGGGGCTTGGTTTTCAGAAGGTGTTTTATCAGAAATTGCTGATAATCTAGACCAGGGGTGGCCAAACTGTGGCTCATGAGACACATGCAGCTCTTTTACCGTTAAAGTGCAGCTCGCAGAGCTCCCCATGCTCCTGCCCATTCTCCACCTACCAGACTTGTGGGGAGGGATGCCTCAGGACCTCTTCCTTGCAGTGGAGTGGTGGGACTAGAGCTTCTGCCCAGAAGGGAGGGGAGTCTCGGGGCTTCAGCCCTGCAGGGTGCACCTGCCGGGGCTTCAGCCGGAGTTGGGCTGAAGCCCCGAACCCTGGCAGGCGCCTCCCACGGAGCTGAAGCCCCGAGCCTTGACAGGTGCGCCCCAGCTCTCGAACTTCTGAAGATTGTCATATGCAGCTCGGCGGGTCAGTAAGTTTCACCACCCCGATCTAGACCCTTTAAGGAGTCTTAATTAGAGCAGACAAAAATCAGAGTGCTTTCTGAAATCTTGGCCTAAGCTACTTGCTGAAGATCACACAGAAAATCTATAGCAGAGCCAGGAATTTAACTCTGATCTCCTGAGTCCCAGTCTAGTATCTCAACCACAAAACCAACCTTAAAAATTGTTTGTCTACGACAAAAAGATTTTTTAAATTTTTCTTCCAAGCTATCATCTGCACCATCAAATACTTTCAAAGATCAGCAGTTCATGCAACAACCATGAAACTGAGGAACCAGCTCTTCTAATTAACTGCTTAATCCATTCTATCAATGTCTGTCTCTTGAGTCACCTTTCCTCTTAAAGTTATCTCGCTCGGTCATTTTCTTCTTCTGCACGTTGGGACCTGTCATTTCCATGGGCTACACCTCTGTATTAAAGTTGAAGGTGCTCTGTTGTCAGATATTTCTGTTTCCTAACAAATGCTTCCCTTTCTTTAGGCTTAAAAATCATGAAGATCCAAGAAAAAAGGCAAACTGAGTTTTAATCAACACACAGGAACCTAGTACATGGTGATGCACCATTGTGTAGATCGGGGTAAGCAACCTATGACACGCATGCCGAAGGCGGCACGGCACGCGAGCTGATTTTCAGAGGCACTCACACTGCCTGGGTCCTGGCCACCGGTCCGGGGGGCACTGCATTTTAATTTAATTTTAAATGATACTTCTTAAACATTTTAAAAACCTTATTTACTTTACATACAACAATAGTTTAGTTATATATTATAGACTTATAGAAAGAGACCTTCTAAAAACGTTTAAATGTATTACTGGCACGCAAAACCTTAAATCAGAGTGAATAAATGAAGACTCGGCACACCGCTTCTGAAAGGTTGCCGACCCCTGGTGTAGATAGTCTACCTAAATTCTGACGTCCATGGGGGAAACCTCTTGAAAGCAAGTTTATCTGGGATATTTCCCATGATGTTCAAACAAGAATTCTTTTCAGCAGATTCATTTTATTCTGTATCTTCAACTACACCTTAAATTTTCATACTGCATCCAACACGCTCTACTCTTCAGAGAAGTATAAATGGCTATCACCCTATCGAGGTTCCTCAATTTCAGTGAGGAAGAAGTCCCATGCAGTTCTCAGCTAAAACTATATGGATGAGGGGAAAATTAAATATAGAAAAGAACTGCTTCAAGTGGGAATTATTCTCGACATTCTCTGCAGGTCCAGTTAATAGCTGAAAGGAAATCCAAATAAAACCTCCCTGCCTAAAATATCTGAATTTGCCCCATCTGAAATTATGGAGGAAGAGATTCCTTTCATGCCCCCAGGAAACAAAATCCCTGTTCAACTGGTGATGGTGAGGATGAATATATGCTACAATATTTTACTGAAAGTCTTCAATCCTCCCCTCTAGTTTTCTTTTGATGTACCAACTGTTTTCAAGTCACCAAGTCTACCTATTCTCTCTTCCTTTTGGATTATCAATCAAGCACTAACTGAGCCTCCCATATGACTTCATAAGCCTGTACTTGTGCAGATATGTTACACTCCAGTCAAAATACATGGACGCACAGACAAGACTAGGGGAAAATGATGATCTGAAATCAAGCCCTGACCTCCCATTTGGCCAAGCAGGGTAATATCTGTTCTGAGAATGCAGGGCCTCCCCCCATGTCCAGGGCCAGAAATAGCCCTATTGATAACACCTCTTCTCCCTCTGCGCCCCCCCCCCCCGCCCATGTCTGACAAGGGGCAACAGCACTCCTGCTGACATGACTTCGGGCTGGTCCACACTAACCCCCCACTTCGAACTAAGATACACAACTTCAGCTACGTTATTCACGTAGCTGAAGTCGAACTATCTTAGTTCAAACTTACCGCAGGTCCACACACAGCAGGCAGGCTCCCCTGTCGACTCCGCGTACTCCTCTCGTGGAGCAGGAGTACCGGTGTCGACGGCGAGCACTTCCAGGATCGATCCCAGAAGATCGATTGCTTACCCCCAGACCCGGAGGTAAGTATAGACGTACCCTTCCTCTCAAGCAGGCCTGAGTGAAGGAGAGTCGCAGGGCAATAACCTTAATGCTGACACTGGTCCTCCCCCAAACGAATGCCTAGAGAAGGCAATGCCCCTTCAGATGCAGTCGCTCTGCTCACTCATTGTGGGAGGGGGCAGTATACAGAGCCCTGCTACTGATATTGTCCTTCTTCCCTCATGTCTGAGTGAGGGAGCAACAGGCCTGCTGCTATCCATCATACCCCTCTTCCCATGTCTGGGTAGGTTGTGAGCTGGCTACAGGCCAGCTGAATTATCCCCCCCATGTCTCTGAAGGGGCAGAGGGGCAACAGCCCCACTGCTTCCCCTCTCCCCAATTATGCCTGAGAGAGCAGGGGAAGGCAACGGCCCCTCACTGTTGCCCCTGCCCCACCTATTACGCCTCTGAGGGGACGGGAGGAGACAATAACCCCACTGGCCTTTTTTGTCCCCTTATGCCTTCGAAGGGGGGGGCGGAACAGCCCCACCACACGCTCCCCCTTATGCTTCTGTGGAGGGAGGAGGTAAACAGCCCCACTGCTGCCCCCCCATTATAACTCTGAGGGGATGGGAGGGCTCCTGCTCCTCACTCCCATTATGCCACTGAGGGGAGGGGGGCACGCAAGAGCACTGCTGTCACTCCTGCCCTCCCATTATGCCACTGGGTAGGGGAAGGGGGGTGGCAACAGCCCTGCTACCGCTCCTCCCATTACTCCTCTGGAGCAGGCAACAGCCCTACTGCCACTCCTCCTCCCTCCCATTATGGCTCTCAGGGGACGGGTGGGGGGGAGAACACCCCTGCTGCTGCCCTTCTCTTTATGCCTCTGAGGGGGCAACCAGAGCTTAATTTGTAATAAAAGAGGTGCCAGGCCTCAAGCCATATTTTTACATTCATAACTGATGCAGCAAGCTCAGAGGTGCTGGGGCGCTGAACGGCCAAGCCGAAAAGTGCCAGTGTTTAGCCCTAGCAAGCCCTAGAACAAATTAAGCACTGGATGAGAGGAATAAGAACCCCACTGCTGCCCCTCCCCCCTTTATGATTCTGAAGGGGGGGCAACAACGCCGCTACTGCCCCTCCCCCCAATTATGACTCTGAGGGAAGGGGGGGCA
>NW_020664545.1:9328694-9330025 GCF_002925995.2 Terrapene triunguis
CACCAGCCCGGTTCCTGCCCCTCCCCCCCAATTATGACTCTGAGGGGGGGGCAACAGCCCCGCTCCTGCCCCTCCCCCCAATTATGACTCTGAGGGGAGGGGGGGCACCAGCCCGATTCCTGCCCCTCCCCCCCAATTATGACTCTGAGGGGAGGGGGGAGGAATAGCCCCGCTCCTACCCCTCCCCCCAATTATGACTCTGAGGGGAGGGGGGGCACCAGCCCGGTTCCTGCCCCTCCCCCCAATTATGACTCTGAGCGGAGGGGGGGCACCAGCCCGGTTCCTGCCCCTCCCCCCAATTGTGACTCTGAGGGGGGGGGAGGAATAGCCCCGCTCCTGCCCCTCCCCCCCAATTATGACTCTGAGGGGGGGGGCACCAGCACGGCTGCGGCCCCTCCCCCCATGCCGCTGAGGGGGCGAGGGGCCTATCGCCCCTTCACTCTCCCGGTGTCTGGGAAGCCGGACTTCCTCCCCCTCACCTGATTGTCCATGGCTGGGCCCGCTGCTTCCCCCCGCTCAGTCCCGGCCCCTCACGGCCCCGCCGCGGCCCCTCGCCTCATTGTGTGTCACTCACAGGCAGAGTCCCTGCCTCTCCCCCCTCCAGCCCGCCCCACGGATCCGGAAACAGACGCGGCCGGACGGGCAGCCTCCACCGCCAATGGGAGCTCAGCTCGCATCCAGGAGGCGGAGCTTCCGTCGGGAATCGCCCGCCCCCCTCTGCCGCCAGCTGACTGGCCGGCGCTGCGGCCAATAGGAGACGCTGGGGGCGTGGCCTGCCGGCGCATTGCTGGGGTCAGGCGGTAGGAGGCGGCGGGGCCCCCCGCCCGCCGGGGACTGGAGGCAGCGTGGAGCTGAGGGGGCCGGGCCCGTTGTCGGGGCGCTCGGCGGGAGGGCGGCGGCTCTCGTGGGGCCCGGGCGGGCCTGGGGCAGAGGGAGGGACTCACCCGGGAGGCCCTGCCCGGCCCATGGCTCCCGCCCGCCCCCCCGGCACAAAACCCTTCTGCGGAACCGCCGGCCCCGCGCGGCCCTGGGGCCCCCCGCAGACAGCAACTCCCGGGCCCCCCTGGCTCTGGGCGGTGCCCCACGCCAGCCCCTGGCCCCGCTGCAAAATGCCTCCACGCCCCCGAGGGCCACGGCTCCTAGGCTCCCAGCACAGCACCCGCGCCGGCCCTGCGGGGCCCGGGACTCACAGCACCCACGCTGGCCCCACGGCTCCGCGGCTCCCAGCACAGCACCCGTGCCGGCCCTGCAGGGCCCGGGACTCCCATCACACCGCCCGCACCAGCCCTGCGGGGCCCGTGGCTCCCACCACACCACCCACACGGGGCCCG
>NW_020664545.1:9330035-9352885 GCF_002925995.2 Terrapene triunguis
ATACCGCCCGCACCAGTCCTGCGGGGCCCGGGGCTCACAGCACCCACGCGGGGCCTGTGGCTCCCATCACAGCACCACCCCTGCGGGGCCCATGACTCCCACCACACCATCCGCGCCGGCCCTGCAGGGCCCATGACTCCCATCACAGCACCCGCACCGGCCCTGCGGGGCCCTTGGCTCCCACCCCGCCGCCCGTGCCAGCCCTACAGGACCTGTGGCCCACGCCGGCCCTGCGGGGCCCTTGGCTCCCACCCCGCCGCCCGCGCCAGCCCTACAGGGCCCGTGGCTCCCAGCACGCCGCCCACGCCGGCTCTGCGGGGCCCGTGGCTCCCAGCACTCCGTCCGTGCCACCCCTGCGGGGCCCGTGGCCCCTACCACACCACCTGCACAGGGCCCGTGGCTCCCATAACACCGCTCGCGCCGGCCCTGCGGGGCCCGTGGCTCCCAGCAGGCCCCATCACACCATAGGTGCTGGAACTGGGGGTGCTGTTGCACGCCCTGGGTTGACGTGGTTTCCATCATATGCAGGGTGTACAGTTTGATTTAATAGCTCTCAGCCCCCCCACTACACAGATTGTTCCAGCGCCCCTGCCTGCACCAGCCCGTGGTCCCATCACACCAGGGCAAGAGCTACAGCTCCTAACATGAATCACCCCAGTTCAGCCAGCTGGAGGCGGAGGATCTCCAGAACACGGTGCACCAGAAACAGCACAGCCCCCTACTTGCCCCACACGCTGGTCTCATAGCATGGAGTGTGTCATCTTGATCTAAACTGCCCTTCATGTTCCATGGAGACAGATGATTCCAGTATGGGAAAGGGCAAAGTGCTGCTGATTATCGTGCATGAGAAAAATGGCACAGAAAAGTTGATTGCACGTTGATTTCAGTTGTACATCAAGAAGCCTTGGCAATGCAACATCATACGAAGTGACTCCTGCAAAATGAAGGGTTATTAGCCACAGGCCCAGCTGTGCTATAAGATGCAGCAGTTACTAGCCACCTGCCACCAGCCCAGCTGTGGTTGAGGTTCCTGAAAGGAACTGTTGTCTGTAGCATGCAATTCACTGAGAAAAGCTCCTCAGATGTGGTTCTCAGCGCTGCTGGTGAGTTTGAGTGTCATGTTTACAACCAAAAAAACAAAAGTTTTTAATTTTTTTAAGCCTTGAAGACAAGTTATTTTCCTCAGTTGTGTAAGGCTCCAAATAAGCCCCTGACTATCATCACATTTTGAAAGTTTGTTGAAGTCTGTAGGGGAACATACAAAAATACATGTCATCCATTAACATAGTATGTGTAGCCAACTCATAGGGAAGAGGCAGGGATGAAAATGAGGGTAAGTTAGTGACATCTGCAAAAAATTAACCAAGATCCTAAATTATTCTAGACACAGAAACAGTTTCATTAGCCTGATGTCAGATGTTTGCAGAGCAAAATGGACTAGAAGTGTTTAATTTCAGTTGTCAAAGTAACAGCAATGACTCCATCACCGTCCCCTGGTTTGAATTTCACTGCTAACTGCTACTCTTAAACTTTGCTCCCAAAACAAGTCATTTGTGTCATTCTTCCTCTTGAACTGTTCATCCTACATCTTCCTTCTCTGTAAATTGTCAACTTCTCAGTTTATCTGTATGTGAATATTATCAGGATACTTCTTTTCTTTGAGCCTGCTCCCGTCAAAAATATTTTAAATTCCTTAATCTTTCTTTATATCAAATATTACCGTTCTTTCTTTTACACTTTTCCTAAATTACCACCCTCTAAACTCCAGGGAGCCCACAATGCAATGGCCAGACTATTCTCTCACTTCAGAATATGGGACTGTATCTCTCCGGTCTTTGATCACCTCCATTGGCTTTGAATACAAGTTTCCCTTCTGGCTTTCAGTTGTTCCTGGACTCAGTGCTCACTACAACTCAGCCATTTTCTCTTCTGACCTTTTGCCCGTGACCTTTCTGGCTCTCATTTTATTAAAGACCTCTCTCTACTCTGCCCCAGGCCATTTTGAATTTTCAAAAAACATACACCAAGGACTCAGTACAGAGCCACTCTAGCTAGCACAGTTAAAACTATTGCCATCTGAAATGACTGGAGAATGAGGAAGATTTCAGCAGTGAAAATGTATGTAGCACATACAACATGAACATTCCCTCATCTGAAGTGAGGTCTAAGGAGGTGATAAATTAATGAGTGGGGTGGTTCTAAATACATTTTTGATTTTTGACATACTCCGATGCTCTGCTCCCATACTAGTCAGGAATATATGCTTCAAAGCCAGGTCTAGGGGTAATAAATTGCATCCGGTCGTCTCCCTGGTAAAGTTTGTGTGCAAAATGATGGTGTTTTGAATAAATTCGTACTAGAACATGAAAGCTAAT
Organism: Terrapene triunguis; assembly: GCF_002925995.2. Taxonomy (NCBI): domain Eukaryota; kingdom Metazoa; phylum Chordata; order Testudines; family Emydidae; genus Terrapene; species Terrapene triunguis. Next base: position 9,332,411 of record NW_020664545.1, read on the forward strand.
GTTAGAGAGATGCACAAGTTGGGTTATAATAGTCAACTTTTGAGAAAGAAAATTTCTTCTTAAAGTATGGTTCTAATCTATGTAAAAATGACACTGTGTTACTTCATAGATCTTGTACTTCCAATTCGTATTTGTGGCTTTAGTGATTAAAATAAGGTTTTATTGATTTTTACTCCGGATAGCCCTACATGATCAGTGTAGCTAGGGTCTTGTATTCTTTTAACATGGAGTGGCTAACATGTATTAACTCGCCAATTAAAATCCTTGTGTATGTAAAACAAGTTGTAGTTTTAATATGTCTTAGCTGGTCAAGGTAAACTCTAGGTTCCTGTAGACATCTCTCCACTGCTACAATGATCAGCACCCCCACAACACACTTTTGAAGATCCAAGGGTCCTCCTCATGCTTGTCACAACATGTTGCGTACCTCATCCAGTGCACTAAAAGCCCTGATAGCAACTGTCTGGGTGAAACCAGACAATCACTATACTCTAGAATGAACTCGCATAGGAAAATGATAAAAGACAAAAACTCTGCATCACCTATGGGTGAACACTTTTCACAAAGCGATCACTCTATATCTGACCAATCAGTCCACATCCTCAAAGGAAACGTGCACCACACTTTCAAAAGAAGAACCTGCGAGCTAAAATTAATGACTTTGCTAGACACTAAAAATTATGAACTGAATAAAGAATCTGAATTTATGACTTATTACAACAATCTATAACCCACTCCAAACCCTGCTCCCACCAGCTGCTTTTCCCTTCCTTCCTTTCCTCCCTATGACTGGAGGGGTATTAATGGGCCACTTCATCTTGAATGGTCCCTTGAAATATATGATAACTACTTATGCTAAACAATCTGCTCTACCTTGTATTTAGCTGTGACACTCTGAAGCCTGGTCTACACTACAGAGTTAGGTCGACATAAGGCAGCTTACGTTGACCTAACTCCGTGTCTACACTAAAATGTAGCTCCCACTGATGTAACTTGCCCACTACGCCAACTTAATAACTCCACCTCTGCGAGAGGCATAGCGCTTAGGTTGATGTAGTTAGGTCGATGCAGGGTCAGTGTAGACACTGCGTTGCTTACATCAACTGTTGTTGCCTTTCAGAAGCTGCCCCACACTGACAGTTAAATTAGTGTGAGCGCCCCTGGTGTGGACATGCACCGTCGACACGAGCGTAGTGTGGACATGCAAAGGTGATGTAATTACTGTGGTGGCTGTACGTCAGCGGAACTTAGGTCGACTTAATTTTGTTGTGTAGACTTCCCCTGAGTTAGTTCCCTAGCCTGAAGAAGAGCTCCGTGTAAGCTTGAAAACTTGTCTCTCTCACTACCAGCAGTCGGTCCAATAAAAGATATTACCTCACTTACCTCCGGGTTCGGTGGTAAGCAATCGATCTTCTGGGATCGATTTATCGCGTCTTGTCTAGACGTGACAAATCGATCCCGGAAGTGCTCGCCGTCGACGCCGGTACTCCTGCTCCGCGAGAGGAGTACGCGGAGTCAACGGGGGAGCCTGCCTGCCACGTGTGGACCCGCGGTAAGTACTTTGTAGTTCGAACTAAGGTACTTCGACTTCAGCTACGTTATTCACGTAGCTGAAGTTGCATATCTTAGTTCGAACTGGGGGGTTAGTGTGGACCAGCCCTGGGTTGTCTACACTAGGCATTTAAAACCAGTTGGCTAACTTGTGTTAGCCGACACATTAAAAATACACCTTTTTTCCTCATGTAGGTATGGCTACTTTCTTGTGAACTGACTTTCTTGTGATCTGGAGTCACAGAACCCCGTGAAGCCAGAGGCCGCGTCACTTTTCAGAGTAGAACTACATTTCAAGGGAAACCTTTAAAAATTCCCTTCAGGAAAATTTTGTGGTGCATTTAAAATTACATTCTACATCATTGAACCAGGGAAGTGGGCAGAACAATTTGCTGCACAAATTCAAATTAATTTCACTTTCTAGAATCTTTGTAGATTGGAAAATGCATGAGTATTTTGATAGGATAGTGCTAAGAAAGGTATGAGAGACCCTTCTTACCTAGGTCCTGCTCCAACTCCCACTGAAATTAATTTGACAGTCTTTCCCTTAACTTTCAGGGGACTTGGCTCAGGCCCTCTGGGAGGAGCGTAAGAGAGGAAAGGATCCTTGCCAAGACCAAGCAATCCTTAATGTGGGATCAAGTCCAAAAACTGCATGCCGAGGAAGGAAAATACACGTCATTTGAGGATAGCTAGAATGATCTGACATCAAGGAACGGTCACATAATGCTCACGCCGTGGGAATGACAAAATTCCCAGTATGACAGTGGGAACACAACATCTTCCCTGCAGCTGTTTATTTAAAGGAGCACGGTCGACATGTTTAGGTTCCAAAATATACCTGCAAAAATCTAACATTACTCCTTCAGTGTAACTAATGTGCATAATCTCCCCTCTCCCTCAACAGAAGCTGCAGAGCATGAGGTTCGCCATGTTTCTCCTGCAACACGTGGGGTAAGTTTACACTACCGTCAGAAGTGCGACTACAGCTTGCCATACCTGTACTAGCTTTAATCTAGCTAGCATTGCTAAAACTAGCATGAAGATGCAACAGCCCAGGCTTCAGCTGGGCTGTACAGGACCCTGGGTACTTATTTGCATTGCTAGGCTGCAAACGGTGTAACCATGTCTTCACTGCTATTTTTAGCTGTTCTAGCTAGATGAAAGCTAGCATGAGTATGCCTACTCAAGCCAATCACACCTTCAGTTGCAATGTAGATACACCCGTGGTTACAGCAGCACCATGATTTGTCACAAGGGACAGGAGTACATTGCAGAAGTGGGAGAGAATGGAAAATATGGAGAAAATTATGGGGCTTTTGCAGAGATTTTCCTCAGTTTTTGCTGACATTTCTCCTGATTAGGAGGAATTATCTACCTTTCTGAGGTACATCCACCCTTATGTTGCGGTCTAATGGTAAAGCATGTAGCTAGGACTAGTAGAGAATCTATCAATTTATCTGTTTTAAGGTTCTGTACATCTACCTACCACTGTAGTTTATGAGCACCTCCCACATAAAATAGACCGGCAATAGCAAAATCCAGTGTGGCCTTCTTGGAGTCTCTGGCACTTATCCATAAACCAATTATGGATTATAGAAATCTTTCTGCATAGGGAGGGAAGGGTGGAGATTTCTGGTGGAGGAAGTGGGGTGGCTGATGTTGTAAATAGCATTCTGGTTATAATGGAAAAACTTTATCAAAAAGGAGGATTGTCCAGTATTTCCTTCAGGTGGTCAGACTCTGGTTTAATCTGATCTCCTCTGGAAGTTCATTCCATTGCTGGATTCCCTCAACCAAGAATATTTTGTAGAGTTGGGTGGGAAACAATTTTCCATCTTGTGAGAGTTTTCAAGATTTTGAAATGTTTCCTGTCCCAAAATAGGACAAAATGTCCAAATCTCAAAAATATTAATGAACCAGTAATCTGACAAATGTTGGAACCGATCAATCAAAACATTTCTTTTGGTAAATTTTTGAAACATTTTATTTGTACCTTTTAAAATATAAATTAATTAAGATTTCAAAACAAAAAGTCATTTGAAATAAAAAAAATGATTTTCCCTCCCCCTAAAATGTCAGAATGGGATGTTTCAACAATCTTGACTTTTTTTTTTCTTCAAAAACTGTTCAATTTGAGAGATTCATCAAAACTGACCCTTTCTCGTAAACAGTTTTGGTTCCAACAAGTCGACATTTTCTGATATAAAACCATTTCACCAGGACATTCCCCACCAGCTCAAGTCCTCAGTGTTTCGTTCTGCATTGTCTCAGAGAAGCATAACTGCCTTGGTGATTCATAGATTGAAATGTAGTCTCTAACGTAGTTTGAATCTGATCCATTAATTGTTTTGGAGATCAGGATTTAAACTGGCAGCAGCAGAAGGAGCCAGTGGTAGCACTGGAGCAAAGGCTAAATGTGTTCATGGAGCTGGAGCAAAGGTTTCCTGTATTCAGCCTAAGCCACAAAGGAGGTGGGCAACTGCATTTGTATCAGCTGGAGTCTTTGCAGAGGTTTCACAGTCAGCTCGAGAGACACCACTATACAGCAGTTTCATTTATGAAGAGAAAGAGAATACTTCGTTGTGTTGAAACTGTAGAGGGAGTTTAGGAGGTTGAAGGTAGTAGTTACCCAAACTAGAATTTCGCCAGGACACTATGATTAACCTTGTGAAAAATATCTGAGGATGTTAAATGACCACAAGGGAAGCTATCCTTTGAATACATCTTCATTATTTAGTTACAAAGGAAAGCAGGATTCTAAATAATTGTATGCTGCAATTACGGCCACACAAATGAACTGATAACATGTCAATCTATCTGAGAGTTTTATGCTGCCTCCTATCATCATAGTATCTGGGCACCTTCCATGTAAAATCAATAGCAATAGAAAGTCCCTAGTGGACTTCATGGACTCTGTAGCTCCTCCTGCCTCCTGCTGCTTGAAGTGGTTTGCGATGGGTGTTTTTGTTTTATTTGGTTTTGGTTTTTTTGTTTGGTGGTTATCGGGTTTTTCTGGGGAGGGGGCGTTGTGGGACGTCAGCATTGTGAGTGACCATTTTGCTGTGGTGGAAATGTGTTTTTCAAGAGGAAGGTTTTACGTAGGGTGACCGGATGTCCTGATAAAATCGGGACGTCCCGATTTTTAGCTGTTTGTCCCGCGTCCCGACCGATCTGTGGTCGGGATGCAATTTGTCCCGATATTTTGCTCGGCCGGCAGCACTCGACTTTTTATTTATTTATTTATTTTTGCTTTCGCGCCCCCCCCACCCCCGCCCCGGTGTCCCGATATTGTCTTCATCTCATCTAGTCACCCTAGTTTTACGGCATTTCCTAACGGTGGTTAACCTCCGTATTCGCTTGATTTCTGGAAGTTTGTTCCACAGCCTCATCCCCTTGACTGTCCCCTGCTCTCATGTACTTCGTCCTTGGGTCTGTGATCCCCATTGTCCCAGGAGAGTGTAACTGTCTCAGTAGTCCAAAGATCAAAATTCGATCTATAATGTAGCTGGTGCTTGATCCAGGAATCATGCTGAATATTAGGACCAAGGCCTTGAACTGGCATCAGTTGAATTGATATCTTAATGCTGGAACTTTCCACTGTGGCCATATTGTAGATATAGGCAGGTACACCAAATGTACTATAGAATGTATCTGTTGGCTCACTGTATAATATACATCACTTATAAATTAGTATCACAAACTAAGTAGGTGTGTATGGAAAAGGGACAAATTCTACCCTCAGTTAAACGGTTGTAAATCTGGACTAATTCCAGACTTATCGCAGAATTACATGGTGGAAGAGGGCAGAATTTAGCCCAAAGTTTATACTAAATTGAGCTTTCAAAATGTTTTTGTTATTCATTGTCGTTCTTATTGCAAAACTTGCTCTACCACTTACATGTAATGACATCTGAAACCCATAACAAATCTACATAATATGCCAACTCATTACATGTTCATAATATAGAGCAATGTGAACTCTTAGGCCTTGTCTAGACTGGAGAGATCAATTGAATTGTTCTTCATTCAGTAGGATGTGCCCGTCACACACACAAATTTGCTACAGTTAATTTTTCACTTATCAAGTCTGTTCAAGTTATCCCGATTTCTTGTAGGGGTTAACCTTAACTGGAATTAGCTCAATCAACTGTTTGCTTGTGTGAACCCATCTCACTACTGTGCTAACACCATAAAATAGAAATAGTCCTCCCACTGCTGTCCCACAGTACACCAGTGACTGCAAAAATGGCATGGTCACCTTTCTGCACTCTACTGTCCAGGGATCAGTTTGGCTGGAAGTCATCTACCAAAGCAGTAGTGCTGGACACTGTGTGAAGTTCTTTTGTGAGCCATATATTGAGCAACTTCTGATACAGAGCTGTTTTTTGCAACAAGAATTTATGGAAATTCCTTAACTCCTCCTCCCACAGTTCCTTTGAGTAGCCCTGGTTCCATCTCACAATACTGAGCACAAATTGCCCAGAAGTTAGAAGGCACAGCACCAGGCTAATGAGCAGTGCCAGGAATTCTGGGATACAGACCCAGAGAGCAACATACCACAATCAGGGTAGCCCAGTACTAGTGTGGATGCAGGACAAAGCTGCACATGTTTACTTATATCAGTGCATCACTAAGAATGTAAATACACTCAATTGGAATTTAAGCATTTAAGTATTCTGTATAGGATTTATACCACACTTGTCACCATCATATCTGAGGGTGTGTCTTCACAGCATGGTTAGCTCAAGTTGTAACTCGAGTGTTACCCCTAATTCAACTCCCACCTACACGCACAAAATTCTACCTCAAGTTAAGTGGCGCTTTAAGCTCGAGCTAGGTACCCTGTTGAGGGCAGGGGTCGGGGAGGGGGTCAAAGCTGAAATGAGGAAGCTAGTAATACTATGGGGATGCAACAATTTTTCAGCGCCTAATTCGATCACTCTGTGCTGCTAATCAAATCACTGTGTAAATCCAGTGTTGTTTTGAACACTAAGGACTTGTCTTCACGTACAGTGCTACTACACCAATGAGAGAGCCTCTTTTGTTGGCATAATTAAGGCACCTCCCCGAGAGGCGATAGCTATGTCGATGGGAGGAGCTCTCCTGTTGACATAGGGCTGCGTACAAGGGGGGTTAGGTTGGTATAACTGCGTGGCTCAAGGGTGTGGATTTCAGATGCAGTAGTTACACCAATATAGGTCTGTAGTGTAGACCTGGCCTAACTTGAGCCAGCTATTGCAGTGAAGACATACCCTGAGTGCCTTCCAGCAGTGCATTAAGCAACACAACTAACATCTGCCAAATGTTGTTTGTTCTCTGCTCAGGAGATTAAACCAGATGATTTTCGTAATATAGACAAGACCTGTATTGTTAAAAACATACTTAGTACTTTACCTGAAAGACAGCCCCGATTTAACATCCCTTAGCACTGCTCCTGAGGCATTAGATCAGCACTGACTCAGGCTGGGTCTATACCTAAAACGTAGATCCACCTAGCTACATCGCTCCGGGGACGCTGTAGTATCTGTAGTGTAGATATAGCCTCAGAGAAAACAGTGTTCCCAGCATTAGTTCCTCTGATACCTGCCTGTTCTTTGGGGGTCTCCACTGATGTGCTTATCCCTTCGTGCTTTATGAGATTTGAAAAGATCACAAAGGTGGAATGCTTGCATGAGTAAATGGGAGTGCATAAGGAATTTAATGTGCACAAAGCATTGGGGAAGGCATAGCTAGTAGACAAATCAGACCTCTCAATGGTTCTAAATTTATGGGGATGTCCCACATTAATGAGCTGTCAGCTGAATGTCTCAGCATCCAAGACAACCATGGGCTGAGCTCCTGTTTCTTTATATTCATTCCAGCAACTTCTGGGTTTTGCAGTGGGTGATGCAAATCCAATTAGCTTCTTTCTTTTGGGGGCTGTATTCTGGCAGAGAGTTGCTATTTTGCTGTCATCTACAGCAGATCCAGTGCCCATGGATAAGAAACAGGGGCCTAATTTGCATATTCATATATGCAGATTCAGTGTGGTAGATCTCCTTTATTCTTGTTTAGGTTTTTTCTTTCAGAGGCTCTGCTTCTGAAATCCTTGACTTGGGCCTTGCCCACAATAGAGAATTTTGCAAAATAATCCCCACTGGTTCTACCACCAGGGTTAAAACTGGTGGGTGATTATGTAGCCAGTCAGGTCACTATGGCTCTCATTGGTGCTACCATCAGATAAACTGGTGTTAGGACTAGTCTAGGAGGGATTTTTTTGGAAAAATCTCTCATGTAAACACTGTCTCAATGTTCATGTGTAAGAGGAAAAGGGAATCAGAGTCCAAGGATCATAGAATCATAGAATATCAGGATTGGAAGAGACCTCAGGAGGTCATCTAGTCCAACCCCCTGCTCAAAGCAGGACCAATCCCCAACTAAATCATCCCAGCCAGGGCTTTGTCAAGCCTGACCTTAAAAACCTCTAAGGAAGGAGATTCCACCACCTCCCTAGGGAACCGGATGGAGAAGGCCAACTGGATCACTTTGTTCAACGCAGGTAGAGAGATACCAAGGACAGACTAATCTCCAGCCCTTCCTGGGAGGGTGCAAAAGGGACATCAAACAAACGAGGTGCACAAGCCTGGATCAGATATATCCCCATAGCATCAGCTAAGTCTTGCTATCCTGGGAGCTTACAGGCTTGTGTCTGATGCCAGTGAGGGGGAAACTCTTCTGTGTCGACGGGGGAAGTGAGTGCGGATGGGTTGGTGGAGAGTCTGGCAGTATCAGTCTAGCAGAGTGCAAGCTCAGTTACCCCACACTTCTGGGGAGCCAGCTGGCCGTCAGGCACCGAACCCCTCACTTCTGTCACCCCTTCACTCAGCTCTAAGGCTTCTTTACCTGAGCCCTTTGAGAGCATGTGCCTGGATCTGTTTGAAAGAGGAAACAGGAGAGCAGATGCCAAAGCTGAGTCCAGGAGGCTCTTCACACTCCCCACACTCCAACCCACCCCACCATCCCCCAACTACCATAGTACCTTCAGGCCCCAATATGGGAAACCTTAATTCGGGTATTTCCAAACTTTGGAGTGATTGATTTTGAAACCTTTATAAAATCCAGCTGTCTAATCCCTGGTCTCTGTCACACCCATGGAGATATATTGATCATTATCAGTATTACGGTTGTATTATTACTTTTTGATTCTTTGAGGATGTGCGTGAAAAGCTAAGAGGAGTGTGTTTTACACTCTGAGCTGAAGGTGCCAGACTTCGTGGTCATTCTGTGCTTTGGCGGATGAGAGTTCTGTCGTTGTGGTCCTTCTTGCAAGAAAAACTCCTGTACTCACGAGTGTCAGATAACACGTTTGCAGTTTCTGCAGAAACTGGCTGATGTGGAAAGTAGTGATCCCGAAGAGGATGCTCTTTAATAGCTTGAACCAGTCCCCTGCAAGAGCTTTGAGGATTAAGACACAGACCTTGCATCTAACTTGATATTCACTGGGGAGTCATTTTGTTCCTCTTTTGTTCCTTATGCAGTGCAGCCTAGTGGATAGAGCACTGATCTGGGGCTCAGAAGATCTGGATTTTGTTCCTGGCTCTGCCACTGGTCACCTTAGGCAAGTCACTTCACCTCTCTGTGCTTCAGTTTCCCATCTATAAAATGGGTATAATGATGCTTGCCTCCTTTTTACAGCACTTTGAAATCTACTGCTGGAAAGTGCTATATAAGAGCTAGGTATTATTGATGAAGAACTTCAAAAATAGCAGAACTGCATCTGAACCTGAGAGACTCTGGTTTGTATATTTATGGATATAGATATCGATTTCCCAAACACAGTAACTAACAAGGACTCAACATTCTTCTCTTGGCACATGTAATTGCTGGGTGGTATTGCTAGTAATGATATCACATCCCCCACTTACACACTTAGCACATATTTTAAACCCCAGGTCAAGACATTATTCAGTTACTATGGGCAGAGTGAGGGGCCGTGTGCTGCTTTGGTTCATGCCACAGTCTTCAATGAAGGCCACGATCTCCAAGGAACACTTCCAGGTTGGTTGCCAGAGAAAAGATTGTTACTACCCTTTGTTCTGAAAAAGAAAACAACTGGCAGGGTGAAAAATTTTTGGTTCTACAGCCATATATCCTTCTGATGTTCTAGCACTTCTTCTTAGTGTATGCGCAATGTGCCTCAGGTGGCATGTGACCAGGCTTCATCACTAAATTTGGTCCACTGGTTGGATCATTAGCTTCCCTGGCCCAGGCCAGGTCCTGACGGGGAGTGTGACGTGAACGCTGATTCATACCCCCTGTTATAGTACTGATACTCAGGGACTCCCGGCACGTTGATGTATATTGTGATCCTGACAATGCATGATATCTTTGGAGCATCTTATCAGCTGCTGATCCCCAGCAATATATTTTTTCTTCTCTCAGGAATTACTATTTAAAATGAAGTGCAATGCCTCTTCTTCACCCCCACTATTCACAGCACAGATTTAACTCCAGCACACAAGATAGTGAAGGCCCAGATTGTTAATAGCCAAGAAATTGGATTGCCAAAAAGATACTCTTAGCAACTGCATCTGGGAAAAATTACTGACAGCTTGAAAATTCTTCTAGAACCCTGATTAGTGAGGGACTCACTAGGAAAAAAAAAAAAAACACTGTCAGATAGTTAGCTTAACTAAGTTCTTTTGTGGTAGAGAAAAATCTAAATTATAGTGTATATCAACTGAAAAATGCAAAAGACGTTAAAAGCACAATCACGCTCCTTGCCAGAAGGATGAGAGAAATTTTTCTTAGTAAGTAGGAACACAATGGAATTTATTTTCTTCTTTCAGCGTATTTAGTGCTGATGAAAAGAACCAGATGAACCAGTCATGAATACAACATGTCCCTAACAGATGCAGCACAAGTGTCCCCAGGCTGCCCTGCTAATGTGCTTGAATTAGAGGGACCAGCTTTATGGGCAGGAAAGGCATACCATCCGTTTTCCACTTCTATTCAGTCCTTCACCTCTCTGCTTGAGACTGCTTGTGAGAGGTCCAATTAACACCAAAGGTGAGGCTGGTTTTACAATGTGGCCATTTGTCCACTGGGATCTAAACCGAGACCCACCAAGTCCTGTTGCACAGACTGTTGGACAGCCTCCGATGGTAATCACATTTGGTCACACTCTACAGACTTACGCTGGATTTGAACTAGTGATGGAAAGGCTCCTTCTATTATCAGTCCCTTGAGCCAGCCAGATCCTCCGCAATGAACATTTTACTTGGCGTACACGTCCAATACTGAATGTGAGATCTTGGCAGGATTGCATGATGGACAGCAAATCCTGCCACGGAAAGGCCTAATCACATGACTTGCACTTGGCAGCTTAGGCAGTTCTGATGCAATGGGAGGGTGACAGCGCACTGAAAAAAACCACTATCTGCTCTACAGGTGTCTCCGTCTGGCTGATACATGGGCTAGCACAGATGACAGTCTCACTGGAAACTGCTCAATTGCAATATCAGACTGATGCAACCTGTAAGCACTATGACAGGTTTCAGAGTAGCAGCCGTGTTAGTCTGTATCTGCAAAAAGAACAGGATGCATCCGATGAAGTGAGCCGTAGCCCACGGAAGCTTATGCTCAAATAAATTTGTTAGTCTCTAAGGTGCCACAAGTACTCCTGTTCTTTAAGCACTATGTTTGCTGCTGACAATTCACCTAAGAAAGGATTTCCCTGATAGAATGTTTGATTGGCTTATAAGGTAACAGAAAAACAAGGTCACAAAAAGTAGGATATTATTTTCTGTGGAGAGCGTATTACCCTACCTCCTAAAGGCGGTGACCAGCAGTTGCGGGCAGGGGAATCAGACCGGTGTTGAGAACTCTGCCCATGTTGAACTGCTCACATGGATCAAAGAGGGGAGGTCCAAAAGGGGAGGTTTGTTTCACCACTTGAGAATCAGCCTCTGAAAACAGCCAATGCAAAAATATACTGCCCTGGAGTAGAACATCTCCATGGCTATTGCACTTTGGCTAGTGTTTCCCCGTACCCTGGAGTATAGCTGGCCATGGCATACATGCTTGCTGGTGTTTTGGAAGGTCTCAGACAGCTTGGTGTTGGTGTTCCTCACGCTGGCTGATGTTTCTGGTGCTCCAAGCCCTAGTGTCCGCGTTCGGTGCCTGCAGTCCTCATAGTAACTGTCATTTCTGATACCTTTGGAAAGCCAACATGGCAGTTGGATTCTCTCAGCCCTCACAGAGCTTCCCAGATGTCACTGCAGCATTTCAGTGACCACAGAATGACTGGAATTTCTGAGGTGCCTGAATCCTAATATGGCCGCTAGGTGCTGGTAGTTTTGACTGTAACTGGTGCTTCCAAGGTTACAGACCCCAATACGGTATCTTAGTGCTTGTGTCTCTAACAGCAAGGGCTATCCCTGGTGCCTTGGAATCCGGTGCAGCAGCATAGAACCACAGCTCTCTCGGTTTTGGTGGCCCATGGTGGGCCATAAGGTGTAGGACATATGTGATGGCTCCCATACCAGGGGTTGAACCAGGGGCCACTAGCCCTATAAAGATGAGCTGCTTTTGTTTGAACTACTGAGCCAGATCTCCCTACTTAGAGCTATAACACCCAAGTGTAAAACACACTTACCAGTGGGGCGTATATATTTCTTATACATCACAAATATTTGAGATAGATGGAGGATACGATCAATTTGGCCACATTTCAGGCCTTTAAAATGCATTCTGTAAACATCACAAATGCTGGCCAGATTTGTTCTGCTCCCCACTTATTTTTATATGCAGTCACATATCATTTAAATGTGTGCGAAATGTGTCATGAAACATCTGATGTATGTGGAAAATCTATTACTGTACTGTATAGGCAGTGCACTGGATCACTTGTCAACAGCTCAAAAGTGGTGAGTATTTGCATATACACCTCTACCCCCAATATAACGCAACCCGATATAACACAAAGTCGGATATAACGTGGTAAAGCAGTGCTCCGGGGGGGGAGGGGGGGAAAGAGAAGAGCTGCACGCTCCGGCGGATCAAAGCAAGTTCAATATAACGCAAATTCACTTATAACGCAGTAAGATTTTTTGGCTCCCAAGGGCAGCGTTATATTGGGGTAGAGGTGTAATTGTGTGTATGCTGCAATACAATGATGCCATAATAGGGACATCAAGGTGCATGTCACTAATCTGGCCATGAAAAGCCACAGCATCTATTGGTCAGCAATGAACAAAGTGATTTTAGCAACTAACAACAGCTAGATTATTTAGTGTTTGCAGATTATGATCTATCTTCTTTTTTTGCTTTGGTTCCTCATTAGTCTGAAGGTCTTGGGGTCCGTACAAATCGCTGCCTGAAAATGAACAGCAGAAAAGCCAGGGGTGAGAATTCTTATGGTATGTTGCTTTTGGGTCAATATAAAATATTGATCATAAGAAGTGAACCTAATCTAAAAAGGAGGCCCTTATTCCTAGTTGTGTAAAGTCTGTGAAAATGAATTTTAAGGGCCAGTTTTTTCTCTTGTTTACACCAGTGTACAGTTGCAATGATACCGCACCACTCTTCCTGACATTGGACAGTCAGTGAGTGCAAACCTGCCCCCCATCTCACCAGGGCTGATCTGATGCTAGAGCAGAAGGGAAACTCTAAAGGGCCCCAGGTGGAGGGGGGAGAATTTTAATTAACTGTCTGCCTCTGCATCATCCCTTGTTCCTAAATTATTTTTCTTCCTGTGTCCTGCCCCTCACAGGGGAGCTGGGTTCGGAGTTGGAAATTATCTTCCAGATTCCATCAAATGTTCCTGCCTGTCATCTTCCTGCAGTGTGACCCCAGCCCTAGAAGGAGGAGTCAGGGAGTAAGGGGAAGGAAATCCCATGTGAGGAACTGAGATAGGGGCAGGGTTAGAGGTACTCAAGTGACCCAGGTGCCCATGTTTTTGTTTCCGTTTTCACCAAAAAAATTAGCAGTGATCAGACGACTAGTGTAGTGAACATCTGTGAAAATGGGGTAAGATCTGAGGCTAAAATAGGGAAAGAACAAGTTAAGAATTACTTTGACAAGTTAGATGTCTACAAGTGGGCAGGGCGTGACGCAATACATCCTAGAATACTTAAGAAACTGGCTGAAGAGATCTGAGCCATTAGCGATGATCTTTGAGGACTTTTGGAGGATGGGAGAGATCCCAGAGGACTGGAAAAGGGCAAGTATAGTACCGATCTGTAAAGAAGGAGAATAATAAACCAGTCAGCCTAACTTTGGTACCCAGAAAGATAATGGAGGAAATAATCAAATAATCAGTTTGTAAGCACCTAAAAGATAACATGGTGATAAGTAACAGTCAATATGGTTTTTCAAGAACAGATCATGTCAAACCAACCTAATATCCTTATTTGACAGGGTAACAAGCCTTGTCGATAGGGGGGGAAGCAGTAGATGTGATATATCTTGACTTTAGTGAGGCTTTGGATGCTGTCTCACGTGACCTTTTCAGAAACAAACTAGGGAAAAGTAGCTTAGACAAACCTACTATAAGGTGGTGTAGACAAGCAGACTCACCCCTGTGGCGCCTCCTGCTGGTTGTCTCCAGGAATTAGCTCTTCCAGTGTCCTGGAGCATCCCCTGCAGGCTGGTGATCCGCCTTGCCACTGCTTGGCCCCTGTGTCCCTCCCAGACCCGGTGCCCTGTTGTCCGGGGTGCTGCCCCCTGGCAGTACCCCCACAGCTCTGGGTCTCCCCCTCCCCAGGGAACCCCCACCCACTATCCCCACCTCACAATAAGACCACTGCCAGTCACCAACCAGTCCCCGCGCCCTGGGGCAGACTGCAGTATAAGCCACTCATCACAGGCAAGGTTGGGTTTGGACCTGCTGCCTTGGCCTATCCCTGGGCTGCCCTCTGCAACCCCCGGTACCTGTTGGCCTTATGCTAGGCCGCAGCCTGGGGCTTTCCAGGCTGGAGCTCCCCAACTCCTCAGCCTTTCCTCAGGCCTGCTCCACTCAGGTACTCTGTCTCTAGCTCCCTACAGCCAGGCCCTTCTCTCTCTGAGTGCAGAGAGAGACTGCTGAGCTCCTGGCTCCCAGCCTTTTATATAGGGCCAGCTGAGGCCTGATTGGGGCATGGCCCAGCTGCAGCTGCTTCCCAATCAGTCCAGCTTAGCAGCTCCCAGCCACAATCTTCCCCCAGGGCTGTTTTAAGCCCTTCAGGGCAGGAGCGGGGTAACCACCCCGCTACAGGTGGGTGCACCACTGGTTAGAAAACCATATTCAGAGGGTAGTTATCAATGATTCACAGTCTAGCTGGAAGGACATATCTAGTGGGGTCCCAAAGACATCTGTGCTGGGTCAGGTTCTATTCGATATCTTCATAAATGGTTTGGATAATGGCATAGAGAGTACACTTATAAAATTTGTGGACGATAGGCTGGGAGGAGTTGCAAGCACTTTGGAGGACAGAATTAGAATTCAAAATGATCTTGACATACTGGAGAAATGGTCTGAAATAAACAGGATGAAATTCAATAAGGACAAACGCAAAGTACTCCACTTAGGAAGGAATAATCAATTGCACAAACACAAAATGGGAAATGACTGCCTAGGAAGGAGTACTGAGGAAAAGGATGTGGGGTTTATAGTGGATCACAAACTAAATGTGCGTCAACAGTGTAATGCTGTTGCAAAGGAAGCAAATATAATTCAGAGATGTATTAGCAGGAGTGTTGTAAGCAAGACTCGAGAAGTAATTCTTCCACTGTACTCAACATTGTTAAGACCTCAACTGGAGTACTGTGTCCAGTTCTGGGCACTACTATTCAGGAAATATGTCGACAAATTGGAGAAAATCCAGAAGAGAGGAACAATATGATTAAAGGTCTAGAAAACATGATCTGTGAGGAAAGATAGAAAAAAATGGGTTAGTTTAGTCTGGAGAAGAGAAGACGGAGGGGGGAAATGCTAGCAGTCTTCCAGTAATTAAAAAAGGTTGTTATAAAGAGGAGAGTGATAATTGTTCTCCTTATCAACTGAGGACAGGACAAGAACTAATGGGCTTAAATTGCAGCAAGGGAGGTTTAGATTGGACATTAGGAAAAACTTCCTAACTTTCCGGGTAGTTAAGCACTGGAACAAATTACCTAGGGAGGTTGTGGAACCTCTGTCTCTGGAGGTTTTTAAGAACAGGTTAGACAAACATCTGTCAGGGTTGGCCTAGATAATACTTAGTCCTGCCTCAATGCAGGGAACTGGACTAGGTGACATACTGAGGTCCCTTTGAGTCCTACATTTTTAAGATGCGAGAAAGGTGTCAGTGGAGGTTGCAGGCAGTACCCCGTCCCCTGAAGGAGCAGCCCATGGGTCCCAGATCTGGGAGTAAGTAGGGGCGGCACTGGCTTGTGAGGTCACCTGGCCTCCTGAGATCCTAATGGGGACTCTCTCTGTGCAAGTGTCTTCTGTGAATTGTGTGGAAAGGAACATGGAGAACTCAGCCCACACTTTGCAATGGAAGCCACACCAGGGCATTACATGGTTTGTCATTTACACCAATGCGTCCATCTCGGTAGCCCAAGGGAGGGCAGGTGCGATGTGCTTGCCTCATGCCTTAAAGAGCTACTGAGGGGAAGAGTGGCCTAGCACTTAGCAGGGATGGGACATCGGAGTCTGGTGACCTGGGTTCTATCCTCTGCCTCTGGTAGGTGACCTTGGGATGGTCACTTCACCAGTGTGCCCAGAAGAGGGATAACATCGATCCTTTGCTCTTCTCCAGCACCTTTCATCTCAGGGCCCGGGCAAACACCCTGGGAGGGAGCAGAGAAACTGCCGCCTCGCGCAGCAGGGGTTAAAGAAAACCTGTGGATTCAGCTAGCCCCGCCCCATTATACCTGTAGCCAATGCCAGGCCCGGAGGGGGGAGAAAAGGAGGGAGTCTGGCTCAGTTAGGGGCTGACTGGCAAAGAGGAGCTCTCTGTTTGCCTGCCTGAAGGCACGGACCGGCAGCCAACATGGCACCCAACTGCGGGGTAACTGTCCCAGTGCACACACAAACTAAAAGGACTTTCATAGGAAGCAGCCCAGGAAAACAGCCCCTGACCCCTCCCCCCCCCGGCTGGGAGAAAGATCCATCTCCCCTGTTTGGGAGTTGAGTGTCACAGGATCCTGGGCCAGGACCTGGTGGAGGGGGGGGGGGTTAGGTCCCCCAACAGCCTCCCTAACCAACGATCCAGCCACTAGGCCACCTGGCCATTGATTCAACCTGGCCACCCTCCTGGGGAAAAGTTGAGTGTTATTGTCCTCATTTCACAGATGGAGAAACTGAGGCACAGAACGGGGCTGTTGCTTGGCACAGAGCCCCCTAGAGATCCCCAGTCAGGGTCTCTTCAGTTCCCCAGTTAGGAAGTGACTAGCCCTTAGGGTTATTAACATTTAAGTGTTGCCCATTTTCCTAAGGGTTCAAGTGACTTGCCTAAAATCACTTAGTCAGTGGTAGAGCAGCCAATAGAACGTTGGAGTCATGACCCCCAGCCTCCTGCTCTGACCCCCGGACAGCATGGGCGTAGCCTCTCAATGTAAATAAAATACATTAAAAAGAGTTCCATGAAGCGCCAGATGCTCCTTAAAGTGAATCTGTTGGCAGCAGGTACGGACTACGGGAGGATGCTTGAGACGAACCCAAAGGTCCAATTCATTGTGGCCCGGCATTATGGGCTAAATTTTCAAGAGCTCAGTTCCCCGTGTAGTCTTCTCGCTTTGACAACCGGCCACTTTAGGTGCCCTAAGGGAGCTAAGCTCTTCTTAAAACGTCTGTCCCTAATGGTGGGTGTTGAGCACTTTTGAAATTTCTGCCCCTTCTGCAATCGTTTACAGCAGTGCGAAATGCTCCTGCGTCAGAGTCAGTGTGGGAGGAAGACTCTCAGCAGATAGGGGTAGGGCAGGATGGTCTGGAGGAACAGCTTGAATTTTTGGTGGATCTGTATGCCAGTTCATCCCGCCAGGGGTGCAGGAGAGAGCTGGGAAGGGAGAGAAGATGGTTTCAGGGTGGAAATGTGAGCAGCAGCATTCCTAGCGCTGGCACCAGGGCGTGTCTGAGTCTGCTGCCCTGGAACCTCACGATTCAGAGCCCTTTCTGCAGTTCTCACAGAAGTTCTTTGCAGTGCCTTTCTTCTGCTCCACCCTGCGGATTGGCTGCCTCTGTTACCTCATGGTGTCGTCGGCTCGTCGGGTATGACCCTCCCTCACCCACTTGACATCCATGTAATGGGGAGCTGCTGGGCTTACTGAATGTCAACCGCAAACCAGGGAAACTTGATTGCTGAAGTCCACTTTCCCTTTGAGTCTTTGAGGTTCGTTAGAACCTGAAACCCAAAGCAACATGTTTGGTAGGGGGGCATGGGGCAGCCGGGGGGGACGGGGACTATGAGCATTAGAACCAAAGAGAAACATCTGGCCAAACCTCTGTGAATTGATTCTTATTTTTATGCAGTCCCTCTCCTCACCAGGGTCTGCAGCCCCTACCCTGCCTGCTCCTAAATGTTCCCCCTTTAAAACACTTATGGCCACAGCAGTGTCTTCACAGCCCTTTGTGGCATTGTTTGCACTCAGCAAGCAGGATGTGGCACCCCGACATCCCCCCTCCATTCATGCTGCTCCCCATGCATGGTCCAAAACACAAATCCATTCAAATACAGAGAAAGATGTCCTGAACGATCCCATCCATTTTCTAATAATGTGTTCGTAAGCACGACAGTTTGATCTGCACCCCGTGTCTGTCACGTTCATCCTGCAGAACCCACTCCCCTGCTTAGCCCACGTTCACTGCTGTCCCCAAGCTAGCATGCAAGAGGATGCTGATGGGGGCGCACCCTGCAGCCCCTTTAAAGCAGCCTTGTGTTTTCTTACAGGTGACTAGGATCAGGGACTCAGCGCACAGCCTTGGCAATAGTGTCCGGCTTCATCCAAAAACCCATGCAGGTTTCAGATGCCACGAGGCCTCTCCGGATATCGATCCACTTGACTGGGCGTTTCGGTCACACCCCTAGTTGTGACTGAGGCCTGGGGCACCCACTCAAGCGCAATAACCTCATTTTTAATGTAGATGCGCTTAGAACACAGCCCTTGTTACAGTCGGATGCAGGGGCTTGTGCCTCTGGGTTTGTCTGCAGCGGAAGCTGCCATCACAGTGGCTTGCTGATTGTTGCTGATTGTGGGGATTGTTGCTTCCCTGTATGGCCTCTGTGTGTCTCTAGGGCCTTGGGAAATGCCCACCACCACAGCCCTTCCAGGCAGCCCCTGGAAGAGGCTCAGGGAGCATAGGTGACCAGCTCTTCCTGTGCCAAGTTACCCGGCAACGGAGTCATTTCTTTGAGCGGGGGGAGGGGGATAAAAGCCCCACTGCACTTTTGAACTTGGTGCCAGAATGCTGAATGGCTGGGGCTGGATTGCTCCATTGGCGGGGAGGGTGCCCAGCAGGCAACCTGTGAAATTGACCAGAAGTTATTAATAGGCAGCAGAAGAATGCAATGGGAGGGGGAGGGGGCGAGTGACCGAGCGAGCGGGTGAGCGAGAGAGAGAGAATTAAATGGGGAGGAAAAGTGAAAGGGAGAGGGAGAGACAGACAGTGATGGAATATGAGGGACAAAGAGAGGGAGAGACAGAGACACACTGGAAGAGAAAGAGAGCAGCGAGCCAGGCAGACAAAGACAGGGGATCTGATTCTCCGTTTTCCAGCTTGTGCACTCATTTGACTAGGGTAAAGTGAGTGCACAGTGGGTGTAAAATACCACCCCAGCGTTCCCCTTTGTACTGGTGTATATGTCTGCACAGGGCAGCGGAGCATCCGGCCCACTGTTTCATTTCTCGCACCTTTGTCTCTCTCTGGAACTATAAATCTTTACCTAATTTGACATGCAGTGCTGACACCTCGTGGCGGCAGAGGGGGTAGTGAAAGGAACCAGCAGGGTTGGGTGGAAAGGTCTGGTGTTCACGGGAGCTCTCCTGGCACTTTTGCACAGTGACTCTGGCACTGATGCAGCTCTCCTGGAGCTAGCATCACCAGGGCACTGGTGTTCTTAGAGCTTTGTTGTCTAACCCCATTCAAAGCACATTGAGATGTCCCGGTGCCGTGGTGAACACACTGAAACACTGTCTGCCATGTAGTGTTTCTGCTGTTACTTCAGCTGTGGGAGACCACAGGTGGGGAAAGGCCTGACCATTCCCAGTGCAAGTGCACCCACAGTTACCTGACTCTGGGAGGCATGTAACATTGTGGGGAGTGAGCCACTGCAGCAGCTGGTCCCCATTCGGAGCCACCTTGTAAGCTGTCTGCAGAGATCCTCTCCTACTGCTTGTGCGGGGACACAGACTCCCCAGGCAGGGTGGCCCCTGGGAGGCAAGGCAGTTCCCAGCCCACAGAGAGGACATGGAGAGATGGGGCCAATAATTGTGTCCTCTTCTCAGCCTGAACAACCCCACTGAGTCCTTTTGCTGCAGTCAGGTGAAGCCTTTGGCATCAGTGAGGTCATGGGGCTGACGATCCTGGCGGCCGACACATCTCTGCCTGACCTCATCACCAGCATTGTCATCACCCAGAAAAGCCTGGGGACACGGCCGGGCCCAGCTCCATCTTCGACACCATGGTTGTGTAGGCAGCCAGAAAAGGCTGCGGAGTGGCTGTGGCCTGGCACAATGCAGCTCCCTCTGCTGGGGCTTTAAGTCCACTCTGGCTCCTACCATCTAAGGGGCCCAAAGTGCTTTACACCAGTGCCTGAGTTCAGCTTGGAAAGAGACAGCTAAGGGGAGATATGATTGAGGTCTATAAAATCATGACCGGTGTAGAGAAAGTAGATAAGGAAGTGTTGTTTACTAGTGCTCATAACACAAGAACTAGGGGTCACCAAATGAAATTAATAGGCAGCAGGTTTAAAACAAATAAAA
>NW_020664545.1:9353285-9406942 GCF_002925995.2 Terrapene triunguis
AAGCCAGAGCCGGCCCTGCTCTGTTGGGTCACGGCCAGAGAGTGTCGCAGTAAGGGATGGTGCCCAGATGAGAGAGGCAGGGCCAGTGGAGATTGGCGGTGGTGGGGGAAGGGGATGGAGGGAGAGCAGTAAAGGGAAGGAGAGGGGGAAGTGTAGCGAGAGAGCTGGAGAGGTATAAATCCAGGTACCGAGCTGCAGACCGAGAGTGGGGGGAGAGAAAGAGGATGGCTCTGAGCCGCCCTTGCCCCTCCCTGATTCTGGGCTGCTCCAGGGGCTGCCATGACCCCTGACATAGCCTCCAGGGCTAGCATAGTCCCTGTTTTGGCTGTGACGTGTTCTCCGAGCACTAAGTGGGTTTCTCTTTCCCAGGCTGCCGACTCCATGGCTCTTGTGCTCTCTCTTCTCGCGTTTCTCCGCCATGCTGGTCAGCAGCCACAGCCTCTTCTGGGCCGTCACCCTCCTCTTCCTCACGCTGCTCTTCCTCGTCCTCTCAGTGGTGCTGGGTAAGGGGAGGATGAGCAGGCCTCTGCTCTGCCTCCCCTTCCTCACTGTCAGCATCCCGCTAGAGAAGAGGATCCTGCTGTGCTGCACGCTGGCGTGAGGAGCCCAGTCAAAGCCAGGCTGCTTCTCGCCTCCAAGGAAAGGCAAAGAAACCGGGCGCTGTCCCTTTGTGAAATCTAATCCAGGAGAGCCGGCCCTTCCCTGCCGACGAGGGGTTGGAGCGCAGGAGCTGGCAGAGCGGGTGGGAGAGTGTGCGCATGCTGGGGAGTGTGGACTAGGGGTTCCAGCAGTGGATTGGTGTCAGGAGAGCCAACTGTCACAGACATGCTGCTTGACTTGGGGCAGGGCTGCTCTGTGCCTCAGTTTCACCATCTGTGAAACAAAGAGAGTGACCCTGACTCCTCTCACGGGGGCGGGGTGGGTGTATCAGGTGGCTCAGTTCACATTCGGTAAGGTTTCTGCCAGAGGTGGGTTGGGGGCTTGCATTGTGTATCTGGAGGGGCTTGTATTGGAGGGGACTAGAGCGGGCTTTAAATTAAAAAAAATAAATTAATGGTGATATCCTATCTCCTAGAACTGGAGGGGACCTTGAAAGGTCATTGAGTCCAGCCCCCTGCCTTCATTAGCAGGACCAAGTACTGATTTTGTCCCAGATCCCTAAGTGGCCCCCTTAAGGATTGGGCTCATAACCCTGGGTTTAGCAGGCTAATGCGCAAACCACTGAGCTATCCCTGTGTCAGAGGGGTGTGGTAGAGGGGTAGGTCTTATGTCAAAGTGGGCAACTGTCTCATGCGTGGTAACGGGTGCTGAGGTGCACGAGGTGGACTGTGCATGCACAGTAATTCTGACACCTACACGCTAGCTAAGTCCCTGTCTAGACTAGGAAAATAGCTCACTTTTGAAAACGTCAGGCAACATGTGCTTGACCACTAGTGTAGACAGGATTTCACACTTTTAAAACCTTGTAGCTGCTTATGGTCGAGCTCAGACTCCCCCCGCTCCCTAGGGATGCAAGAGAATTTGACAGTTGTTAAATCTTTCCCTCTGGTAGGGAGGGCCATGGAAAGGAAGATGCTGTCATCACTCAAGTTTCCCAGGCATGGGCCAACTCACTTCATTTAATAATAATAATACCGAGCACTTACATAGTGCTTCATATCAGATCAAAACAAATCCTGGTTTGTGTATCTGACTTTCCAAACACCTGAGGCATGATCACCATCCTGAGCAATTACCCAGTGCTGTATGGCTTCAAAGCCCTGTGCAAACATTAATTAATCTTAACAATCGCCGGGAGGTGAGTCAGCAATATTACCCCCATTACCCAGAGGCTGGGACATAGACAGGTGAAGTAACTCACCCAAAGCCATAGATGGAATCACTGTCTCTCAGTAATTCCTGGCTCCAAGTCCTGTACTTAATCCAACCTCCCAGCTGGGCAGAGAGACTGATCCCTTTGTCACCTATAACTTCGAAGTGCCTTATCAAAAACCAACCGTCAACTTTGGTGTGCATGCAACACAGGGAGACGGAGTGAGGGGCGGAAAGCTGGAAGGATTCCAAAGTTCAGAATTTATGAGAATGTCTTTGGTTTGGGAATCTGTGAAGCTTTTGCTCACCTGGGATTCTCTGGTTTGGGTTGGTTCATGCCTGCTGCTAGATCAGCTCCTCGTTGTTCTGTGAACACCTCGTGAAAGTGGACAGAACCTTCTTGGATGTTGGGTTGATTGGAAGTTGGGGTGACAGCTCAGGGTAGATTTTGTGTGGTTAGAATTGGCTCCCCATGGAGAGCAGAGAAATGGGTCTTAAAATAGCTCTGTGTAATCTGAGAAGGTCTTTTAGCTGGGGTGGGGGCACGGAGCTGGGGAGGTTACGTCTGGGAAATCAAGTGAACATATCTACAGAAGGATAAACCCAAAGTGCTCTAAGTATAGCTGGGTAGTGGATACTGTGTTTCTGATCCATTCCCTCCCAGATTCCTGACTTGGTACTGGACAATGAACGGTAGGGTTTAGAGAGGAAGACAGAATCACCTTCCCAACCCACTTATTGGGTCAAATTCTGATCTCAATTACACCAGTGTAAAGCCAGAGTAACCCCAGTGGAGGTACATCAGTGTAATATTAGTCTGAGTAAGATCAGAATTGTGCTCATAGATGCAGTATCTTTCCTTCTGGTCCCAGCCACTGTGTAGTGTGGCTGTGGCATCCCACCACAGACATGGCTGCATTGCTGCAGTGAGTGAAGGGAATTTTTCCTATGCGTGTATGGTTTGTAATTGTACAGAGCACTTTATGGCTAGCTGTACTGTTGGTTTAGGACCACATTGTGCCTGATAGGATCTGGGCCCGTGATGGATGTGCTGTTCAGCTGCACCCTCCATAGGAGGGACTCGAGAAGAGATTGCATCTCCATCCCTCCTGCAGAAACGTGGCATGCTGGGGGAATGCACTTAGAGAACACAGCATGACTGCATGTCCAGTTAAGCCTTTCATGTTAGCAGCCTCACCAAGGATGCCCCCTATAGGGTTAGCAGAGCTACAGGTAACAGTAGAAGGGAGCAGCACCTGTGCTCAGGAGAGCTGCTAGGACTGCAATTATACCTGACTCCTGCCCAGGGTCAGTAAGAGGGAATGGCTCCTTGTGCCTCGCCCCTCTTTGGACACCCAGTTGTCATCTAGCACTTCGAAAACCTCGCCCTCTCAGGATCAGATGGCAGACGGAGGCTTTGGTGGAAATCTTTGTCCAAGTGACTCGCAGACAAGGGGTGTGAAGTTAGGTACAGAGATGTGTTCCGGCAGTCATCAGTGTCTATAGCTTTAATACACAACACTCCTGAGAGGTATCACATACATCAATAAATAACAATAATGTTAATCATAGCAGCCCCATAGCCAGTTGCCAGCACTTTGGCTTCTGTTTTATTAGTGTGATTCCTCCAGCAGGGGTCACCCCCTCTCACTGGGGATCAGTGCACAGTGTGACCTCAGGAAAACGTTGGATTCTTCCGACTGTGAAGACTTCACAGTCAGTCTCCAGCATCAGGCGCTGCACCCCAATCACCATGGTGACACCCAAACAGCCATTCAAAGCAACACACAGAGAGATTTTGGTATTTTAGCAGAAAATGGCTGTGCTCTATCACTCCTCCCCCTCCCAGTCCCAGTATACACCAGGGATCTGAACTGCAGCACCTCGCCCTAACACCGTTTGTAAGGTGTCCTCAGAGCAAGATAGGGCAGTGCGATTGGCCAGGAGTCACTAGGCCAGTACTCCAGCTCCGGTTCAAAGGCAGGTATCTCGTACCGAGAATCGAAGTAGATAAACAAGGGACAGCAATAGAGGAGAGTGATGGATATCAGTACATGCCTGGCAAAGAAACAAAGAATGGGGGTGAGAAGCAGGTGGCAACACCAAAGCCAGTAAATCTTGCTCTCTGCAATGACACAGCCTCTGTCCTTATGATGGTGGAAAGTATTCCAGACACACGGTAGTTGCCAGGATAGTGTGATGTGGGTTTGTATGAAGAACACACTAGACCACCTTGCTGGACACAAACCAGGCCAGATTCTGGTGTAAATCCATGTGGCTCCATTGAAGTCAGTGGCCAATTAACACCATCGGAGGTCTTGGCCCAGTCATTACCCTCTCCCGATTCTCAAACCCAAACTCAGTCCATACTGAGGGAAATCATGCTAGAGCCCTGATAATGTGGAGGATGCTAGAACAATTCCAGCCACAGTGTAGCTAGATCAAAACCAAATTATCAAGAAATCATGTACTGTCTGGCCTTGTATGTTCTGGATTTCAGGGCCTGATCATTTGGATCTCAGGTCTCATAACATTTAGCTGGGGGGAGGGGGGGAATTTGGAGATGCTCCCTGAGCATAGAGTTTTTGAACAAACTGGCTGACCCACTCAGGCAGCTATAAATCCTGTGGAAGCAAATTATTATCCTTCTCCTTCACTGTCAGTTATTCAGAGAATCCAGAGAACATGACAGTTAATACAGCTCCCTGAGAAGAGATCCAGCATATGGAAAGCAAAAGGCATAGACTGCTATTTAATCAGAACAGTGTAAGTAAAGGTCTGCTTGGTAAGAATGCATTTGGCTAGTGCCAAGGGCTTAAGTGGTGTTTAATCAATTGTTAGGTCCAAATCTTGAGTGGTGCGAAACATGGACCGAGTTTTGCCTAAGTAAAAACTGAGGCCATGTCTATACACACAGCGCTGCAGCAGCGCAGTGGTACCGATGCAACTGCACTGCTGCAGCATGTCTGGTGAAAAAGCTCTATGCCAACAGGAGAAAGCTGTCCCTGTCAGCATAAAAAACACCTCAATGAATGGCAGAAGTTATGTCGGTGGCAGAAGCTCTTCTGCCAGCATAGCGCAGTGCACACACGTGCTTATGTCAGTGTAACTTATGTCGCTCAGGCGGGTTGGAATATTCACACCCCTGAGTGACACAAATTATGCCGACATAGGCTGTAGTGTAGACAGACCCTGAGTAAAAACTGAATCAGGACCTCAGGATGCAGCCCTTATTGCAGAAAGTGTCAAATAACTAGAGCTGGAATTTCCATCCTGCAGGAAGTTTCACACTTCAGACAAAAATGTAGTTACAAACTGGAACAAAAAGTCAGAAGTGTGAGAGTTTCTGCAGAACGGAAATGGTTGAGAAAGTCCATTTTGGAAGAACTGTAAGGGAATGTTTTAAAACACTCTGGGCCAAGCCCAGGGACCCAGCTTCCCGGGAAGATGGCAGACCGGGGACCCAGGGACCCAGCTGTCTGGGGAGACTGGCAGGTGGGTGAGCTGCCAGAAAGCCATCCAGGCTGTCTGCAGTGTTAACTGGGGACTTCACCTTGTATGGTCTTTTACAATATGTGTTAAATACAAATGCTAAACAATCTGTTCCACCTTGTATTTAGCTGTGACACTTTTGAGGCTTGAGCAAATGAGGTCGGTATACCTGTTGCTCAAGGGTGTGAAAAACCCACACCTCTGAGCGACACAATTAAACTAACCTAGGCCCCTGTGTAGACAGCGCTAGGGTGACCAGAGAATTCTCCCATTGACCCAGCTACTGCACTGCCTCTCGGGGAAGTGGAATACCTATGCCAATGGGAGAACACTTCCTGTTGGAGTAGATTGTATCTTCACTGAAGTGCTACAGCGTTTTAAGTGTAGACAAGGGCTTTCCCAGACCGGAAGATGAGATCTGTGAAGCTCAAAACCTTGTCTCTTTCACCAACAGAAGTTGGTCCAATAAAAGATATTCCCTCACCCACCTTGTCTCTCTGGTTTCCATAGGAAGTTTGAACAGAATCGACACGTTCCGGTGGAACGCTTCAATTCTGTTGAATCAGCTTTTTCCTGACAGACAACTGCTCCTTCAGAAAAATGTCAACCAATTCGAGAAATAAAGATCGAGGCTGGGATTTTCAAAGCAGACTAAGGGAGTTAGGCACACAAATCCAATGGGATTTAGGGACCTGACTCCCTTAGGTTCCTTTGGAAATCCCAGCCTAAAAGAATTAAAAAATGAAGAATATAACTTTAAGGGATCATTTATCAACCCTAATATTGATTTCACATCACCATAGAGCTTCTCATGCCCCCCCCCCCAAGTGCTTTCTGATCTCCTGAGCCCCCAGGCTGTCTCTGGGCATTCCATTCTGAAACCAGCAAGATGGATTTTCCCCTTGTGGAGTAACCCCATAGCGACTTCCCCACTGAGTCAAAGCAGCACTGGAGAAGAAGCAGCCACTCTTACCAGAAACTGTGAAGGTAACAGAAGTTGATCCTCTGCCAAAATCCACAGAACCACTTGTCGCTTAACCAGCAGCTAATGGCTAGCACCCACCACATGACCATGGACGCAGCTATGCGGTGAACACGTGGGTTACTGCACCTGGGAGACAGGAGTGGGAGAAAGATTGATTTCTTGAGGTGAGAAGAAAATTGTCCTTTTGGTGTAGGGTACATTTTTAAAAAGCAACGATTAGTTTTAATTTGCCAACCTTGATATATCAGAGCAAGACTGGGTTGCTTCCCCTTGGAAATGGACAAACCACCTTTTCCTGCTGTTCCAGACACTATTTTATTTATGTAACTGGCAGTGTGCAGTGGACTATTTTCAGCTCCTAACTCCCTTAGGCACTTTTGGAAATACCAGCCTCTGTCCCCAGAACAAGTACAGCACGGGGAGTGGCAGAGCAAACTTCTGCACAGAAGTCAGGAGGGGTGATTGCAGCACGAGGAGGAGGAGGAGGTATATTAAGCTCTCTTTGATCTATCTAGCCCAAAGATGGCTCAGGTAACAGTGAAGCTGTGGTAGCCTTAGGAGGGTGAGCCGGGCTAACCTGTGCTGTGCTGCTGTGCGTTTACTGCTGCTGTTACTTAAGCTAGCTGTGATCTAACTAGATCAAAGCTCAGGTACGTCTACACGTGCTGCAGTTGCAACACCGGATTGCCATGTAGACATACTCCTTAGACTGTCAACAGGAGGGTTCATTCATACCGGTTGTGCTGGTGGTTTCATGTGCTTGGGCATTTGCCCATTAGGAACTGAGCCCACCTCACAGAAGCCATCGAACAGCTTCAAATTGGGAACACCAATCGCTCTTCACTGACAGAAGCTGGATTTGAGCCACTGACCTACAGACGAAGATTCCCTTCCCCAGCTCACTAGATTCTGAGCATCTGCAAAGAAACGATAATTTGTCCGTTCTTTCTCAGGTTGGTGAGCCTGAACTTACTGATTTTGGGGCAGCGAAGCCTGTATGAGCTCACTCTGAGAGGCTGAGTGTCAATCCCAAATGTCAGTGCGGTCCAGCTGTCCAGCCTGATCCTTAAAATAAAGGCAAGTTGTCTTTGTTCACCGTTTTGTGGGTTCCCTCTCCATTTTCAGTACGATTGATTATTTCCCTGGGGTTTTGACAGTTTGGTTTAGATGGCACCTTGGAGCATCTTTAGTTACATCCCTCATTTGAGCTGAACAAGCCTGGGAGCTTAAATTCATAACTTTGCTAGACACTAAAAATCACGGACTGAATAGAGACACTGCATTTATGGCTTATTACAACAATCCCCACTAACTCCCCCGCCCCCCTAGCTTTTTTCTCTCCTTTCCCCCTATGACTGGAGAGGTGTGAACAGGCCACTTCAACTTGAAATATGTGTTAACTCCTTATGCTAAACAATCCCTTCCACCTGGTATTTAGCTGTAACATTTATGGGCTTGTCTACACTGGCAATGCTAAAGTGCTGCCGCGGCAGCGTTTTAACGTGGCTTGTGTGGTCATGGCAGAGCGCTGGGAGGGAGCTCTAAAAAAACCACCTCCACGAGGGGCGTAGCTGCCAGCGCTGGGACCGCGCTGGTGCGCTGTCCACACTGGTACTTGCTGCACTCAGGAGGGGTGTTTTTTCACCCCCCCTGAGCGAGAAACTTGCAGCGCTGTAAATTGCCAGTGTAGACAAGCCCTAAGTTCATGTCTAGCAAGCTTATAGCAGCAAAGTTGTACTGATAGAGCTGCACCACTGTAGGCTCTCACCAGTAGCCGCTCTATGCTGGTAGGAGAGAACTCTGCTGTCGACATAATTAAACCACCTCCTACAAGCAGCAGTAGCTGTGTCCATGGGAGAGCGTCTCCTGCCGACATAACGCTGTCCACACCGGTGCTTTTGTCGGTGTAACTTACGTCGTTCAGCGGGGTGTTTTTTTCACACCCCTGAGCAACATCCAAGTTATACCGACCAAAGTGCTAGTGTAGTAGGATGACCAGACAGCAAGTGTGAAAAATCGGGACAGGAGGTGGGGGGTAATAGGTGCCTATGTAAGAAAAAGCCCCCAAAATCGGGACTGTCCCTATAAAATCGGGACATCTGGTCACCCTATAGTGTAGACATACCCTGAGTAGCTTTCCCAGACCTGAAGAAGAGCTCTATGTAAGCTCGAAAGCTTGTCTCTCTCACCAACAGAAGCTGGTTCAGTAAAAGATATTATCTCACCCCCCTTGTGTCTGAGGTTTTTGTGTCATTTAAGCCCCAGTTGAGCACAGCACTCCATCCCTATTCACCAAAGCACTTAAGCACATGCTCAATTGCTTCCCTGAATAGGGATGTACTTAAGCAGGTACCTGAATGCCTTGCTGAACCGGGGCCTTAATGCAGGCACTGGCTCTGTATCTTTCTAGGGACCACCTGAATCGGAACTGATGGCCTGTTCCAAAGGCCCTGAGAGGCAGTCTTTCCATTGACATCAGCAGGTTTTGGATCAGGCTCATGGAGAATAGAATTAGGATACAATCATTTAGAGTAGAGATAGACTTACTCAGGTGTTATCTTAGCTGTTTATACAATCCTCATTACCCAAAGAAGTGGGCTGTAGCCCACGAAAGCTTATGCTCAAATAAATGTGTTAGTCTCTAAGGTGCCACAAGTACTCCTGTTCTTTTTGCGGATACAGACTAACTCGGCTGCTACTCTGAAACCTGTCATTACCCCATCTGAGCATGTTTCAGTCTTTAATGTATTTATCCTCACAAACGCACAGTGAGGTAGGGGAGTGCTATTTATTTCCCTTCTAAAGGAGGGGAACAGTGACAAAGCAGGAAGTTCCCAGACCTTCCAAGTTCCAGGTTAGCACTCTAACCACTGGGTCATCCTTCCCCTAATGGGCAGAACCAAAACAAGATTTGTGTCTTTGAGTTACACCTAGGTTCCTCTGCGCCTGTGTGAATGTCTCCCTATGGGTGCGATTCAGTCATTACTGTTTTCCCGTTAAAGGTATTTAAAGTAGGTTTCAATATCTAGTTTCCTTTCATTTTGAGGTTAGAATTGTCAGATGAGAAAAGTGCTTTTTTTTTTGTTGGCACCCTAATGGCTGATGGGGCTTAGTGCAAGCTTGAAAAAAATTCCCCACAGGCCGACACTAACGGGTGAATATTGTGGTCAATTCTGAGTAGGTGAAAAGAGGGGGATTAATGGAATACCTTTTGCAACCTTATCAGCAATGGGTGCTGCTCAGCGCCCACTATCACGCTGTAACTTGATGCTTGGCTGACTTCCCACAACACTCACCTGGTAAATAAGCTAGTACCAGTTTCTAAATCTGTAATTGATTCAAGGCATTTGCTTCGCTTGATGACTGAGTTGTTGCTAATTCTGCCGACTCGGCTCTAAACTAGCAAATTGTTGCATGGCAGGTTCTTACGTATTTGCTTATGTCTGTTGAAATAACAGATCTAAACTGCAGGCTTGCAAAGCCCTTTGCACAGACATTATACAAACTTGTACAGCTTGACTTCCGTTTAACTTGGAGGGAAGGGATAGCTCAGTGGTTTGAGCATTGGCCTACTAAACCCAGGGTTGTGAGTTCAATTCTTGAGGCGGGCCATCTGGGGCAAAATCAGTACTTGGTTCTGCTATTAGAAGCAGCGGGCTGGACTTGATGACCTTTCAGGGTCCCTTCCAGCTCTATGAGATAGGTATATCTTCATATATTATTTCAGCTATGGTTTAGGGTCCTCACAGAATGTAGAAGTCTCCAATTTGATTTTCAGTTTAATTTCACCACTGTTGTCCACAGGTACTATTGATTATTAAAAGTCAGATTGAGGCATTAAGCAAAAGAAATCTGAATGGACAGATGTACGTCTATCCAAAGTGTTTGTGTATTCTTATGGTGGCTTCTTTGGAAATCTTGATTTATTGCAGAGCTGGTGATGCAGTATATACGCCTGTTGGTGCACACATGTGTGAGGATGTTTGTA
This sequence comes from Terrapene triunguis, assembly GCF_002925995.2. Lineage (NCBI taxonomy): Eukaryota > Metazoa > Chordata > Testudines > Emydidae > Terrapene > Terrapene triunguis. The sequence continues at coordinate 9,363,563 of NW_020664545.1, forward strand.
CATGCACAGGTACCTTTGCATGTGTGTGCTGGCATGCTTGTGTGCGTGTGCTTTAGTGCATGTGGGTGTGCATACACTTGTGTGTGTGTTTGTGTGTGCATATGGGCCTGTGTGGGCACATTTGTGTGTATGTATGTGCGTCTTTGCTTGTGTGCACACAAATGTGTGTGGGTACTTCTTCGTGTCTGTGTGTGTTGGCTTTCCCCTGCACTCTTCCCTGCAGAAGCATGCAATAAAAGTGCAAACAAACTTTCCTGCAAAGAAAACCCACATCTTACTTTTTCAGCTCCTGAGATGTTAAGTACAGGAGATGGAGGGAAATGCTGTTGAGCAGATAAGCGTTGAAGGCTGGTTGGATGAATGACATCAGGGTGGCGATGCCAACCAGACAGACAAACTGAGTCCTAATGAGAAAGGGGAGACAGACAGATGGGGGTGAGTATCATGGTTGTACATTTCACAGCAATGCAGGGCGGAGAAAGTTCCCAGTCAGTTGCTGAAAGGGTTAATATTAGGGCTGATGATTAATCACAGTTAACTCACACAATTAACTCAAAAAAATTAATCATGATTACAAAAATTAATCACGATTAATCACACTGTTAAACAATAATAGAATACTAATTGAAATGTATTAAATATTTTTGGATATTTTTCTACATTTTAAATATATTGATTTCTATTACAACACAGTATACAAAGTATACAGTGCTTACTTTATATTATTTTTTATTACAAATATGTGCACTGTAAAAATTATAAACAAAAGAAATAGTATTTTTCACTTCACCTCATACAAGCATTGCAGTGCAATCTCTTTGTCATGAAAGTGCAACTTACAAATGTAGATTTTCTTTTTGGTACATAACTGCACTCAAAAACAAAACAGTGGAAAACTTTAGAGCCTACAAGTCCACTCAGTCCTACTTCTTGTTCAGCCAATCACTCAGACCAACAAGGTTGTTTACATTTACAGGAGATAATGCTGCTCATTTCTTATTTACAGTGACACCTGAAAGTGAGATCAAACGTTTGCATGGCACTTTTGTAGCCAGTATTGCAAGGTATTTACATGCCAGATATGCTAAACATTCATATGCCTCCTCATGCTTTGGCCACCATTCCACAGGACATGCTTCCATGCTGATGATGCTCGTTAAAAAAAAGTGTTAATTAAATTTGTGACTGAACTCCTCGGGGGAGAATTGTATGTCTCCTGCTCTGTTTTACCCGCATTCTGCCATATATTTCATGTTATAGCAGTCTCGCATGATGACCCAGCACATGGTCGTTTTAAGAACACTTTCATTGCAGATTTGACAAAACACAAAGAAGGTACCAATGTGAGATTTCTAAAGATAGCTACAGTACTCGACCCAAGGTTTAAGAATCTGAAGTGCCATCCAAAATCTGAGAGGGACGAGGTGTGGAGCATGCTTTCAGAAGTCTTAAAAGAGCAACACTCCGATGAGGAAACTACAGAACCCGAACCATCAACAGAAAGAAAATCAACCTCCTGCTGGTGGCATCCGACTCAGAGAATGAAAATGAACATGCGTCAGTCCGCACTGCTTTGGATCGTTATCGAGCAGAACCTGTCATCAGCATGGATGCATGTCCCCTGGAATGGTGGCCGAAGCATGAAGGGACATATGAATCTTGAGCACATCTGGCACGTAAATAACTTGCGACACCAGCTACAACAGGGCCATGCGCACGCCTGTTCTCACTTTCAGGTGATATTGTAAACAAGAAGCAGGCAGCATTATCTCCTGCAAATGTAACCAAACTTGTTGGTCTGAGCGATTGGCTGAACAAGAAGTAGGACTGAGTGGACTTGTAGGCTCTAAAGTTTTACATTGTTTTATTTTTGAATGCAGGTTTTTTTGTACATCATTCTACATTTGTAAGTTCAACTTTCATGATAAAGAGATTGCACTGCAATGCTTGTATGAGGTGAAAATACAATTTCTTTTGTTTTTTTACAGTGCGCATATTTGTAATCAAAAATAAATACAAAGTGAGCACTGTACACTTTGTATTCTGTGTTGTAATTGAAATCAATATATTTGAAAATGTAGAAAACATCCAAAAATATTTAAATAAATGGTATTCCATTATTGTTTAACAGCACGATTAATCGCGATTAATTTTTTTAATCGCTTGAGAGCCCTAGTTAATATTAATGAATCGTTGCCCTTCTCTAGCACCTTTCAGTGTTTTGCACACGTGAATGAGCTCAGCCTGACCCCACCCCTTCCCCATGGGGTTGGTGTTGTTATTCCCATGGTACAGATGGGGAAACTGAGGTACAGAGAGAGGAAGTGACTTGCCCAAGGCCTCAGAGGGACTCCATGGCAGAGCGTAGCTGAGACTGGCTAACCGTCACCCCAGGCACAAACTGACCCAGATGCACATTCACAGGGACAGTGCCCGGCAGGTTAGCAAGTCTGCCCAGGGCTACCATCTCCATAGCAGTCTCTCCCTAGATCTTTCTGCAGTGATAGCTTGGGGGTGGGGATGTTGGGGGCGTGGCGAGGGCTACACAGCAACGGCATCTCGGCGAGGGCAGGTGACTGGCACTGCACGGGGATTACAGACACGTCCAAAGTAGACACCCTGGAGGGCACAACGGGAGGGTGGGTGGGAGCAAGTTAACTGTACATCTGCCCCAGTTCCCAAGGCTGCCGGGGTCAGGAAGTGTTGGATCTAGTCCCTCAAAGCTGTTCTGACAGTAGCTTGTAATGGTCCCCCAGGGACCATTGTGCCAGTTGTGATTGCTGGAGCACAGGGCACTCTGGCTTTGCCTCCAGCATGCCGTGGAGGAGGGCTAAGAGAACCAGCATGGATCTGGCTGCACCAGCTTCCTGGGAGTTCCCGCGTTCAGGGGGAATCCTCAAGATCTAGCCCCTTACGTAGGACACCTGCTTTTGCCAGCTTGTCTGGTTGTGGTTATGTCTTTCTGTCCCTAATACACGGCACAGGCTTCCCTTTGGCTAGGAAACCTTGTTTGTTTTATTAACTGAATCACTCTTGGAAGGAACCCCTGTGTTGAAATGTTGGCAGACAACATTTTGTTCTCTGGTAGCTGCCCCACCTGGCTCTCTGGGATCTTCCGCAGGAAGGGGGATGAGGACCAGCGGCCAAAATCCTCCCTTCAGGCTGCTGGGATAGGATAGCCAGGTCACTGCCCTCCTGCGCCTGGACAAGGCCGGTCTGCTGCCGCTGGCTTTGAGTGAATGATCCCTCAGGCACGGTCCCATGCTCTGTTGCCCTCCCCCTTCCCCGGGCCTTTTCACTTTCAGAAACTCGAGGCAGGTTTATGTCCAGGACAGGCCCATTAGAAATGCCCCAAAGAACCAAATGCTCCTACAGGCTCATGCTATCGGCATGCCTTTGCAGAGGCCAAACCAGCAGCTGACTCTGACTTTGCACCCAGCTCCTGCCGTGAGGTCTCCCAGCATGGAGCCCAAGGTATGCTTTATCCACCTCAGTGTGGACTGAGGCAGCAACAGAGCGGAGCCCAGGAGAACAAGGCCAAGAACAGAGTCTCCCCAGAATGTCTGTTCTCCAAGGGACGCTTCCCAGAAAGCAGGCACGTGACTGAGGGAGAGAGAGGGGATTTTCCAAAAGGCTCCTTGAGAGTAAGGCTGGGTTGTCTGGCTCCTGGGGTGGGCACGGAAGAGTTGGGGATTCCCAAAGGAAAAGAAAGAAGCAGGAAAAGACCTGCTTCTGCTTTGTGGGAACTGCAGGCACCCAGAGGCAGGACGGATGCATAGTCAGTGGGAGTTTTGCTTGCGTTAGGACTGCAGGATGGAGCCCAGTGGCGGGAGTTCTGTCACTAATGACAGGCCTTGATTTCTCCTGCAAACGCATGCAGATTTTGCCCCTTGCTGAACGACAATAGGGCTCTCGCATGGGGGCATTCACATGCAAATCCCTTGCAAGGTCCCTCCCCAGCGCCTCCCGCCCACGGCTCTGCAGTGAACTCCCGATGACCTCCTCTTTCGCCTGGAAATGACAAACTCCAAGTGTCACCAAGAGCAAAGCGCCGGGCGCAGTCGCAGCAACACCGTCAGGGCCGTCTCACTGGCCTGAAGGGGGAAGCCAGACTGTCCCCCCAAACCCTGCCCTCGCCCCACAATGAGAAATCCCGAGCTGCCGCTGAGAGGCTCCCCTGAGCCCCCCCTCGGGGCTCGCTCATAGATTTTATTGCCACTTGTGTGCCATGCGTTTATTACTGACAAGCAGCAATAGCGCTAGTCTGACTAGGAAATGCCCCGCACAATGGGGGGGACTTGGGGGGGGGGCTGCTGTAAAAACAGAATAAATAGTACTAAAATAAGCCATGAGAAAAATAATTGCTCCCTGTGAGTGAACAAGGAGAATCGCAGGGCTCCTTTGTGGCTGGTCTGGACTCCCCTCCACCCCCACTGCTCTATTTGCCACCTGTCCGGTTTTTACCCGGACAGTCTGGTTTTTGGCTTCTGGGTGCCATTTAGGGTGCCAGGTGCCTGATTTTCAAGGATCTGGCAACCCTAAATGACACCCAAACCAAAAGTTACTGCGGGGCAGTGGGAGGTGACAGGTCATTACCGCCTCCTATCTGCAGGCAGGCTCCTTGAGACAATCCAACAAGCGACCGGGGGGCGGGGGGTGAGAGGAGCAAGCGATAGGGGCAGGGTCTTGGGGGAAGAGGCGGAGAAGGGTGCGGGGCCTGAGGGAAGAGGTGGGGCCTTGGAGGAAGAGGCGTGGCAGGAATGGGGCCTCAGGGATCCGGTTACCAGGAATTAGAAAGGTGGTAACCGTAGTATTCGGTCATCCTTTCTCACTTGCTGCAACGGGAGCACCTATATGCAGTGACCCAGCTCCAACCAACAGTCCTGAGATTTTGGTGGCCACCCCAAGAAAGCCCCCCAAAGCCTGAGGCTCAGACAAAAAGCCTGAGATTGGGGCAGATTTGGCCCTAGTCTCTGCTCTTGGGGACAGGGCCCAGGGATAGGCAGAGCATCCTCTTGCATACCAAGCTGCATCCATGTCCCTCAGCTGATCAGAATGACCATCTGGGCATGGAAGATACTGCAGGGACAGTTACAGGGAGATCAAGGCCTTCCAGAAATTAACCAGGATAAGGAAATAAGAAAGAGGTTTTAGTGATCAGAGGGCAACACAGGAGGTGCTAAAGAAGGAGTGGTAGTAACCAGTGTATTGATGTTGCCCAACGCTGCCCATTATCAATATTTTTCCAACCATTTTTTTTTAAGAGTTCTTCTATCGTCATGTTCTGGAGCAGGAACTTGACATTTGGCAGGGGATGGTCCTGGGGGCAGCCTTTTGCTGTCCCCACAAAAATCTAGCCAGATTTGGCTGAGTTATAAACGGCTGAAAATCCCCATTTGCCTGTGCTCAATAGAGTTTCTTATTTGTTGCTAAAAATGTCTGAATATTCCACTTGCACTGAGCATGCTCCCCAGAATCTCCCTGCATCATGCGGAAGCAGAAATCCTGAACTGAACCCCCCATATGGGACAGGACACAGACAAGATGGAACATCACCCTCATCCTCATGCTTTCTTCCATCAAAATCCCCTTTGACTGAGGCCTGGTGGTCTGGGAACTGGGAGACCATGTGTCCTAAACCCACTCCTTGCAGCAACTGGTGATGATAATTCTTCATCCTTATTAATAAGCCAGCATCCCTGCCAGAACATGGAGACGCTAGACTCTTAAAATAAAAATGGTTGGGAAAATACGTATAATGGGAAGCATTAGGCAACCTCAGTATAGTGGTTGCTACCCACTGAGAGGTTATACAAACAGGGGCTAGATCTTAGGTCTCTAACTTGGCAAACCCAAGTCTTCTCCACTCAGGCATATGCCCTGTAAGAACAATCTTGCCAAGTCTCTGTATTTGAAATTCTCCATGCTCAGCCTCCTGGTAAGCTTTGCAAAGAGAGCCAGCTCCTGCTGAGATGAGCTCTTGGGATGGAATCATAGAATCTCAGGGTTGGAAGGGACCTCAGGAGGTCATCTAGTCCAACCCCCTGCTCAAAGCAGGACCAATCCCCAACTAAATCATCCCAGCCAGGGCTTTGTCAAGCCAGGCCGTAAAAACCTCTAAGGATGGAGATTCCACCATTGACAGAGGATCCCCTCCTGGGTCCATGGACAGAGCTTCTGCCTGGGAACCATGAGGTTTCTGGTTCCCAGTACAAGCGATGGTACCCTGCCGGGTGTCTCCTCTCAGCAAGGCTGGCTGATGAATGGGGGATTCTATGGATCAGACAAGTCCAATATAGTGTCACAGGCCACCCAAAGGCAGCTGCTGGAGTCTGCACCACGCGTCCCGCCCAGGTCGTACCTGTTCTTGATGAATCCCGGGAAGTAACATTTCGGGATCCAAAAGGTGTACGTCAAGGCGAGTGTCCAGAGGATGGAGAGCTCGTCCAGCAGCTGTCCCACATAGCTCAGGGTCAGGTGATAGTAGGTAGAGAAAATACCTGCAATGAGTTAGGCTGTTTGTGTTAATAACCTTCCTCCTCCCAGCTCAGCACCCCCCTCAAGGAGACAATCCACTTCAATTCCTGGGGGCGATTCTCTGCTTCAGAGGATCCCTCAGTTCAGTTCCATCCCACCAGCCCCTTGGTGCTTGTGTTGCAGGACCCATCCCTGCCTTTCAGTGCCTGCACTAGGCCAAATCTTGCCCAGCTGCTGTTCCTGTCCAATCCCAATGGACACAGCAGGGCTGGATGTTTATAATGGAGACTAGGGTCCAGCCTCACCTGTCCAGTAGGGGAGAACTGGTGGGACTCCCTTGGGAGGTGGCAAGAGCACTGCTGGCTTAACCAGAGGAGGTCGTGCTGGGCACCCGTTCGGGGTTGGTGTATCCCTGGCACAGGACGTACAGCCTCTGCTGAGCCAGCAGTCAGTGAATGGGATATCTGAACCCTTTGGCCTGATTCCTGTTTACACTAAGGCCTCTTTACACTGCTTCTGGCCAGGTAAAAGGGCCTTCAACTCAAGTATGACCAGGCCTTAGGGTAAATGAGAATCAGGCTTGTCGTCCAGTGGGACTGGGTGGCAGGGGAGGTTTCCATGGCAGGTAGCATATGCTCCTAGTTTCAATTTCCAGATAAACACACCACCCCTTCTTCCTACGGTAGCTCCCAGGCACTGCCCAGCCAGCCATGCAGAGCAGAGGGGGACTCTGCTCAGAGTCTACATGAAGGGAATTCGTCCCGTGCCAGTGCGACTGTCTTTAATATTGTCAGGGCTGCTAGTTCGGTGGCTGGGTCGCTGTTACACATTGTGAAGGACTCTTTCCCCATGGAGGCCCTGATTCAGGAAGGTCCCAAAGCACTTGTCTAAGGTGGCACACATCCCAGTGCAGTTCTGTGCTTATAGTTAACCGTGTACTTATGGACCTTCCTGAATCAGCGTCTTAGCCTGTGGGGAAGTGAGGCAGAAGGGACCTGCGGGAGGTGTCCTGGGATGATGGAGGCGCTGATCAATCCTCTTCTTTTCACCCTTTTCCATAATAAGAGAAGAAGGGGTAGATCCAAAATTGTGAACCTGAGACTCTCCTCGAAACTTCCGTGGGTGTATCTACGCTGCAGCTGGGAGGGGTCGTTCCCAGCTCGGGTAGACGGACATGCACTAGGTGTGCTCAAGCTGGTGTGCTAAAAAGCTGCAGCGGCAGGGGAGACACCTCAGGCTGGCCACCCAAGTACCACCCCATCCGAGGTCTTAGGTACGTACGCCGGCGGCCACCCTGCTATTTTGGCGTGTGAGCCCGAGCAAAGCGAGCACGTGTACACCTCCCAGCTGCAGTGTAGACGTACCTGGCATGGGAAAGGGCTAAATAATCCTGCAGGCCCCCAAGGCTTTACTGAGAAGATAGGTAACCCAGAGGGAAAAATAATTATTAGGCTGCATTCTGGCTCCTGCTTTGGTGACATAAAGGGGCTGGGGAGAAATCACTTGGTCCAAATGCAGCTTAGGGGTGGCATGTACAGCCCAGTGCCCCCTCGCAGACCCTGGCATGCCTGAAGGATTCAGCGCTCCAAGGATTCTGGGCTGCAAACCAGCCCATTTAAGTCTTAAATCCTGCAGGCAGCACAGAATCTACGTCTACACTGCAAGGAAAAACCCCATGGCGCCAAGTCTCAGAGCCCAGTCAATGGATCAGGCTTGCGGGGCGTGGGCTGCAGAGCTAAAACCAGCTGCGTGTAGACTTTCCCGCTCGGGCAGGAGACGCCTGGGCTCTGAAACCCGGCGAGTCGATCGACCCAGGCTCTGAGACTTATTGCTGCAGTGTAGACATGCCCGAGGTGCCTGAAGCTATCTTTCGCTCTTCCCGGGCTCTGTCCTTTCTGCAGCATCTCTCAGGAGGGGTAGCCCAGAACAGAATCTCACTCCTTGTCCCTTCCAGTCGGGTCCTTTTGAAAGCTGAAGGCAATGGGGGTTATGTTAGGCCTTTTAATAACCCTGAAACATACCTATTAATAGGAGCATGATGGAGAGGCTATAGGCAGACAGGGGGCGCTGCTGGACATATTGGTGATTCAGGTACAGCAAGATGGGGAAAAGGAGGAAGAAACTCACATTGCTGATCTGAAAAACAACAAGCAACACACACATCCATAAAGGGCAAAGGGCCCTGTGTCAGCTTGGGCAAGTCACTTCACCTTTCCATACCTCAGTTTCCCCCTCTATAAAATGGCTACCTACCTCCAGCGAAAAGCACTGTATGAGAGTGAGGTGTTGTTAAAGATGCACGAGGCGAAGGTGTCAATCAGAAAGCAGGGGTGAACATGGGTGTAGAGCAGTGGTTCCCAAACTGGGGTTCGTGAACCCCTGGGGGTTCATGAAATGTTACAGGGGGTTCTCGGGAAAAAATTCCCTAATGGCGGACAGAGCTGTCCCTAGGGACTCTGAGCAGCATAAGGGCCAGCAGCCCAGAGCCCCTGGACTTCCAAGAGCTAAGCAAATCAAAGCAAGCCTATCTATCACACTGAGGAGATTTAAACTTCAAGCCTCCTTATAAGAAATGGAAAGGGAGATGGATATTTTTTGCTGTTTTTAAAATTAAATAGGCAGCTAGTATTGTTTTTAAAATGATTACGAAGAACAAGTTTAAGCTTTGTTGTAACGTGCGTTGTTTGCCTGGACTGCTCAAGCCTTGAATGCCTGTGTAGGAGGAACTCTTTGAATTGGCTCCTTAAATACCTTCGTGCTGTTTCACATCTGATGAAACATAGGAGCCTTGTCTTATAACAGGCTTATTCAAACTGATACAAGCTACGAAAGTAAGATCTTGGAAGAGTGTTGCTGTTTTCATAATGTAATAAAAATACTGTAATGATCAATAATAATTAATAATAGTGTGTAATAAGCGTGTCATAAAAACAAATTTTATATTTCCAAGATCACTGCTTTTATAATTTATACTCAGGTGAAGGAGAAAATCCCTGGAAATATTCATTTTTAGGAGGGGGGTTCGCGAGACTTGACATTTTAGTGAAAGGGGTTCAAGGGTTGTTAAAGTTTGGGAACCACTGGTGTAGAGTGACTCCTGGGGCGGAGGGTAATGCTGTATTCCTTCTGACTGAAGTCAGCGAGCCATCCTTGGGTCAGATTCCTGGTGTAATTCCATGCAAGTCAATGGAGACATGTCAGGAGTGAGTCTGGCCCAGTGAGATTAAACTGGCTTCTTTACTCAAGCATATCCACGGAAATGCCAGTGCTCACCCACCCACTCTGTCTGTCTCCCCTCCCCTGACTCTTTCCCCAAACTCCTCTAGTACCACCAGCTCTGCCCAGCTAGCCCTGAACACACATGGGAAGCTGGGTGGTGTTGGTTGGGACTGAGGAGCTCTGCATAAAGAGGCCAGTAAGGCATGATGGGGAAGAACTAGCATTTGCAAGGGGGGGGGGGAGAGAGGGTGGAGGGTAGGGAGAGAGGTGGCAGCTATTCAGTACTGAAGTGATCCCATGAAGAAATAAACATCCGTTAATCATACTTTTTAAAATTAACATGACAAGATGACTCTTCCCAGTCCATCTTCAAAGCACTTTGTAACAATGACATATTATTACAGTAATTAGCATGTTTTAATAGGTTCAGAATCACAGAAATTCTGTAGGGTTGGAAGGCACGTTGCGAGGTCATCTAGTCCAGCCCCCTGCGCTGAGGTGGGATCACGTATACTCACACCGTCCCGACAGGCGTTGTTTAACCTGTTCTGAAAAACCTCCAGTGATGGTGTGATGGGGCAAAGACTCCCCACACCAGCAGAGAGCCTATGGGCCAAGCTAACTCTGCCCCACTATACCTGTAGCCAGTGCCAAGCCTGAAGGAGGAATAAAAGGAGAGAACCCGTGTCTGGCTCAATTCTGGGGTGAGACATTTTAGCTGTCTAACAATGTGCAGCAATGTCCCACAATGGTTTTGGGCAAGAGGAATCTTTTATCCAGTTGAAATTGCAAGAGGAATTGAAGGAGGTGGAATGTAGCAAGGACACCAGAGCCTACAGCCCGATTCTTGTGAAAAATGCCCCCAAAGCTCTACAGACCACAAGGGTCAGGAGCTTGGTGTCACATCTCATCTGAAAGGTAGCACCTTTGGGATGCATCTGTTAAGTATGAGCCAGAGGGAAGAAAGCCAGATGAGGAAGAACCAAGATGACTTCCTGCCTCACCTAGCATCTGAAGAAGTGAGGTTTTTTACCCACGAAAGCTTATGCCCAAATAAAGCTGTTAGTCTTTAAGGTGCCACCGGACTCCTTGTTGTTTTTGCCTCACCTAGGTGGTCCTTCTTTTGTCTGCCATCTAGGTACGAACTTGGGCCCTGATCCTGCAGTCAGTTCTGCAGAGGTGGACCCTCCTATCCGAGTGGACTCTCATTCATCTCATGAATCCGATTGCAAGATCAGGCTTTGCTTATCTGGTGAGACCCAAAGGGATCTCAGCTCAGGGCTGCAGGCTACAATGAAGTGGTTAGAGGTCTGGTGCACAGGCTAGCATATTTGGGATGCAGATGTTGACTCTCTCCTTTAACTTCTACGGATGAATCTTGAATTGCATCCAGTCTTTCATGAGACAAGTTGATGCTTTCATTTACAGGAATTTTCAGGCCAAGGGGATCTGCCTGTTGTAACTTAGCACCAGTTCTTGCAGCATTCCCACCCTGGACTGGGCAATTAACCAAAGCTAGAATCGGAGCAACCTTTCCCTTCATATCTTCAGGTTGTGACACAACAGACATGAGGAAATACTAGTCCCACTGGTGAGATCAGTGACAAAATGTTCAAGAAAGGCCGCGAAAACATACCAAAGCTGTAAAAGTCACAAACAGGCTGTAAAAAAATTCCTGAAAACCAGGCTCCTGGAGAACAAACAGGGATCGCCAAGGACAAATGGAGAGAAAGTGTGCACAGAAAGGGTGGCAGAGTTCAGATTACAGGAGTTAGCTGTAGGAATTAGTGCTGGTTGCTCAATCAAACACTCAGCAGATCGGAAACGTAGATGTTTAAGGTTGCCCACGCAGATGTTTCTCTGCTTTATTGTGCGTTGCGGCAGTGTCCTTAATTATCTGATCTCAACACGATTTCCCAAAGAATACAGTATGTGAAGCACAACAAGAGCCGAGATTAGTGGAAAGGTATAATATACAGGAGGATGCTAGGCTGGGAACTGTGCAAATGAGAGTCAAGAAATATCAGACTAGCTGAAATCAGGGCAGTTAAGCTTGACAGCTAGATGACGAGGCACAATAATATTGTTGGCCATAATGACAGCCCACAACCCTCAGCAGTGAACCCTTCGAAAATTAGAAACTAGCAACTGACCTCCTCCAAGCTGCTAAACAAGATCAGGTTGGCAACAGAACATAAGAACATAAGAAAGGCCGTACCGGGTCAGACCAAAGGTCCATCTAGCCCAGTATCCTGTCTACCGACAGTGGCCAATGCCAGGTGCCCCAGAGGGAGTGAACCTAACAGGCAATGATCAAGTGATCTTTCTCCTGCCATCCATCTCCACCCTCTGACAGACAGAGGTTAGGGACACCATTCCTTACCCATCCTGGCTAATAGCCATTAATGGACTTAACCACCATCAATTTATCCAGTTCTCTTTTAAACTCTGTTGTAGTCCTAGCCTTCACAACCTCCTCAGGTAAGGAATTAATCTATAAGAATGAGTCAGCTCATTGGCTTTCCATCTCTTGGGTTCACATACAGGTTTAGCGCTTGAAGAGAGTGAGTCAGAGTTGTAGGTCCCCATTTGTCCAGGTCACTTCATTTGGCAAGATTCTCAGTCTCAGTTTAGGAGCAAACCTGGACGGGGAGAACAGAGCTACTTCCAGTGAGGACTGAGCATTAGCAGAGCTGTGCGAGGTGGCCCTGGACTGGTGTAACAGGGCATGCTGCAGATCAGGCTAGAGGTGCAGGTGTGGAAGATTTTTGCAAAGAAGCTGCCTGCCCTGTACATGGCTTAGGTGAGTGCTGCTCACTGGCACTAAATTCATTTCCACAGAAAGGGGATCTCCTCTAGGGAAAATACCAGAAGAGGCAGCAAGAACTACCAGGCTGTTCTTTTCCCTAGATCCCAGTCAGACTGAAACCGGTCGTTGAGCAGGTGGTATCTCCAAGCCACTCCTTTGGAATCCATCTCATGCTCTAACCGGCACCAACGGAGCGGGACTGTACATACAAATGACACCTTTGTCCCACTGCCAGGCACACCTATCCAGGAGTATCAGCCTGGGGCCGTTTCAGACACTGTATCATATCATAATCCGACTCTGAATCCATCCTGCATTGCAAGAGCAGAGTCAGTTTCTCTGGCAAAAGAAAAAAAAAACTCAAGAAACAGGTTCAACTGACATTAGCAGTTGCCCCAAAGAATTTTCCTTCAGGCACAGGCGTTCTTAGACTTTTGGGTCACCTTTTAATAGTGAGACTGTCTCCCGGGCACACCTCCCCTCCCATTCATGATTATATAACTGGAGCTAAATGAGCAATGGCCCACATGGAAAAGTAAAACATTGACGTGTTTCTAGCTGCCCAGTGCAGCGAGGGTTAATCAAGCTGGAGGGGATTTTCAAAAGCACCATAGAGAGGGAGGTGTCTGACTCTCACTGCAAGCCAGTGGAAACTGAGCATCTAACTCTCTTGGGTGCTGCTGAAAAACCTGATCTTCACTTGCTCTTCATTTTGTCTCTGGATTAATAAGGGTGGAACTGAGAGTGTGGCGTGAATTGATTTTTCGGTTCAATGGCCGAACCGGGGGCGGGATCGAGTTCATTTGGAACCAGAACTGATTTTTTTCAGTTTTCCTCAAGTCATGAAATAAAAAAAAAAAGAATTTCATTTGGGTCGACTGCAATGTTTAAAATATGGATTGGAAACAAAGTGCCCAAACTGTTCATTTGGAAAATGGCAAAATGAAACATTTTTTTGACATTTCCCCCCAAATTTTTTCTCATTTTTTTCCCAGCTGAAACTACTTGCCAAATTCAACCCACATTAGTCACACACACGGCCATGCACTTTTCTGCAAATTTACTATTTGCTGAAAATATTTCACCCAGATCTATAACGGGGAGCAGGATTTGGCCAGGTGGGGGCAGAGAGCAAACCACTACATCTGTGATTGGTAGAGAACGGGTCTTGTCCAGAAGGCAAAGAGACTTTCTCACCGTGCTGTACCTGAGTAGTTGAGAATGATTATGTAGCATAATCAATTATTATTGTTCATAAGCCAGATTTACCTGACACCCTGGGGCCCTCAGGGCTTAAGCTACTAACAGTAGAAGCAAATACCGATGAAGCAAGCTGATGAAGGGTAGGCTGAGGGACTGGCATGAGGGTTTTGCATGACACCCATCCACTCCCTGTCCATGGGGTCCTATGCATTAGCAACAAGAAGCCATGATCAGAGGGCATGTCTACACTGGAGCTGGAGGTGTAATTCCCAGCCCAGGTAGATGTACACGCACTAGCTCTGATCAACTTAGCATGCTAAAAATAGCAATGTATCTGCGGCGACCCGGGTGCCATCCTGACTACAGTCCCATCTAAGACCCTAGTAAGTACTTAGGCAGCTAGCCTGTCCTGCTGCAGCTACACTGCGATCTCAGTCAAAGTTAGCGTGTGTCTGTCTACCTGAGGTGGAAAATACAACTCCAGCTGCAGCATAGACTTAGAACCAAGCCGAACAGATTTAGCATGTACCGAGCAGACACTTACGCTAATTCAGATGGCTTCATTAGATTATGCCTCAGCTGAGAGACAAAGATGACTGGGCCATTCCGCCGAGCCTATATTTGGAGAAAATGCCACAGAAATGGTGGTCGTTCCCAAGGAGCGATGGGAGTTTGACACTCACGGTCTACTTGGAATCGTAGAAGGCTTTTTGAAATTTCCCACAAGCTGCTGCTTCATAGAACTGTGGGATCATTATTAATAAAAACACAATAGGCGCTAGAGGCTCCAACTGAGATGAGGGCCCCATTGTGCTGGGAACAGCACAAACACCTCATGAGACAGTCTCTGCCACCTAGATGGACATGAGGTAGAAGGGAAAGTGACTTGCAGAAGGTCTGTGGCAGGGCCAGGAATAGATCCCATGTTTCTTGATTGCTAGGCCAACGCTGTACCCACTAGACCATGCTATCTGCCGATAAAAGCGCTACCCAGAGTGCAATGGGACTGCAGTGGTGGATTAGAATCCTGCGTGCTGGGCAGAAGCTCACCTGGAGGAAGCCGGCTAGCGTGGACACACTACACTGCTGTTGGTTCTACCTGTGCGATCCTGACAATGCCCTGACCAGCGGTCCAGCACTCGTGTAGCTGCTGGTGGTGGTGCATGGAGAAGCCCTAGTGGGGCTGGGAGCAGAATATAGCCCTCAGCACAATATATCCTGGTCTTGGGTTATCTGCCACAGCAGTTTGTTGGCAGCTGGTTAAAGCACTGGGTGTAATAGGCAGTATGAGAGGCATTATGCTATCTAGTTAAGCCTGAATTCCAACTTCAATTCTAACCCCTCTTTCCAGCTGCTAATAACTTCCCAAACAAGTTCCTTTTTTGTGCTGAAATTTTCCATGCTGGGTCTGAGCCTGGAGGGAATTTAAAACAAACAAACAAAAAAGTTTGATCCAAATCAGCTCAGTTTCAAGCATGAAAAGCAAAACAGGTTTTGCTTCTCCACCATCAGCCGGGCGGAGATTCCTCTGATAATGCATCTGGCTGTGTTACCTTTCTATGCCCTTTTCTCAGTAAACCCACTTGATGGAACAATTGGCTTAAGTGCTTGGCAGAATCAGACTCTAAGCGTTAACAGTGTGCACAGTGCTGTACAAGGAGCCACGGGAGCAGCGCACCTTTTGAAAATCCCACTGGGTGCCTATTTTCAGATTTAAGTGCCTGAATCTCTTTAAAGATCTGGCCCAAATTCCTTACCCTGAGTTTCCCACAATCTTTGGGCCCAGTCTTGCTCCCGTTGAAATCAATTGCAAATCTTTCGATGGCTTCAGTGGGTGCAGGATTAGGCCCTAAATACAGGTGGATACTAGAGTGACTGATCGTTCACAAACTTCTAATTGATTTATTGATTTTCTTATCTGGATCTGATTCCCATTTATTTATATTTACCAGAAACAGAGTGGGCAACAGGGGATGGATCACTTGATGATCACCTGTTCTGTTCATTCCCTCTGGGGCACCTGGCATTGGACACTGTTGGAAGACAGGATACTGGGCTAGATGGACATTTGGTCTGACCCAGTCTGGCTGTTCTTATGTTACTTGCCTATGTGAGTTTACAGCTGTCCTGCTGTCTTGGAAATATTGATTTACTGCTATGTACTTGTACTGTAATTAGAATAATAATTGACCATTAATGATTTATTATTGATTATAATTAATAATTATTAATAATATGTGCTGATGTGCTCTGAGCCCAGACTTGGGAGAACAGAGACCTTGGATTCTTCTATTCCTGGTTCTGCCACAGACTTACTGTGCGACGTCACACAAATCACAGAACGAATGTAAGATGAGATAAGGAAGCAAAAATGGGTCCTGAGGAAACTGTATCTGTTGGGTTCAGTTTCAATTGTGATTGCAGGCCCTTCTGAGCTTGGGCTTGGTTTGTGTCTGGCTAGGAGGCCAACATTAGACTAGTTAGGAACACTATTCCCATAGATGTCTTTGCAAAGCAGAGACTAGAGATGGATTTAGGATAGTAGCTGTAGCTATCTAAACGTGACCATTGCACCTGCCTCCGTCTAGGATATTTCTGAGACAGAAGAATAATTGACAGCTGGTGTCACTGAAATAACCATTGCCTGCCCGCAGCAAGTCCCACTAAAATTCTAAAGAAAATGAATGACTAGCAACAAACCCACAAGGGAAGAAAGCCAGACGCAGGAGGAAAGCTTAATAGGAAAGACAAAGCAGACTGAGATGGAAGAGAGAGAAATAAAGAGAGAGCCTGATTTTTCCTTCACTTTGCGCAGTTGTTTCCACCATTGCAAAGTGGGTATAAGGTGCTGCCACTCCGATCTGGTGGCAAGTTTACATTCACTTTGTACTGGTGAAAATGACAGCACCAGGTGCAGCGTAAAGGAGAATCAGGCCCAAAGCTGAACAAAGGACAGGTGGCAGTGACTTTTGGTCACTATGGATCTATAGGTGAAAGGCTCCATATCCTATGACCAGCCCCACCCCAGAGTCCTCCTTTTTTCTGAGATGCTTATTGATCTTTTAACCACCGTGGCTTATCGTGGCCCAGCCACGCCCTGCAACAATGGGTCAAAGCAATGTTTGCTAACTGTAGCCTAGCAGCCACATTATCATCACCAGTGACTCAATCCCATGTTTGCCAGTTGGATAACGTAGGCTAATCTGTTGAATGTTGCATCTCGTTAGTGGACGCCGTGCCGCATTCTCCATGGAGACCGCGTGAGAGCGTTTGCAGGTGTGGGTCTGTTTGCCAGTGCACAACCTGAAAGCATTATCACGGCCCCAAGCTCAATGGAACAGTGCTATGGGGGAAGGGAGGGCTTTTAAAGGTGGAAATACAGCCAGTTACGGTGGATGCAAAGAGGAAGACGATGGTCCTGATTTTCTTCTTGCTGAGGGCCTGCTCTGAGGGGTGCTGAGTACTCTCAACTCCCCTTGACTTTAATGGAATAGCACTCAGCACCTTGCAGGATCGGGCTCTTACACCTGAATGCAAGAGCCCTATTCAGGAGAACGCTTATGAATGTTCTTAAGTCCACTCCCAGTCAGGACAGCACTTCAGAACATGCTTCAGCCCAGGGACCTGCTTCCATCCCATGGGATTTAAGTACACGCTTCAAGCAAAACACCCACTTAAGGGATGCTTTCTTGAATCGGGAGCTGAACTTGAGTGTGGATCAAAATTACCTTCATGGGGAGCGACTCCACTGCAGTCAAAGAAGTAAGGCCCAGATCCACAAAGGTATTTAGGCCCCTAATGTCCATTGATTTCAATGGAAGTTAAGAGCCTATATCCCTTTGTGGTTCTGGTAGGGTGACCAGACAGCAAGTGTGAAAAATCGGGACTGGGGTGCGGGGTAATAGGAGCCTATATAAGAAAAAGACCCCAAAATCTGGACTGTCCCTATAAAATCGGGACATCTGGACCCTAGGTTCGGGGCCTAATAAGTGTACAATTGGAGTAAGTGAGGTCAGGTGCCCCCAAGGACCAGAAAAATCTCTCTCTCTCTCTCTCTGAGCAGTTGCTCCGTGTTCAAATTGAAGGGACACAACTAGCCACTTCATCACCAGAACAAATCCAGTAATTTTATGCTGTCTGCATAATCTATATTCGCTCTTGGTCTCACTAGTTGGGCACCTGGGTATAAAAATACTTTTAGCTCGTTCTCCATCCTATGAGAGACAAGCTCGTGTAGGAGGCCTGGCTAGTAGAAATGACCTAAGACAAACCTGGTTAGGTCAGAACTTTAGGCATCCAGATTTGAAAGTTAAGCACCTAAACCAGGGGTGGGCAAACGTTTTGGCCTGAGGGCCACATCGGGGTTCTGAAAGTGTATGGAGGGCCGGTGTAGTGTATTAAATTGCTCCCCATAGGAATGCGCTACTTACGGTGTACTACTTACGGCTGCCAGTCGTGATGCTCCCTAAGTAGCACATTCCTACAGGGAGCAATTTAATACACTACACCCAGCAGGAGCTCGCAGCCCCACCACCCAGAGCGCTGGCGGCGCCGTCAGCTGAGGCTCCCGGGGTGGGGCCGGGGGCGAGCCTCCCCAGCTGGGAGTTCAAGGGCCGGGCAGGACGGTCCCACGGGCGGTAGTTTGCCCACCTCTGACCTAAACCCATATTTAGACACTTAAGGTTTGGGTTTTAAGAGCCTCAGTTCCAGTTTTTTAAAGTTGTTGCTTGGCTCAGCATCCCAGTGCTTAAGTCTCCTTTTCAAAAGTGACTTGGGCCCACCTTCTCAAAGGTATTTCAGCCCCTAACTCCCATTGATTTCCTCCTAAATGCCTTTGAGGGTCAGGGCCTTAGGTCCTTTTGAGAATCCCATTAGGTGCTTATCAGCGTCTTTAGGTGCTTTAGTGCCTTTAACAATCTGGCCTGAAGAGCCCAAGTCTCTTTTGAAAACGGGACTCTGCTCCTACGTCTCTTGACATTTCTACCTTTGAACTGACTTAGGTGCTAAAAAACATAGGGCCAAGACTCATGATTTTTTATGTTTGAGACGCTTCCAAGGAGCTTTGTTTTCAGAGGGCGGATTGCTCACCGCTTTCCGAAACCAGGCCCCTTTAGGGTATCTCAAGCTGGGGCACTGAGAACCGCTAGTCACATTTGAAAATCCTAAGTGTCTGACTTGAGTTACTCAAGTGTAAAAAATGTTAGAGTCGTTGCATGCTATTCCCCAGTCTGATATGGGCCCATCCAGCAGCGATGCACCGCCACTTGCCACGCAAGTTATGTGCTTAGTCAGTCAGACAGTGGGTGCCAGTGGCAACGTAGGGATACTTGCGCTGATGATGACATTTTCTGGGTTGTGTAAGACCAGGGTAATGTAGACCAAGTGGGCGTTCTGTCTGGACCAAACTCAGCTCTGGTGCAAGCAGGTGCAATACCGCTTTGAAATCTGTAGGATTTGTGTTCACTTGCACTAAGGTGGAATTTGTCCTGGGGACTTCAGGGTAATGCCTACTCTGTACTGTGTCTCCCAGCCTGGATAGACAGGCTCATGCTAGTGGGCTAAAACACAGTGTGGACGTTGTGGGACAGGCAGTGGCTAGTCACCCGAGCTGGGACGCAGGGGGTCAGACAGGTTTAGATGCAGCTGGCTAGCCTGAGCTACCCCCAGTGCTGCAACGCCCATGCTGCTGTTTTTACTGTACTAGCTTGAGCGCCCGTCTGTCTGCCAGGGCTGGGAGGCTCGCTCCCAGCTGCAGCGTAGCTTTACCCATAGAGAACTGTGCGCTAATTGGATGGGAGACGCTAGCAGTGGGTTAGTAGGGGGAAGCTGCAGTACCGTGTTAAGGGAATTGTTAAAACTGGGAGGCATCACAAAAGGAAGAACCATCTCTGTGGATGATGGGAACATCCAGAATGAGAACAGAGCCTGGGGAGGGATCCACATCCACATGCTTCAGGGTTTAAGCCAGCCCCCAACTATTGGGGATGCGGGTAGGAGGAAACATTCCCAGGGCAGGTTATGCCATGACTGCCTACTTCAGCACCTTCCCCTGAAAAAGCTGGTCCTGGCCACTATCAGAGAGAGGACCCTGGATTAGATGGGTCCCCTCAGCTGATCTAGCCGGGCAATGACTACGTTCTTAAGTGGGGTGGGGATGGGGTTTGTTACTGCATTAACATTCCACTTTCTGGAGTCCTGGGTTCAGAAGCTGGCTTGCAGTGCGTTTCAGCCACTCATGTATTTTTCTCCGTATTACATGAATCTCGCTGTGGCGTATACAGCAACTGGCAGAAGACCTGCTGGACTGAAAAGCAGGATTTTTGCAGAGCTCTCTGATTGGGAACCCTGCACCATACCCACTTCCTGGATCCCCAACTCCAGCTGATGTTAGGGTGACCAGACAGCAAGTGTGAAAAATTGGAACAGGGGGTGGGGGGTAATAGGAGCCTATATAAGAAAAAGACCCAAAAGTCCCTATAAAATCGGGACATCTGGTCACCCTAGCTGATGCTGTCAGCACCTCGCTTTCATCAGCAATAAATATCCCATGATTTACCTGGAGTTTAGCACTTCTTTCCACACCCACTCTCCCAAAACACTGATATTCAAAGCAGAGGGGTGCCGGGAGACAGCCAAAGCACAAGCCCACTTCTCAGACCTGCCCGGCCTATCCCATCTCCGCTTGCCTCTTCCCTCGATTATACACAGCATTTGCCCCACAGTTGCTGTTTTCAGCTGCCCCAGGAATGGGTGTGAATTTCACAGTCACTGCAGAGCAGGCCATAGTGAGTTCTTGCCCCCCTGGCTGCTCACACTCACCGTGTTGTAGTACTCCGCGATGACCTCAGAGTGCTCAAAGTTGCCTTCGCAGCAGTCGACTTCGGAGGTGAGATAGGTGAATACGCTCGGCATTTTTGGGCTCCCTCTGCCAAGGGAGAGAAGCTGGTGAGGTTGTTCCCAGAGAGGAAGAGCGCACTGCACACCACCGGGGAAGAGGTGAAACCTGCTCTGCCTGCCCTCCTGCATCTCTGATCACGAGCCCACACTGCACCAGCCAGTTTGAGCAAAATACCAATATCCAAGCTCTTGGCAACCGCACTCCTCGTAAAACTAGGGTGTGCCACTGGGTTAAACTAAAGATAAGCCCTGGTCCATTCACCCATCCCCTTGTTTTTGAATTCAAACCCAGGGCAGGGCCAGATCCAAATTCTGCAAATGGACCTGATCCTTATGCTGCAAACCAAAGTCCTGGATCCAAACTCTCACAAACCTGGGGGATGGGGTTTGAAATCTGGATCCAGACTTTATGGCTTGAGCCCCCTCTCTAATTACAGCAGAGAGGAGAGAAAAGGCTAGTCCCTTTCCCCACCCCCTGCTCCCCAGTTGCAGTTCTGGGAAATTGATCATGTGAGCCAGGCACACCTCAGCCTAAAGAAAGATGAGGAAACACCAAGGCTGTGGGGGAATTCCTTCCTGACCCCAAATTTAGCAACCAGTGCAAACCCCCCCCCCATGGTTAAGTGTCCCAGAGGCCAGATTACTCCTGCTTCAGAAAGGGTTTGAAATTGTCATGGTGTTTTCCAGTCGTTGGGACCCTTTAGATGTGTCATTTATGTTCAGCGGAGCTGGGGTGTGGCTGCCCCCGCCCCCATCTCTGGTTTCTATGGAGCTGAGCAGGTATTCCTCCTGGCATGCTGTCTGTGTTTGGCTTTAACATTATGTGAAATGCCCATTTAAAAAAAAAGGGGGGGGGGGACTCAGAGGAAATAAGAGGAACTAGTGGAATGGTGAACGGCTCTTGGTTTGCAGAGTGAGGCTGCCTGTGGCTTCACTAGAAAGGCTGCAGTGGCAGCAACAGAAGGGGTTTGACTCCCATCACCGAGAGGCAGTAGCTAGGTCGACGGGAAAATCCTTCTGTCAGCCTGGCACTGCCTACACCAGGGATTAGGTTGGTTTAACTCCATCACACAGCGTGGCGGGGAGGGTTTCCCACCCCTGAGAGATGTAGCTGGGTCAACTTCACTTTTTAGTGTAGACCTGGCCTAAGTCTCCTTCTCTTCCTGTCGTGCATCAAATTGCAGAATGTGTCTTCCTCGTCCCCTGCAGCTCAGAAGCTGCATGTCATTCTAGAAACTCCCCAAATGTAAGCACTAAAACAGCTGCCAGCATCACTGGTCATCTCTCTCACCAGATATAGAATCATAGAACTGGAAGGGACCTCGAGAGGTCATCTAGTCCAGTCCCCTGCACGCACGGCAGGGCTAAGTATTATCTAGACCATCCCTGACAGGTGTTTGTCTAACCTGCTCTTCAAAATCTCCAATGATTGAGATTCCACAACCTCCCTCGGCAATTTATTCCAGTGCTTAGCCACCCTGACAGGAAGTTTTTCCTAATGTCCAACCTAAACTGCCCTTGCTGCAATTTAAGCCCATTGCTTCTTGTCCTATCCCCAGAAGTTAATGAGAACAATTTTTCTCCCTCCTCCTTGTAACAACCTTTTATGCACATGAAAACTGTTATCATGTCCCCTCTCAGTCTTCTCTTCTCCAGACTAAACAAGCCTCCTTTTTTTTTTCAATCTTCCCTCAGAGGTCATGTTTTCTAGACCTTTAACCGTTGTGGCTTTTCTCTGGATTTTCTCCAATTTGTCCACATCTTTCCTGAAATGTGGCGCCCAGAACTTGGCACTATACTCCAGTTGAGCAGGCAGTAGAGTGGAAGAATTACTTCTCGTGTCTTGCTTGCAACGCTCCTGCTAATACATCCCAGAATGATGTTTGCTTTTTTTGCAACAGTGTAACACTGTTCACTCATATTTAGCTTGTGATCCACTATGACCCCCAGATCCCTTTCCATAGTACTCCTTCTTAGGCAGTCGTTTCCCATTTTGTATGTGTGCAACTGATTGTTCCTTCCTGAGTGGAGTACTTTGCATTTGTCCTTATTTGAATTTCATCATGTTTCTTTCAGACCATTTCTCCAGTTTGTCCAATCATTTTGAATTTTAATCCTATCCTCCAAAGCACTTGCAACCCCTCCCAGCTTGGTATCATCCACAAACTTTATAAGTGTACTCTCTATGCCATTATCTAAATCACTGATGAAGATATTGAACAAAACCAGACCCAGAACTGATCCCTGTGGGACCCCACTCGTTATGCCCTTTCAGCTTGACTGATAACTACTCTCTGGGAATGGTTTTCCAACCAGTTATGCACCCACTTTATAGTAGCTCCATCTAGGTTGTATTTCCCTAGTTTGTTTATGAGAAAGTCATGCAAGACAGTATCAAAAGCCTTATTAAAGTCAAGATATACCACATCTACTACTCCCCCACCTATCCACAAGGCTTGTTACCTGTCAAAGAAAGCTATTAGATTGGTTTGACATGATTTGTTCTTGACAAATCCATGCTGACTGTTACTTATCACCTTATTATCTTCTAGGTAGGTGTTTGCAAATTGATTATTTGCTCTATTATCTTTCCAGGTACAGAAGTTAAGCTGACTGGCCTATAATTCCCCGGGTTGTCCTTATTCCCCTTTTTATAGATGGGCACTATATTTGCCCTTTTCCAGCCCTCTGGAATCTCTCCAGTCTTCCATGACTTTTAGAAGATAATCGCTAATAGCTCAGATATCTCCTCAGTCAGCTCCTTGAGTATTCTAGGATGTATCTCACCAGGCCCTGGTGACTTGAAGACATCTAACTTGTCTAAGTAATTTTTAACTTGTTCTTGTTTCAACCCCATAATTTTTTTCGCTCATTCTCCCTTCCAAGTTCACATCATTTTTGCAGTTAGACAAAGGAGCATCTTGCTTGGAGAAAAGTGCAAAGTTAGTTACCTTTCAGGGTTGGATGAGTTCTGCTCATTGGGTAAATCGGTCAGTTACTAAGCAAAGCTACAAACTGCTCTAGGTCAGTTTGAAATGGAGAGCATGGTCATCACTAAGAGTGAAATTCACCCCTGCGCAGGACCCTAGCAGAAAATCGATGCCTCACTTAAGTCCTGGTTTATGTGGAGCAGAGGCATCATGATGCACCACTATGCAGGGGTGAATCTCTGCCTTAGTGCACATCTTGAGGGAAATACCTTCCCTGGCAGTGACATTGTGCTCTCAGCAGTCTAGGAGGGATTTTCACCTGAGCATTCATAAGTCTAGCATCCCCAAACTAGCCTGATGACTGCAGATGCTGCGTTTTGAAAAAGGAGGTGGTGGAAAATTCACCCCCTTTTATCCTGCTCTTCTCCTGCTCCCCAGATGGCTACTATCACTTTCATAGTCCTCTCCCGGTCATTTTTAAAAGCAATTCTGCATTTTTTGTTTGGTTGTCTCACATCTTAGAAGCTGAGATGCAGGGACACATTTAGACATTGGCAGGTTAAAAATTCAGTGCCTCCAACTGCCTAGATTTCCTTGGAACTGGACCCATCTAGCTTGTTTTGGGGTTTTTGTTTGTTTGTTTGTTTATTTGTTTTAAAGCATCCTAAAGGGCAGTTTAAGCACAGCATTTTGAGTTTTGTAAAACATGAGTTACAAAGCATGGGCTTTTCAGAAGCGCCTGAGTGTTAGTAGCACATGGTCCATTGCCTTGCGTGAGACTTGTGGTCAAGACTCTCAAAAGTGACTCCAGTGGTGGTGCGGGAACAATTTTTATAGTGTGGGTGCTGAAGGTGGAAACCATGTATTTGAGTTGTTATCACTCCTTCAAGCCAGGAGTTGTGGCAGCACCCGCTAATTCCAGCATCGATGAGTGACTGATTTGGGGGAATGCAACTATAGATGCCATAAAGGGGCCTGATTTTTCAGAGCGTGGTGGCTCAGTTTAAGGCATCTCAAGATGGGCACCCAATAATTGGGACACCCAGAATGACTAGTCACTTTTTAAAACCTTAGTCGTTGCTCCTAAGTCACGTGTGAAAATGACACCCAGAACCTAATGGCTGAGAGGCAGGCACCCAATACCTACAGAAAATCAATGAGTTGGGCACCTTAGATGCCATTGAAAGCCCCAGCCACTGCAAAGAGAATCCCCTCATAGATGTGCTATGTACATGTTTTTCAGTAGTTAAACCTTCTTCTACAGTAACCATTGGAAACGCAAATTCAATAGATTTACATTAGGGCATAATACTCCCAGACTGAAACTGACCAGATACACAACAGAAACGAGCACGTCTAGTTACACTTCCCTAGCTCTGCAAAGTCTAAAACGTGGAATAATAAAACTTGGCATTGGCCTAGTGATTTAAATCTTCTAAACACCCAACAGGCATTACATCTGATTTCTTCTTCTTCTTTTCTTTTTAGCCTTTTCAGTTTTAATAATCTAAGAGTGAAGGGAACGTTTTTTGGGGGGAAATAGTACAATTTGTATCTTGAGCGTGTTCCTTGAAATTAGGGATCCAAATTCTGCTGCCACTTACTCCAGTGAAATCCAGAGTGACTCCACTGAGTAAATGCAGCTTCTCAGATTCATACTAGTGTAAGTGAGACCTGAATTTGATTTAGTTGCATCCCCCTGGGGAAATTCAAAGGGAGAGAAAATAGGAATGTAATATGAAAACCAACAACTTCTCACATCATCTACTGTACCATAATAACAGACAAACTGGGCTGTGAATAAACTTCTGTCTCTTATTTTGCTCCAGGTTAGCAGACTATGTTTAAGATACCTCTACCTTAATTCAACTCATGCAGTTCCTCGGTGAGCATGGGAATGTGACACTGGAAATAAAACCAAACGTTGGAGGAGCAGATGAAGGTTATTAGTGGGTCTCATTCTCCATGGTCCTGCTTTTTGTGTGGTCATTGCCAAAGCAAAGTGGATGTAACCCAGGGGTAGGCAACCTATGGCACGCGTGCCAAAGCTGGCACGCAAGCTGATTTTCAGTGGCACTCACAGTGCCCGGGTCCTGGCCGCCGGCCCCGGGGGGGCTCTGCATTTTAATTTAATTTTAAATGAAGTTTCTTAAACATTTAAAAAACCTTATTTACTTTACATACAACAATAGTTTAGTTATGTATTCTAGACTTATAGAACGAGACCTTCTAAAAACGTTAAAGTGTATGACTGGCACGCGAACCCTTAAATCAGAGTGAATAAATGAAGACTCGGCACACCACTTCTGAAAGGTGGCCGACCCCCGATGTAACCTAATTCCATCCTGATCTGGCAGCAGTTTGCGCTCACTTTTGCACTGGTATAAATGACTGCACCAGGTGCAGGGCAAGAGAGAATCAGGCCCAGAGTGTAGATCACTCATCTCCCAGCAACATAAGCCTCTGTCAACTATTAGCAGGAGGGATGTAGAGAAAGTCCAGGTGAAGAAATCCTTAAAGTAAAACAAAGTGAAAGGGAAAAGAAAATCTAAGCAACACTATTGAATGAAGCTCTAGGTAGCTTGCTCACCTGCTGTTTGCTTCTTAAGCTGGGTCTTACCTGTATTTCCCCTCACACCACCCAAAGCTGCTGTCACACTGAGCAGCCAGATATCAAGAGCCGCAAGGTGCTTCTGGCAATGCTGGAGTCACTTACAACCTGCCCTGCCGCTCTAGTTCTAAAGGAGCACCCACTAGGTGAGGTCATTGAGGAAGCCAGGAAGCATGAACTCACTGTTGCTCCGTCTCTGGGGAACGCCTCTAGAGGAGAAAGCAGCACCCTCCGTCCAGACCTTCCAATGTGCCTGCCAAAGAGAACATGTTGTCTGGAGGGTTTAAATCTCTAAGCCAGAAGGGTGTGGGGAGGGATGGAGAATGTGAGCTGGAAAAGTAGATGCAGCTGTAATCAGAAACCATTTCAAAACCTCTGTGCCCACATGCATATGCACACAAACATTATAATCTTTTATTTGCCATTGATATGCTAGGGGCTGTCCTCTTCGGATTTATTGGTACAGCTGCTTTTCAAAAAAATGACACTTTTCACCAAAACAAAAACAAAAACTTTGAAGTTGTTTCCATTTTGCAGTTTGAAATAGAATCCATTTTTCAAATTTTGTTTGTAACTTCCAGATATTTTGTTTGCCAAAAAAATGTGATATTTTTGATAAACTACTTTTTTTTCCCACTTACTAAAAAAAAAAGAACTCGGGTTTGGGTAAACAGAACATTTTTGAGAATGCTTTTAACTAAAAGCAATTTTGATTTTAAATGTCACCCCAAAAAAAGTGATAAATGAAAACTTCCCCAAAAGTCATTATTTTCCGGAAAAGTTTCAATTAAAAAAAACAACAAATTTTCTGATGAAAACTCTTTTGTGAGAACAATGTTGACCAGCTGTACTTACTGGAGCATGTAGAACTGCCAGTTTATCAGCACAGAAATTACCCGAATGGATGAGAGCAGGGTCCATATAGTGTAGTGTCCTTGTCCCTAGTTACATAAAAACCTGCAAACTTCTTGTTAAAGCAAAGTTACACATTGTACATTACTTATCCAAAGAACCTGGCTAAAGATTGTGGTTTGCTGGCTGGGGAGCCCTCCTCCGAGTATGCTAAAAAGAGTAACCACATTTCTCAATACCTATCCTCTTTTTGGTGTGTCTCTTGTGTACAGACTTGGTTTGAAAGCTTTTCCTTTATAAGGACAGTCCATATTTATACCACAATTCCCCAGGAGGAGAAGTCACATTTTTCTAATAGCAAGTTTTTGTATTGCACATTAACAATAAAACGGAAATTAATTTGTCATTCTGTTTCAAGGTAGATCCTTTACTGGAGCCTTGAGTAAAGAGGTCGGGGATCTTTCAGAAGGTGGCATTTTGTCATAAGCAGGGCCGGCTCTAGGCACCAGCAAAACAAGCTGGTGCTTGGGGCGGCACATTTTTAGGGGCGGCATGGCCGGCACCAGAATGCCGCCCCTAAAAATGTGCCCCAGCCGCCCTAGCTCACCTCCGCTGCGGCTGCCACGGCGCGGGCGCCGCTTCTCCCCGTCCCTCCTAGGCTTGAGAGCCTGGGGGGAGGAGGCAGGGCTGGGGATTTGGGGAAGGGGCGGAGTTGAGGCGGGGCCGGGGGTGGGGTAATTAAAGAACGGGGGGCGGGGGGCGGCCAAAATTGTTTTTGCTTTGGGCGGCAAAAATCCTAGAGCCGGCCCTGGTCATAAGATAACTCTCTTTATAATAATTTCCTCCCAAAACCATCTAAATCCCTGGCCACCACCACATGTGCAACTTCCCATGCAACTCCTCCATCAGAGCGCCTCCCGATGAATAAAAATATGGATCTTAAATAGAGTCAGATGCCTTGGAGAGGATGGTGTGATGAGATTACCTACAATGCCATGCGGCCCATCTGTGACTGCTAGTAGCAAATAGCTCCAATGGCCAGAGATGGGACACTATGCACTCACCAGTGGGTTACACAAGCAAGCAAGTAGGTGAGCAGAGGTAGCCCATTGGGGCCAGGACTGTCTCTTCATCTGTGTTTGTACAGCACCCAGCACAATGGGGCCCCAGTCCCGCCTGGGGCGATGGGCACCACTGCAAAATAAGCGAGCCAACAATCATAAGGGGGTTTGAACCTGGAGCACAGTCAGCTCCAGGCGTCATGATAAAAGAACGCACTGTAATGAATGGCGTGGAGAGAATAGAGCGGGGACTTCTCTTCCCCCTTTCTCCCACTGTAAGAAGAAGGGGACATCCAGTGAATTCAAAAGGTGGCAAACTGGTAACTGATCAAAGGAAATACTTTTTCACACCACACACAGTTGGCTTGTGGAACTCCCCGCCATGAGATCTCGCTGAGGCCAAGTGCTTAGCAGGAGTCAGAAAAGGACTGGACATTTATAAGTTAAAGTCTATGAGCCATCTATACAGGAAGGGGACTATCATGGTCATCTAGTCTGACCTCCTGCACATCGCAAGCCACAGAACCTCACCCACCCACTCCAGCAAGTGACCCGGGACCCATGCTGCAGAGGAAAGTCAACCCCCCCCCACGGTTTCTGCCAGTCTGAGCTGGGGGGAAATTCCTTCCCGACCCCAAATATGGCAATCAGTTAGGCTCTGAGCAGGTGAGCAAGACCCACCAGCCAGACAGCTGGGAAAGAATTCACTGTTGTAACTCAGAGTCCTCCCCATCTAGTTAGGGTGACCATATTTCCCTATGCTGAATACGGGACACCAGATAAAATTACTCGTATTCAAGCGAGTTCAACGGCAATCAATCAACTCTGCAGTACAAACGTTCAAATTAGCATCAAGTTGACTGAGCCTCTGTTAAAAAGACAGCGATGGGGGAGCACGTAAAGGGCCGATGGGTGCCCGCACTCACAGTGTGCAGCCAGTGCCGGCCGGAAAAGGGACAGGGGGCGGGGCCCTGCTGGCCGAAAGCTGGCACGCAGCGGGGGCTCCACTGATGGAGGCAGCAGGGGGACCGGCAGGCTCGGCGCGCTGCATCTTCACCCCACCACCAGCCTTGCACGCCCACCCCCATCGTCGGACCCTGGACCCTCCCACTCACCTCTGGTGGGCAGGCGGCTGGCGAGCAGGGATCCGGCCAGCAGCAGGACCCTCCAGTACTGATGGGGGGAGACAGAAAATATGGGACAATTTGCCCATTTTTAAGAAAAAATCGGGACACCCGCAGGAGAGCTTAAATATGGGACTGTCCCTTTAAAAACGGGATGTCTGGTCACCCTAATTATGGGTCCTCTGTGCCTGATCTGCAGAGGATGCAAGTCTGCTACGACCATGTGCTCCGAAGCCTGGACTCTTTCGCTCAAGCTGCAGCAGCTCACACTTTCAGCTCCGGCGCTCCCTGGTACAATTGTGTTAGCCAAGACAGCAGCCGTCACACGTCCTCTCCCCCATCGAAAAAACCTTTGGTCTAGGAGGAAGGCACGCTGGGCTGGGACACAGAGAGGATTCTTGCTCGAGGGGGCTAGACTAATTTGAAAGCTGATTTCAGCAGAGCCCACAAGGCCACGTGTGTGCCCTTGTCCGCAGGTAGGGGAGCGCAGGGTAGGAAGAAGTCAGCGGCTCGAAAGGGGAGGAGAAGCGGAAAGTTCTTCTGTGGCACTTAATCCTAGAATAGAAGAGAACAACTTGTCAGGGGTCGTGTCTTTGCCTGGTTTTGGTGCCTAATGGGTGTGAAGCGGTTTTGGAAGATCTGGTGCATACCGTATGGTTCCCTCTCAGCATCTACACACAGCACAAGCTGCATCACAAATTCCGATGAGAAATCGGGTGCAAAATTTTTAACAGTGAGGGTGATTAACCGCTGGACCAACTTCTGAGGGATGTGGTAGACTCTCCGTCACTTGAGGTCTTTAAGTCAAGACTGGATGTCTTGCTAAATGATATGCTACGGCTCGAACGAAAGTTATGGGCTTGATGCAGAAATTACCTACGATTTTGAATGACGGGAGGGCACGTCACACGCAGGGCTCAGGAGAGATTCTCTTCCCGTGACTTCCGCCATTCTACGCCTTGCTGCCTAACATGGTATGTAGGTGGGCAAAGTTGGAGAAGAGGAGGGTGTCCGGAGCCAACGTGTCAAAGACAACAACAAGCTGTGGTAATATCAGCCCTACTTGTCAGGAAATGTTCTCTCTCAACAGTGGCATTCTTCCTCCCAACCATTGCTTGTGATTATTTATAATGTAGCCCCTATAAGCCTTAACTGAGATTGGGGTTCCATTGTGTTTGGCATTGTCCACACAGTTCCTGTTGAGAAAAACGTATTCTTTAAATAGACAGGGTGAGAGAGGGAAACAGAGGCAAGATGAAAGTCAGATCAAAGCAGGTCCCTAAGAATAGACCCAAGGTCTCCTGACCCCACTCCAGTACTCTGGCCACTAGACCACACTGCCTCTTTCCTGACTGCCTCTCTTAGGTTTCTATGTATCAGCTCTCACTGCGGAATCTAAGCATTGCACACAGTCAAGATATGTGTAAAGCCGGAATAACAAAGTCTGTTTTCTTTCTCCACCCCTCCAAGGCAGAGGGGTGTGACTGTGTATGTAGGACGTTATTGTTTTGTTTTGATAGCATTGATCTGGGGGAAAGGAACCCAGAAGGTTCCATGAGCCAGCGGATTGAACAAGTTTTTCCCCCAGAAGGGAAAGGGGCACTCTGGATTCAAACCAAAGGAATCACTGGTCAGTCCTTGCCCAAAGAACAACTTTCCTCCGACCTAACCTTAAATAACAGAGACAGAGTATATCCAGCTACGTACACAGCATTAGCAAGGAGAGTTCCAGCCCATGAAATCCTGAGTCATTGTTACGCATGATATCACAATGTGTCTCTTCCTGTGTCCCCCCCACATCCCAAATGGATAGGTCCCATATCGTGGTTTGCTATTTATTCCTCCCTTCTGGGCACGCCGCTTTAGCAAAACGAGGAACAGCTTCTGCTTTCAGCTGCAGAAGGTCCCCTGTTCAGTTGCTGCAGGTGATACCACCCTGTAGTGTTGTTACACCGTATTTTATAACACTTACAGTATATAATGCTCTTTATTCATGAGCTCCATGGAGAAGGGACCATGCCTTCTCCTCTGGAAGCCACCTAGCACGCTATGGCCCTAGTGGAAATAATAGTAACAATTAAACAGATCTTGAAGCCCTTTCCAAAGCTGGGAAAAGCAACCGTATCACCATGTTACAAGCATGTCTCACACAACTTGGCCCATTATTATTCCTTTTATAGGACTGTAAATATCTGTGGTGCTGTCCAGGGAAAGGTCCGTGCCCCAGACCATGCAAAGACACAAGTGGAGGCAAAGGAGACGACAGATCACACTCAGTGCAAGGTGCGGTTTTTATAACTTGAATGCCTGGAACTCCTGCCATTTACAACATCATTGCATCTGTGGTTATGCAAGCCACATTACAACTTATCAGATCTCAAGCTAGGCTGACCATCACTTGATTGCTGTAGGAGTCGCCGAGAATTTTCCCACCATTCCAGCTACATGCAGCATTATTGCACAATAGGTCTGCTACTTTATTAGCCACTCTTGTAGGCAAGGTACTATACCAGTTAAACCAGTAACCTAATACAGTCTGACGTATCCTGTGTCTTAAATCCATGGAGCATTCAACCCAAGAGGGATTTCAATTCAGATGCTCGAATTAAGTAAATAATTATCCGGTTTATTAAAGTCCTAATTAAAGCACCAACCTAGTGTGATCACACCAAAGACATGACTTTGGACAGGGTCTCACGTTGCTATGTCATCTGTAGCATTGGACATTTGTAATTGGGTACAAGCCTAGTTCAGCAAAGTAGGCACCACAGATACATGTGGGCGAAGAGTGGATTTTTCAGTCAGCTGGCAATTCCAAAAAAAGTTGGAAAAAAAATTAATTTGGTGTCAAACCAAAAATGCAACGTTTCAAACTTTTTGGTGAATCAAAAAGTAAAAAGTAAAAAAAGTTTTGGATCAGACAAAACAGTTGATTTTGATTATTTTGTCATGTTTTTAAATTATTTTTTAATAATGGAAATTGCAACACGAAAAGCTGTTTCGAATTAAAAAAATCAAAAAGCTTCATTTCTTTCAGATTTCATTTCAAAGTCCGCCCCCCCTATTGAAACAATGTGGCGAAGTTCATATGAATTTGCAAAATGTTTTGGTGTTGCCAAGCCTGCGGTTGTTTTTGTGTGTGGCCAAAATAGCGTTTTGGTGGAAAAATATCTAATCACTTCTGTATCACATGAGGCTCTGTTGGAGGCGAATATGGGATGCCAAGCAGAAACATCTGTCTCTCTCTCTAGAAGAATGGACGCTTCCCATTTATAGTTAAAAATATGAACCATATAGTTCAGAAGGAAGAAATCATAGTACAGAAGCACCTGTAAACCCCAGTCCTAGGTTCTGTACGTTCACATAGTGAAAGACAATTACTGCCTTGGAAAGTTGACTAAATAGACAAGCCAAAGAGTGGAAAGACACCCTTACATCAAATCAAGTCCCAAGTTTATCCGTAGATGTGAAATGGCTAATGATTCGTCTTCCCTTCTGAGCTGCAGATATTACATGTAAACAGATGGGCAAAGGATAAGAACCCCTGGGGGATTTTCATTTCGCCTGAGCCTGCAGCTTTAGGTCTTAATTGTAAAAACTTTATAACATTTTGCACTTGCATAACACCTTTCAGTGGACACTCCCAAAGCTCTTTGTAAAGCTGGAAAGGTGTGACTGCCCCTGACTGGAGGGGAAATTAAAGCACAGAGAGATGAAGTGGTTTGCCCAGATTCTCATAGCAAGTGACTGGCAGAGTCCAGAAAAGAACCAGACACCTGATCTCCCAAACATGCCATCAGGCGTTGTCTGTGAATAATCTAGGTGGTGGGCAGGGCGTGAACATCACCTAAGGTTTTGAAGGAAAGGAGGGACATTCACACTCAGGAGAGATTCCCTCCCCCAAGACTTCCACCACTCTGCCTTACCTCCTGCTTCATTAGTCACTGGGGCCTGGTCTACACTACGACTTTAATTCGGATTTAGCAGCGTTAATCCGAATTAACCCTTCACCCGTCCACACTACAGAGCCAGTTAATTCGAATTAAAGGGCACTTAAAATCGATTTCTGTACTCCATCTCGACGAGCGGAGTAGCGCCAAAATCGATTTTGTTAATTCGAATTAGGGTTAGTGTGGCCGCACACCACCGAATTAATGTGGTTAAATTAATGGGGTAGTGTGGCCGCACACCACCGAATTAATGTGGTTAAAAACCGAATTAATGTGCTTAGTGTGGCCGCGCACAATCGAATTTATACAACCTGTTTCCCAAATTCGAATTATCTAAATTCGGATTAATCCCGTAGTGTAGACATACCCTCAGTGACCTGTGAGGACAAAGCCGAGAGAGAGCGTGTCTGGGAGCCACCATGTGAAAGACAATAAGCTGTTATAATGTCACCCTGACTGTCAATAGAGTGGTCTGTTGGCACAATGGGATTCATCATAGAATCATAGAACTGGAAGGGCCCTCGAGAGGTCATCTAGTCCAGTCCCCTGCACTCAGGGCAGGACTACGTATTATCTAGACCATCCCTGACAGGTGTTTGTCCAACCTGCTCTTAAAAAACCCCAATGATGGAGATTCCACAACCTCCCTAGGCAATTTATTCCAGTGCTTCACCCCCCTGACAGTTAGAAAGTTTTTCCAAATGTCCAACCTAATGTCCATCCTCAGAGCGATTGTTATTATAGTTATTGGTTATTACACAGTAATAATGAAATTTGGGGCTCTTTTGTGCTAGGATCTGCTGAGATGAGCTTACAGTCTGAACAGGCAAAGCGTGGGAAAACGACTTCCCAGACTGACAGAGGGGTACAGTGGCAGAGCCAGGATTAACACCCAGGTTTCTATCACTTACTGCTGTGCCCTCACCATTAGCCATGGTGGAGAAGCATCACAGAGTCGCCTGGTGGCAACTGAATTATTGCCACCAAATTATTTTCACTCATGGTCTAAAGGACTGAGGGGGCCTGATGACGGCTGAGGTTCCTTTCATTTCTAGGCCACCAAGTTGCATTCAGTCCAGGTTGGCAGCCATCAAAGGTCGTCTCCATCTGAAGGCTGTGTGTGTGTCCAGTCAGCGGTCTTACCCAAGCTGCCCACATGACAAAACTACCCCTCTGTCCTCACCCCAGCTGGCACCTGCTGGTCCCACGGTTGGCAGCCTTACTAGAGAGAGGAAGGAACAGTCCATGAAGAGCAAACTCCTCTTTCTGCAGCAGAGCTGGTCTCTCCAGATCAGAGGTAAGGCACAGTGGCAGTGGGAAACTTACTGTGCCACTTTCCATGAACACAGAACCTCACATCCTGTGGTGTTGGAGCAGTTTGTATAGGAGGGGTGCGAAGGGCCATTGCCCCAAACTGTAAACTCTTCATACGATGGAAACCACTGCGAGCTCCTACTGCTCTGAGCAGCGTGGTAAGGGGGTGGAGAGTGGGGGGGGAGATTGGATAAGGGGCAGGGGGTCCCGGGGGGCAGTAAGGGGACAGAGAGCAGGTGGCGGTTGGATGGGGCGGAGGTTCTGGGGTGGTGGTCAGGGGACAGGGAATGGGGGGGTTGGATAGGCGTGGGAGTCCCGGGAGGCCTGTCAGGGGGCGGGGGTGTGGATAGGGGTCGGGGCAGTCAGGGGACAGGGAGCAGGGGGGGTTGGATAGGGGGTGGAGTCCCAGGGGACGGGTTAGGGGCGGGGGTCTCTGGAGGGGGCGGTCAGAGGACAAGGAGCAGGGGGGTTGGATGGGTCAGGGATTCTGAGGGGGGCAGTCAGGGGGTGGGAAGTGGGAGGGGCAGATAGGGGGCGGGGGCCAGGTTGTTTGGGGGGGGGCACAGCCTTCCCTACCCGGCCCTCCGTATAGTTCGCAACCCCGATGTGGCCCTGGGGCCCACCCTGATCTAGGAGACATTGAACGGGGCTTCCCTGCAAGATAATCTCGCTTTACATTGCTTGGAAATGGCTCCCCTTACTGGTCCCAGCACGTCTCTGCAGTTACAATGGAGCCCAGGAAAGGTTTCATTGCAAACCTCAGGGCTAGAATCTCAGCTGTCTCCTAACTCCATGGAGCTAGCCCCAGCTGAGATCTGGTCTTCAGTGTCGCTGATAGTAAAGGAAGGGAGGACACTGATCCAGAAGGACCAGCAAACCAGGCCTTGAAGTCTATGAAGCTATGTGTATTGCGAACCCCAAGTATTATAATAGCATGAGTTAGGGTCCAATCAATTTAGCTAATCAATTTGGGGTGCTTTTTGCTTTCTTGAGTCATTAGGGTGCACCCAGGTCATATTTTCAAGCTTTTCTTTGCAACCATCAGAGAAAACCCAGTAATGTTTTTTTTTTGTGAAAGCTGAGATTCTCACCTAAATCACATGCCTCCAGGAGCTGGGCCTTTTGGAAAAATGCCAAATATTGTGAGACTTGCAATTAAATGGCAAGAGTTGGCAACACTGGCAGCAAGACTGGCAGCTCTTTGGGGCAGGGACCATCATGTTGTTTGTGCAGCACCCAGCACAATGGCGTCCTGGTCTAGGCTCATAGGATCTACCAAAATATAAAAAATAATAATAATTAATAGCGCATCCCTATACAAAAGTTTTGGTTGTGGGATCAGGTAGGGCAGGGGTGGGCAAACTACGGCCTGGGGGCCGCATCCGGCCCTTGATGTTTTAATCTGGCCCTCGAACTCCCGCTGGGGAGCGGGGTCTGGGGCTTGCCCCGCTCCACATGTGCCGTGGCTCCGCACAGCTCCCGGAAGCAGAGGCATGTCCCCGCTCCAGCTCCTATGCGTAGGAGCAGCCAGCGGGGCTCCGCATGTTGCCTCCGCCCCAAGTACCGCCCCCGCAGCTCCCATTGGCCAGGAACCGTGGCCAATGGGAGCTGCAGGGGCAGCGCCTGTGCACGGGGAAGCATGCAAAGCCGCCTGGCCACGCCTCTGCGTAGGAGCCGGAGGGGGGACATGCCACTGCTTCCGGGAGCAGCTTGAGGTAAGTGCCACCCGGAGCCTGCACCCCTAGACCCCCTCCAGCACCCCAACCCCCAGCCCTGATCTCCCTCCCACGCTCTGAACCCCTCGGTCCCAGCCCAGAGCACCCTCCTGCACCCCCAACCCCTCATCCCCAGCCCCACCCCAGAGCCCGCACCCTCAGCTGGACCCCCCACCCTCCCCACAGACCCCAGCCCGGAGCCCCCTCCTGCACCCTGAGCTCCTCATTTCTGGCTCCACCCCAGAGCCCGCACCCACGGCCGGAGCCCTCACCCCCTCCCGCACCCCAACCCCCAATTTCGTGAGCATTCATGGCCCACCATACAATTTCCATATCCAGATGTGGCCCTCGGGCCAAAAAGTTTGCCCACATCTGAGCTAGGAGGTGAACCTTCATCCTGTATTTTAAGAGACATCCCTTGTTTGACGTCTCACCACCTTTCCCCACTAAGGAGCTACTGAGAAGCATTTGATCAGATAAAGAAAGGATCAATCACTGTGATACAAATGAGAGTTTTGTTCCAGAAATGAAACATACTGCTTTGCTTTGCTTTGGATTTTTAATGCTGTCATTCTTTTCCTTGAAACGTCATCCAGTTCTGGTCACCAGATCTCAAAAAAAGATCTGGAAGAAGACGAGTGGGTTCAGAGGTAGGAGGTGATTACTTCCCGATAAAGAGAAGTTGGAAAGACTGAGGCTGTTAATGAAGAGGACAGGCTATGCAAAGTAACAGCCAGTGGGGAAAAATACTGATTGGGAACTTCTGTTCATGCTGACTCATAGTACAAGAACAAGGGGGCATTCCATGAAATGAAAAGACAGCAAATCTAAACTAATAAAATGAAATACTTTTTTATGCAACATATAATTAACCCGTGGAACTCCCTGCCACAAGTGTGCTTGAGGCCAACAGCTTAGAAGAGTTAACAAAAGAGATTTAGGTTGGTAATGAGAGCGTCCAGCGTTATGCTAGCGGGGAAAAGTAGGAGGGTTATTAACTCTCCTGCTTCAGGACATAAGCCAGCCTCTAATTAATGGGGGTTAAGAAGAGATTTTCCTGTGGTCGTTCTATAATGACCAACTTCAGGGTTTCTTACACCTTCTTCTAAAACAGGGGTTTTCAAACTGGGGGTCGGGACCCCTCAGGGGTCGTGAGGTTATTACATGGGGGGTCGCGAGCTGTCAACCTCCTCCCCAAACCCCGCTTTGCCTCCAGCATTTATAATGGTGTTCAATATATAAAAAAGTGGTTTTAATTTATAAGGGGGGTTGCACTCAGAGGCTTGCTATGTGAAAGGGGTCACCAATTAAAAAGTTTGAGAGCCACTGTTCTAAAACATCTGGTACTGGCCATTGTCAGAGACAGGATACAGGACTATATGCATCACTGGTTTGGTCTGGTCTGACCGTTCTTATGTTCCTATTTTGAGGCTGTGTGATCAGAAAGCCATCATAATTCAGAGACAGCCATTTATGTCAGATAATTTGTGGTGACTGGTTTTTGGATGGTGTTCAGTTTGATCTTAGGGCTTGCCTACATGGAAACTGGAACCAAAATGACTAAATCAATTAAAAAATGGCATTAGTCATACCAAAATATGGCTTTCTTATTCCAAAATAAGTGTCCACACACAGACTTGCACTGAAACAGCTGCCTATGGGAATTACCACCAATATAGTTATTTTGGTTCACGATCCTGATTAGCCCAGCCCTTAAATTGGTGTCAATTCTGTTGGTAAATTACCTAAATCCATGGAAGCAAAATTTAAAGTGCCTCTCCAGTAGGGGCTTGTATCATTTAACTAGACTGATTCTAAATCAATTTAGTTACATCAGGGCAATTTTTCTAGTATAGACAAGGCCAAAATTCAACTTTATAGTAAACCCCCAGGGTAAGGACTGGTCTACACCTAAAACTTAGGTTGACCCAGGGCTGGCTCCAGCCAACGGAAAGGGGTGGCACGTCCTGCTCTTCGGCGGCAATTCGGCGGTGGGTCCCTCGGTCCCTCTCGGAGGGAAGGACCTGCCACCGAATTGCCGCCGAAGAATGAAGCGGCGGCGGTAGAGCTGCCACCAAAGTGCCACCCATTGCATCGTCTTTTTTTTTTTTTTTTTTTTTGCCACTTGGGGCCGCAAAAACGCTGGAACCGGCCCTGGGTTGACCTCTGCCTATGTTGTTCAGGGGTGTGAAAAATTCACACCCAGGAAAGACGTAGTTAAGCCGACATAAGCCCTGGTATAGACACCACACTAGGTTAATGGAAGAATTCTTCCCCCAGGCTAACTATTGCCTCTCAAAGGCAGGATTTACTGTGCTTCTGCTAGACACATTCTAAGGAATCCCAAATGGCTGAGCACTAAAGCCAGGCTGGGATGATGGGTGGTGAAAGAGGAAGGGGAAGCGGGCAAAGGAGCATTGTCCTCGACAAAAGAACAGGAGACTACTCTTAAAAGCACGATTGAAAGGACCTTAAAACAAAGGCAGATTAGGAAGCAGAGCAGAACTATGGGGCATTTCTTCCAGCAGCTCCACTGGGGATGGATCAGGACCATACAAGGCTGCTTTGGTAAGTGAAGATCCCAGGGGAAGGGGATGAGCCAGCTGGGAGCCAGGCATTTCTTTATTAATGGGACCTTGTCTTATGAAACCTAGATCTTTGCTCTATGTCTAGACTGAGACAATAATACCTAGCTCTTATATAAAGTACTTTTCAGCCACCGCTCTAGAAGTGCTTTACACAGTGTCATTATACCCATTTTACAGGTGACACCCCTGGATTGTAGATTGTGTATCATCTGCAGGGGGTGGCAATTCAGACTTGATCGAAAAGCAGGAGCATCTGCTGCCCCTCAGATCAAGAACCCATGTGTCACAGTTGAAGGCTGTAGCAGACTCAAAAATCTCTTATTTTTAGACTAGCCACTAGAAGGAGACAGAGAACCACGCTACGTAAGCATGAGTTACAATAGAACGGGCTGGATCCCTCTGCAGCAGGAGGAGCCACCAAGGGGATCTAGATTAAGGAGTTAATACAGTTTCAGGCTGTTTGTCTCCTGGCCTGATTTTTTTAATTTACACCGAAATCAGGCAGAGCTGCAGGGAAGAGTGCCAAGAACTGCAGCTGATTCCCTTCCCCCACCCCTCTCTCAACTTTGAGGTATGGGGGGCAGGGGGGTTAAGGGGCTAGACTACAGTTGTGGTAGTCATGGGTTCGTGTCTTGCTTGATCTCACTGAAAGGCCACCTCCAATTCCCCCCACTGCAAAATGGGTACCTGACCCAAGGTAGGGACCTCAAAGGTGGGTAGATGTGATGCTGGTCACACCACTCCCTTATGTACTGTTGGCTATGGAAACTGAGGCGCCTTAAACCACATCAGCCTGATAAGCTGCTTGACTTGACCCCCGTTCTCAGGCCCTGACACCCCCCGCCACCTAAAACTCTGTAGTGTACCTACTAAAGGGCATCCATGCTGTGATGAAGGTAGAAAGGAGATGTTGGCAAAGGTGCCCTGCATAGGGAGGGGACCACGTGAAGGGGGAGAGGAGGATGAGGTGGTGGGGCAGCAGGGGAGAGAGGAACAGAACAGCTGGGAACGGGAGATGAAATGAAGAGTGAAAGCAGGCAGCGGGCCTGGTTGGTGCCTGCCAGGGACCATGTATCAGTCACTCACACCTATGCAATGAGGGTGTACAAGGCTCCTGCTGACATGGCTGGAGGGGTCTGACCCAAGCAGTGGGGCAGGTAGAAAAGCAGGCCCAGGGGGCCAGACCTTGAACTGGTGAGACTGGGGCTACACCAGCTCGAGATGTGGGCTGGTGAAACCCTTCTCCCATTAAACACACAAACACTCTCCTAATATTACGTTGTCCTGCAGACAATTGCTGTCATGGCCAGAGGGATGCTGTGCCAGGGGGCGCAGGAGGCTGGAAGGGGCGGGGCCTATGAGCCAATCATTCCATGAGCATGTGGCCCTCACTGTGCTGGAGTTGGGGACCCAGGGGGTTCTCTAGTTTGTAGATATTGGAGCGGCTTTAGAGTTAGGGGAAATTACTGTGTTATAAGGTGACAGGTTTCAGAGTGGTAGCCGTGTTAGTCTGTATCAGCAAAAACAACGAGGAGTCCTTGTGGCACCTTAGAGACTAACAAATTTATTTGGGCATAAGCTTTCGTGGGCTAAAACCCACTTCATCAGATGCATGGAGTGCACTCCATCCATTCCATGCATCTGATGAAGTGGATTTTAGCCCACGAAAGCTTATGTCCAAATAAATTTGTTAATCTATAAGGTACCACAAGTACTCCTCATTGTTTGTGTTATAAGGGGGGCAAATTTGGACCTAAGGGCAAGAGCGAAGGTTGCAGCAGTGGGGGTCAGTAACTAAGCGGAGGGATCTGAAGGCAAAGAGGAGTAGCAGCAGGGTTATGCTCCCGGCCTAAGGGGGAGTGGCCTGTGGCAGGTGGTACAAAAGTGAGGATCCTTCCAAGTTCTGCCATCAGATGTTACTTCCTTGTCAAGGGCCCACTGCCTCCAGGACAAAACCATCAACCCTTCCACCTCCATCTCTCCCAAGGTGAGCAGCAGCTGTGCTACGAACACCTGCTGGGCAAGCCAGCATGGCCACTCACCACATTTTTGCCAGGTTCTTGCTGATTTTGATGGGGGCTGGGCCATCATACCAGCTACACTGGATCCAGGCTCATCGGTGCGGCTTGCACGTCAGCACGGAAGGATAAAAGAAATATATGGGAGTGGAGAGAAAGAAAGAGACTCCCTCTTGGGTTTCCTTTGAGAGCAGGTAAGGTGCTGAAGTATTACAGCAATGAGCACAGAGTAGAATTAATGGCTAGCCAGATTAGCTAGGGACAAGCCAAAGATTGTGATGCTGCAGCTGTACAAGAGGTCATAAGACATGAGTTTATCCAGTGGACAAAAGCTTCTCTTCCCCCACAACGTATTCACCCTTCCCCAGGATTCTTGGGCTACAATAACTTGAGTATTAATTTTTGTGGCAGCCACTTGTCTCCTCTGATTCCCCCTGCTTGGAGACGTCTGGGATACAGGGGCCAAGTCCTGGGGCCTCCTGGGAAAATTCCCTGTAGGTCAGTCTGAGTATGGAAGGGCTTTGCCTCTCCCTGAAGCATAAGTTTCTGGCCCCTGACAGAGGTAGAAGTCTTGGCTACAGGGACTGATGGTCTGATCTGGCGTGACAGGCAGTCAGATATGGGGCTATTGGGGTTGATGGTCTGATACAGCATGGGAGGTGGCTATAGGGATTGATGGTCTGATCCGGCGTGTCAGGGGATTGGATACAGCGTTATAGGGACTGATGGTTGGATCTTGTGCGGCAGTGGGTTGGATATGGGGCTGATGGGGCACAGCAATCCCAAGACAACACTATCCTTGTGCACTCTTGGCAGAGGAGAGGAGCAGGGGGTTACGCCAGGCCTCTTCCAGCCTCTCAGTTCCCTGCCCTCGGTGAGCCAGGGCTGTGGTAGGTCAGACTCAGCAGGGGGTGCTGCAGGGTGGGTGGGCCAGGGAGGCAGCGCAGTGGTGGTCCTGGCCTGCAGGGGGTGCCACGGGGCTGATGGGCAGTGGCAGCGGTGCAGTGGGGGTCCCGGCTGGCAGGGGCACGCCACAGGGTGGATGTGCAGGGGTGGCGGCACAGTGGCAGGTGCCCACCAGCAGGGGGCAGCACTGTGGCAAGTCCTGACCGGGAGGGGGTGCCGTGGAACGTCGGCACAGTGGTGGGTCCCAGCCAGCAGGGGGCACCGCGGGGCGGGTGGGCTGGGGCAGCAGGAGGTACAGCAGTGGCAGGTGGCCACCAGCAGGAGATACCGCGGGGCGCCGGGGTGGCAGCGCAGTGGCTGAGTCCCAGCCGGTAGGGGGGCTGTGGAACGGTGGCGCAGTGGTGGGTTCTGGCTGGCAGGCAGGGCCGGCTCTAGGCACCAGCAAAACAAGCAGGTGCTTGGGGCGGCACATTTGCAGGGGGCGGCATTCGGGCCATCCTTTTTTTTTTTTTTTTTTTAAACTCACTTCTTCCCCTCTCGCAATGCTGCAGAAGCGGAGCCATGGAACAGCTGGGGATCCAGCATGGGAGCTGAGAACCCACGGAACCCTGGGAGCTGTAGTTCCTTGGCTAACTCCCTGCCTATAGAGCCAGCCCTGGAGCAGGGAAAGAACTACATTTCCCAGCATTCCCTTGGCCGCTAGCCACAGGAAAGGGAGGGGGAGGGAGTGGGGAAGCTGAGACCCCATGCGCTTGCCGTGGATGGGGAGCTGGCTGCTAGAAGGGGGTGGTACTGTGAATGGGGGACAAATATGCCCAAGGAGTAGAAGGCTTTGCCCCAGATATCCCCTTCAGAA
Organism: Terrapene triunguis; assembly: GCF_002925995.2. NCBI lineage: Eukaryota > Metazoa > Chordata > Testudines > Emydidae > Terrapene > Terrapene triunguis. The sequence continues at coordinate 9,406,093 of NW_020664545.1, forward strand.
GACTTCCCCAGACTGGATTAGGGATACTGGTGTGACCTCACCTTGCAGCAGCCCCCAAAGAAGGAATTGGGTGGATTAAATGGACAGTGCCCCTCTCTATCTGAAGCCTAGCAAGGGAGGTACGTGGATCCCACTAGAATTTAAAATGAAAAGTAAGGGAGGGGAGTCTCTGCTAGAGGGCTTGGGCAGCTTTAGATACAGTACCAGGCACGTAGGAGGATTTCCACTTCTGAGCCATGGAAGCAGAAATTGACTTTTCCTTTCCAGATTTAGCTAATATTCAGAAAGGGAATCTAGCACCTGCCTTCCAGATTTGAACACCCTCAAAATTCAGGAGTGCTCAAGCTCAATTTAGGCAGCTATTACTTCATTTCTCCCAAATCAAATATACTGATCCACTGTAACTTGCTGTAGAAAAAGTAGGATAAAATTGAGCAAGAAATGCTTCCCAGTGGTTATTAGGACTGGAATTGCTATTTTCAACAGCCATTGCCCCCCCCTTTTTTTGTTTTGTTTTATTTGTTTAAAAGGAAGACCGTGATATTGCATTGGCAAATTCCCCATAGAAACAAAGAGTGGAACAAAAGAATAATAAAGGCACCTCAAGGTTTCCTCATTTATGTAGGACAGTCTTATAATATGTATCCAGATATCCTCCAATCACACAAGCTGAAAATTGTTCCACTTTACTGCAGTTCTGTAACCATATGGGAACCAATCCTGTCTGTGTTCTGTGCACATCCAAAATTCCTGCTGAATGACCCGCCCTGGGAGCGAGTTACCAGTGACCCAGGGCTGGGGCGGCAGGAGGGTGCAGGTTGGGGGGAGAGCCCAGGGCTGGGGTGGCAGG
>NW_020664545.1:9411942-9467359 GCF_002925995.2 Terrapene triunguis
GGCTAAAGTAGAGCTAAGGGTGTTGAACTGTCTGCATTTTTAGTGGGGTTTTCAATACAGTTAAGTTAGCACTATGGCGCACACTCATTTCACCCTTTGTGCTAGTCTAGATGAGGGCCAAGGTGGCTTGTCACTGGTAAGTGGATGAGTGGCTCCTCAAACCTGGCTTTTGTGGGTTTTCTTAGCTGTTTCACCACCTTGTAAAAATGCTGTCGATGACTGGGAGTAGTATAGGAGTGGGGGTTCAGAGAGGAATGGGGTAGATCCATGCTCCAGTGTGATGGCTGAGACCCCAGACTTGGTTTTGTTAATACCATGGGCTTCTTGCAATTTTTAAAACATTTTCATGAAATAAAGTGGAGCCAGTGTTTTGCTAGGTTTATCCCTGCACTGCGGTGATGGCAATGTCAGGATTGCAGCATTGGGCTAACATATGGGCAGAAGAAAGGACAAGTGACTGCTCAGTCTTTCACTGAGTAAAAGGAGTGAAATGTAAACGATAAAGCAGCAGCATAGCTAGGACACATTAGTGACTGTCCCGTTATTTGTGTTGTGGTAGCTCCCAGGAGCCCCAGTCATGGACCAGGATTCCACTGTGCTAGGCATAGTACAAAAATAATCATTATTGGTACAGGCTCAGCAGTGATATTGTCATGGCTGGGAATTGCAGGTGAGCGTGCAGGAGATCTTGGAAGGAACTGGAGAGCGAACAAGATTCTGGCAGCTGAAGGGCTGTGTTTGCAGGCTTCTGGAGAAAGAGAAGAATGAAAACGTTGATGGCCTTTAAAGCATTGGAGGGTATTGAAATCACTGGGACTCAGTGCAGTAGAGAGCTAGGCAAACCTGCCTTGATGGTGGAACTGCTGGGGCTGAGTTCAGCTGGCGAGGAATCATTTGAAATTCCCTAGTTGGCCCTTGGTAAAAGGAGTGGAACAACCTGACCTGCCTGTTGATCTGCAGGAATGCCTGGTGATGTAACCTGCAATTTGGAAGGGACTTACAGCCTGTTTAAAATCTAGTCTGATTCTTTGCTAGGTTTCCCTGTGCTTGGCCAGCCTGTTGGCACTGTGGCTCCCTTCCGGCTAGTCTTTCAGACCCAGTTCTCTAGAGAGCAGCAGGAGGTTGCTAATCTGTTTCCCCAGTGCTCATTGGGGGCACTTAACTTTAATTTCCCCTGCACTCTTCCCCCATCTTGTAAAGATGCTCCGCTCTGATCCTCTGCTGTAGCCACCCCAATTCTGGTTGGCTGTTGTCCAGGTGCTGGGCTTGCAGCTACACCTTGCGGTAGTAATAGGAGTGGAGCTGAGTTTCCAGGCTACTGAAAGGAGTACAGGGGTTCCTGCTGCTCAGCTTACCACCTGAACCCCCAGGGTTGTGAAAATGAACTTTCTCACGAGGAAGGTTGAAGGGGGGATGTCCTGCCCACTATCCAAGCCCCAGGGAGCAAGAGCTGACCCTCTCCCCCACCCCCGCTTGAGATACTTCTAGGTTGTGATTCTGCCCCTTCTGGAATTGGGGCAGCTGAAAAATTCACCTTGTGAACTGAGAACAAGTCAAGCTAGCAGACCAGTGTTTGCTATTATTACTGTTCTCTACCTCGTGCAAATGAGTTCATGGGGAAAGGAATAAAGAACTCTAAACTTCCTCCCTCGTCTTCCCCAAATGTAATTGAATATGTTGGGGGTGAGAAGGGAGCTGTTACTGTGTGTTTCTTAATATAGGGAAATGTGGAGGCATAAGGTGGGCATTGAGTGCCGTGGCTGGGTAGGAGAGATGCTTGCTGTTGGTCTCAAGATGAAATTGCCCTACAAAACTGAGTCCTCCTGCAGTGGGAGGAGTTAAATCTCTTGGGGATGGCTGGTGCAACAGGATATGGGAGGGTCAGCATAAAGAATGGAGGATCTCTGGTGATGCCTGATCTCTGGGGAGAGGAGTTGATCAGATGCGTGATCTGTGCTGCTTTGAGTAACTTCTCCCTTTTCTGTAATCTTAGTCAGTTGCCTTGGCTGTTCTTTCCAACCAGCTGGTTGGCTGATCTTTTGCCTTGCAGAGCTATTGGTGGCTAGCACCTCCTTAGCCAAGCAAGGAATGCTGCCCCCGCCTTCTGGTGGGGCCAGTTCAACTGCATTGTTGCTGGAGTGCTTAGACAACACAGCTGACTAGCTGAATCTTGAGCATTGGACTCCTGCATCCTTCAAAAGTGCTTTGTCCTTCATGTCTGGGTTCATGGGTGCTGGCTTGACTTGCTATAAATACCAGGCTTTGCTTATAACAAGGCCCTCCCTCTTACCTAGGGACAACCTTGCAGTCTAGGTGACATTTATGTAGGGAGATAAGGTCTTGCTCTTTGACAAGCCAGAGGAATGGTGTGGATCAACTTTAAATAAGGCTAGGAACATAAGGACAATTGTGGGCATTAAATAGGACCTGGCTAGGGCTAGACAAAATGCTTTCTAGATGGTGGGATGGCAGGGGAGGCAGTAATAGCAGGAACTGGGGTATAAAACTTAAAACCAACTGCAGGGTACCCTGGGTTTCTTACAAACTGAGTATTTTTTTACATTTTGCAGCACATTCGTCACTCATTCACTTACTACTTCAAATGTTGCAAGCAAAAAAAGGAAACTAAAGTATGTGAAGTGGCAAAGAGGGTGGCGTGTGCTTGCTGCTGACTCTAAGAAACTCTTTCCACTACCAATTTTAAAGTTTCTTTAGAAGTGGTTAATGTGCCTGTTAAGAAACTGTCTTTAAATGTGGGGTTAATGTGATCGTTCTAAAATGGGTTAAACAGTTTTTCTGGTCAATGAACCAAGCAAAACACCTTCAAAGCAACTTTCTGATTGTTGGTTGGTCCACCCAAAAGCTGTAGTTGCTACAGAGGAGGTGGGATTCAAAGCATGAGTTGAGAGCATCTGTAGTTTTTTTAGCCAAGGATGTGACTTTTGGCCTGCTTTGAAGAACATGTAGGACAAGAGCCCATTTTGGAAATCGAGCCTGTAACAGCTGCTGTTGGAGTATTGGGACTGAACCCTACTTGTTTCTGGGGTTCTTGCCATGTATGTTTGCCTATCTGACAAGTCGTCAGATGCAGCATGTGTGGCTGTGGGAGTGGATTTTTTTACTGTGGTAAATATTGAGTTTGTGAGGTCTGGGTGTGAGCTGGCCATCTTACAAACTTCGTTTACCAAAAAAAAAGTCAGGGCAGAGGAATTGTCACATACCCTACTGTGCTGTTGTGCTCCCCTGCTGGCTGGGGACTAGTGCATAAAGTAGATGGAGAGTATGGCCTTTGAGCCGGGCTGGAAATGCTACTTTAAAAGATTTTCCAGCATAAGAGGGAAATCCAGATGAATGGAAAGATGGGACCCAAAGGGAATTAGTAACTGGATAAAACCTTGTAGTTTCAAATCTGGGTGAAAATAATTGCCATATGAAAGCTTTTTGGTGCCTTATATGAAATGAGTTGAGATATTTCAGTTCAGCTCAGTTTTGATGCCCTCGTTAACATTCACTGCTCAGAAGCCACAAATTATCTGGGCCACAGAGACTGAACCTTTTTTTAGAGAGGATCCCACCATACCTTGGTGACATGGCATAGTGGCAGTGAGGATTATCACGGCCTGTACTTTAACTGTGGTATCTAGGGACTGCCAGTCTGGCACCTTGTACCCACACTAAGGTAAACTTGGTTTACAAATAGTGGATTACTTGCATACCCCCTTAACAGGGTGGGTGGGAGGGGTTTATTTGGTATTGGTGCCTTAGACCGGTGCATGGTGCTTCAATCTTAAATCGGTCCCACTCAGGAGTTTGATCTTAATGGGTTAATTCGGTAGGTTAATACAAATTGATTTTAAGAGCTGAGAGACTCCAGCAGTTTTAAGTGACAATGATGGCTCCTTGTGCCAGCTCCTGAGTGTTTCTCCTTCCTTCTCTAGGTGAAGGAGCTGGTGCTGGATAACTGCCGCTCGGACGATGGGAAGATCGTCGGCCTTTCCTCGGACTTTGAAAATCTGGAGTTCCTCAGCATGATCAACGTCAACCTGCTGTCTGTCTCCAATCTCCCCAAGCTCCACAAGCTCCGCAAGGTAAACTTAAGAGGTGGTGCCAGTCGGACGTGAGGCTGTGCAGCCCTACCATGAGCCTTCTGGCAATGGGGCAGTAGTGGCTGGCGTTAGAGCTGAGCTTCCCTTATAGGGATTACTCCATCCCCTTGTATAGCTGTCCTGCTTCATCAGAGGGATCAGTGCCTGCCTCCTGCTTTCATTCACATGTGTGCTATCAGAGCCTCTTGTGGTAGGGCTACCCTTGCATCATGACTCATTCTGAGCACACCCGAGTGTCTCAAGTTGAGCACCCAAAACGAGAGACCACTTTTGAGGATCTTGGCCTCTTCCCTCAGCCTCCCCCATCACAGGGGCATCATGCCTCTTTTGGTGCTGCAGTTACCCTACTACTTTGAAGTGCTGAGCAAAAATTCCTTTCCAAATTGAAGTATGTTAAAGAAATATTCAGGGAAGGCCTGAAGCCGAAATTAATCTCCCTTTAGCCCATATGCATGGACCACCCTAGAAAAATTCTGTTGCTGGTCCCTGGGTACTAATAACTGGCTCGGCACCAGTTCAGAAGCCCAGGGGTCGTCTTCGTCTCAGGCTTTCACGATGATTTCTCAACTCTCGCTGGCCTCAGCATGTCCCTGTCTACACCTGCAGCTAACCCAGCATGGGAACTTGTTGCCGACCTCTGTTGAGGGTTCTGCCCTGCATCACTCAGCAGTAGGGGGAGGGGCCATAATGTTTATATGGGGGTTAATCGAATAGATGTGGGAGCAGTAACCAAGCAGAATGACTGTACAGTCCCATTCACCATTTAATAATCTTCAATCCTCCCTTTAGAGGTTGAAGATGCTGTGTCTGATGGCGATCACCCTATGTGCACGTGACCCCAATTTGCTGGAAAGCGCTGTGCTCTTAGCAGATGCCTGTGACTCTGATCCCAGAAGCAACACTGCCTTTGGGGCTTACCTCGTTGTGAATGGCTGGCTACGCTAGCTTCTTTCTGAAAATTTCCACCATTGCAAACACCTCTGGAGTGGCTGAATGTGGTAGGGTGAACTGAGCTCCAGGGTGGCTGCTGGCATTTTAAGCACTACCATATTTTCTGGGAAACAATGGTTGAAATGCAGGCAGCTGCCTGGAGTCTTGTCTGCAGTAGCCCTGCCACCAGTGGAGATGCAGCGGTGTGAAATCTTCTGGAAGAAAGGATTAGTGTAACCAAGGTTGTAAAGATCCTTGGCCATTTCATATCACTGACCTTGTGCTCTGACTGGTGTAAACATGCCCCTTGTAGCTGAAGTGTTAGTGATTTTCCCCCCACGTCAGGCATGTAGGAGAGTGGAGGAGTAAACCGCAGATTATTGCTTTTAACTTAGATTTTTTGGCACTGCTTCTTAACTTGAGGGATTGTTACTTGTGTTCCATATACGGCCTTGAGTGGGCTCAATAGAGCTCCTTCCTGACATGATCATTCTGCTGTTTGTGTTAGGGAGGGGAGGGCATCAGAACTGTACTGGAAAACTGCCCAATCCCCTGCCCTGATTCCTTATTTCCCTCCCTTTCCAAACAGCAAATATCCAGGGGGAGGAAAGGGGCCCGTGTTTGCCTGCTGTGGGTTACATAATGAAGTTAAAATGGATCCTTCATCTGCAATTTATAGGAAGCAAGGTCTAGTGGTTAGAGAACGGGGTTGGGAGTCTGGACTCCTGTGTTCTGGTCCATACCGTGACTCACTTTGTGGCCTTAGAGAGTCCGTGACTTACCCATCTGCAAAATGGGAATGTTATTCACCTATGTCAAGCGTTGAGATCCTCTATAGCAGTGCCTCTGAATATTTCCTGGCAGCTGGAGCTGAGCGATAACCGGATCTCCGGTGGCCTTGAAGTTCTAGCGGAGAGGACCCCTAACCTGACCCACTTGAATCTAAGTGGCAACAAGATCAAGGACATCAACACCCTGGAGCCCCTGGTGAGTGAAAGGCCCCGTGCACGGATCTAACTGATAGAGGCTGTTTCCTTCGGGCGTCATGTGGGTGCAGCTGAAGTCAAACAGTCTTGATAACTGTTCCAACAGCACTTCATGGTTCTAATATGAACTGACGAGTTGCCCAATATGTGGCTGGGCTAATAGTAATTGGCTCCTCTGTCTGGAAAACCAGCAGCCAGTTGCTAAAGGAACATGAAATTGGGCTGGATGAGCAAAACTGTGGATGTAGTGTGCTCAGTGTCCACCTGGGAAAGGACTGCTAAGGGGTCGGACGTTGTTTGAGGTAGATGGCACCTGGGTGTGTCATGGCGATGACTTGCTTGGCCCCCATGGGGGTGTCTGACATCAGTCCTAGGTTTTCTAAGGGGCACATATTACAAAAAATAGTATGCATGAAAGAGTTACTTTACTATAGGTCAGGTTGTAAACCACCTGCTCCAGGCACATCCTAATGTCTCCCTCATCCCTTTGCTCATAGCAAGTTTACCAGAACGGTGTCCTAATGGCCTAACAATTAATCTTTGCAGAAGAAACTGCCGAATCTGCATAGCCTGGACCTCTTCAACTGTGAGGTGACAATGCTGATCAACTACCGGGAGAGCATGTTTGCCCTTCTGCCCCAGCTCACCTACTTGGATGGGTTTGATGCCGATGACCAGGAGGCCCCTGACTCAGACCCTGAAGCAGATGGTGATGGGCTGGATGATGAATATGATGAGAACGGAGAAGGTAAAGGGGGCTTGGAGTGGCTTTCTGTAATTGCCTCCCACCTATTTCACTAGCCATCCCCCACTGACCACCTCAGCAGGGGTGTGAATTCATTGCCAAAGTCTAATCTTGCTTTGGTAATCCCATCTCCCCCAGGCATGAACTGGAAAACCAAGCTTGATTTAAGCTAACTGGACTTGTCAGTTGACATACCTCCCATGCATAGGTCTGTTCTGTGGGCATAGGGCTTTACCTAATGCCAGTGGGGCTGTTCTGGGTTAGTTGCTTTTTCTGAGTTGGCACATCTGTGCAAAAAGCTGTCTGGGTGCATTTCCTGGTTCCCTGTCCCTGGTGTGTTGCTTTGAGCACATTGGTGGGGAACCCACTCATCTCCCTTTGTTGTGGTAGAAGGTGAGGAAGAGGATGACGATGAGGAAGATGAGTTGGATGAGGAAGTCATTGATGACGAGGAGGAGGATGAAGATGATCTGGAAGGTGAAGAGGAAGAAGATGGAGTCGATGATGAGGTGAGGCTATTCTTGTTGGTTTGACATCATTGTGAGCCTTTGGGGCTGCCTGTTAGTAAATACTCCATCTGTGCCCTTGCGGATGAAAATCAGTCCTCCTGAGAAACTTTGTAATCTGGCCAAGTATGTTGTATCCTTGCCTGAGGCTAGTCTCATTCAAGAAAAGAGCTTCCTAGGTAGTCAACTGCTCTGGGAAGCGATGCCTGGATTCCTAATGCTGTAGGTGGGGATGGTATGAGGGGTAAACACCTTGCTGTGTTTCCAGGCGGCATTACAATTTCTCTTCTTTGTGCCCACAAGTTCCTGTCCCTGTGAGATGAAGGATGAGGAAGGGGGGCAGGCATCAGGGTGCAAGGGAGGGGGGCTGATTTTGTTACTTGGCCATTTTGAGTTCCTGTGCTGCCTGAGGGCAATGTCCTCTTGAAGTCATACATGAAAGATTGGAGTGGAAAAGGAATTAGATCTCTAGTCACTGGATCTTGGTCCTTGTATAAACAAAGATTCTTTATTTTTTTTTAACTCAAGGAGGAAGAGGATGAGGAGGATGAAGATGACGACGAAGGTGAGGAGGGTGAGTAGATCTAATTCTCCTAATTAAGATGCAGCACTCACAAAGGTAGCATTAACCATCCACTACTCTGATGCGAACAGTCACTGTCTCCTTCTGGGGGCTGAGCAATAGAACAAGGCAGTTTTCTCTTTTATGGCAAGGAAGTCTTGCTCCCACTGAACCAGGACACTGTCCCACAGCTACGTAAAATGTTAAGTATTGAGGTTGGGAAACAAAGCACCCAAGTCAGGAAATTCAAAGTTAGGGCTTCCACTCTGCTACTCAGTGCATCCTGTGTGTTCCATGGGAATGTATTAGTTGCACTAAACATCAATCCCAAACTGCACGTCCTGTGTGGTTGCGGTCAATGTAGCATTAGGAACACTAACTTTTGAGTTTCCTTACCTTATAGTTTCTCCAGCCATAATGCTGCACTGATTTTGCATTTGATTTGCACATTTAAGGGAAAAGACCCGGTACATCTTTAACTGCAGGGCTTGTTGTTTTAAACCACGATTGGGTGGTGAAATCGGAGAGTGCTAATGTAAACTTGCTGACTGAACATTCAGTGCAGCTAACTCAGACTAAATCAGTCTCAGGTAGAATCCATTTTCCTTCCTCAATGAGCTCTATAAAACAAGCCATGTTTTGTAGCTTCCAGCCTCAGATCCGTGAGTCCCTGTTCCTTTTGCGACTTATGGGGAAATGGCTGACCTAACTTTGCACACTTACCAAAATACGACTGCTTTGAACTGAGACCAAGCATGAATCTACAGCCCAAGAGAAACTGGTGAACACTAGAACTAAATTATACCACCATCCCAAGACATTTAAAACAGTCAGTCAGTATTAATAGGTTGTCAGTTGCTAAAAAGCTGATCAGGTAGATTGGCAAAATATCCCAGTTCTGTGTAATTCGATATAATACTCTGGAAGGAGGAGAGGCTCTAATGGAAGCTCTGCTGTGTTAGCATTTTTATAAATTGTTTGTTCTAGGAACTGTGGTTTCTTTTAGACTCTAGCTGGGGTCTCACTTCACTCTAGGCAACAAAGCACAGGGCATCTCCTTTCTAACTTTGAAATAAATTCTCTAGATAGTTGAAGACTGGATCTGGATGGGCTTATGTATAGTTGATTAAAATATTTGTAAGGGTATTTATAGCAAAGTGGAGGTTGGCACAACTCTTGAATGACAAATCACCAAGAATAAGCTTGGCTGAGAGTCTCAAAAGTGACTGATTTTGGGTGCCCAATTTCACACCTCAAAAAAGGGGACATTAGAGTTCAGGTGCCCACAGTATCTAAAATTTGGGCCCTCTGAAGCATCTCAAGAGCACCAAAAAGCACTCACCACTTGAAAATCTTGCCCAAGGCTTTTGCTTGGATGCCACGTAAAATGGAACAGTGGGTGGGACTCCATCCAACAGCTGCTGTGATTCTAGTTCATACTTGTTCCCCTGCAAGATGTGTAGCTTAAATAGCCTGTGAAGAATGAGATCAAATGCTGTTCTGCAAGACTGCGAGTAGAATTTAATTCTTCCTCCCTCCCTGCAGACCTTCCACAGGGAGAGAAGAGAAAACGAGATCTAGAGGATGAGGGAGAGGAAGATCCAGAAGATGAAGAGGATGAGGAGGATGACTGATAATCCTAGCGAGCCAATCAGTTTTACGGACTATGACTGTGCTTGTCCTAACCTCCCCATTGTGTCCATGTGAGACTGTAAATCCCCCTCTCCTGGCCCCTCCCCCTTTTGTATGGCTGCAGTGTCCACAATATATTTTTTTAAGACGTAGAATACAGTAGGCGTTCAGGGGAATCTTTCCATACAAGACTCACTTTCTCACAAGTATTTTATGACCAAAGGCTTTCTCCGTTCTGTGGTTTGCGCAGCATTTTGCAAAAAAAAAAAAAGTTCTCCTCCTAGAGCATCTCTCAATCAGCCTTACCGCATGGGACCGAGAGCTCCAACAACCCTTTGCCATCCCACATGACCACAAGAGGCGAACGCTCACCGCCCCAGCATACATGTCCTCAGCCCAACATTTGAAGACGCTGCAAGCCTTCTGAGCAGCGGATGCAAACTCTGCTCGTGTAAGTGGACTTTGAAAGCAAACAGTCACCCAAAGTGACCTGAAACAACAATAGTGGTGTGATAGTTGGAGATGCTTGAAGATACTCTAGCGATTGGGGGTGGGGGAAAAGGGCTCGGGTCCCTTAGAGAATCTGCTCTTCGCTGCATCTCAGACCTGTTAGGAGGAACTTTGCAGTAGCCTTGTCTCTTGCTTTCCTATTTTTTTATAAACTGGAATATTTTTACCCATTAGCCACTTCTTTGTAGCTTTCAGTTCTTGGATGTCTGCAAAGTAATTATGGTTGGCAGCTGTGAATGTCTCCACTTGCCATAAGGAGGCTTTCTCCACCCCCTGCCAACCTACACCTTCAAGGAAGAATAGGAAACATCAGGCAAGGGGATACTGCACTGCTACCAAACTGCATTTTTCACTGTACAGAACACACACTAACCATTATTACTGTGATACACCTAACTCGGCATTCACCGGGAGACCGGGTTAGCCTAAATATTCTCAGGGTCCTTCTGGCTAGCCAGTAACAGCTCTCAACAGTGGCCTCAGTTGCTAGCCTGGTGCACGTACACCTCTCCTTTTCCTTTTCAGAGTGATGAGAAGTCCAGCTCTTTCCCTTTTATGCACTATGTGCTGTGACAGCTGTCTCTCTTCCCTTTCACCCCAGCCCGTAGGAGTGGAGCCACTGCTTCTCTGACCTGTTTGAGGCATTTTTTTTAGAACGGAGGTGGAATCCTGCCAAGTGCCCCATGTGATTTCTGACCTGTGTTCATCTGTTAGTTTCTAAGGAGAGCTTTGGCTCCATGGCCTCAAGGGGCATTAACCAACCCTTCAGTATTGAGTGCCTAGTGATCTCTGCTCAGATAGGTTGGTGAGAGTGGGGGAGAGCAACTACCTTTTAACCAGGTTTGTGGGGGTGTTCCCTGAGGCTTTATACTAATGCAGATGCATTGGCACTTAACAGGGTTCTCCCTCAGCCACTGCGGGCCGATGTCAGCACCCAGCAGTTGCACGTATTCCTCTTGCAGCAAGAAGAGAAAAATCTCTCACCCCTCCTATAAAAGGCAATTTTTGCAAAGGTGCATTGGGTACTGCAGCACATCTGGATTTCTAGCCTTGCCCTTGTCTCTTGCATTGTACAGTAGCTATAACCATTCAAAGATAAACGTCTCCTGTAAAATGCAAACTGAGTAACTTATAAATGCTAAAGGAATTTAAAAAAAAAATTCACAGCAGCAGTTGATATTTTTAATTTTTTCCCTGCATTTTTTCAGCAGATTGTATGGATTTTATATTCGCCTAGTAACTGTCAGGTTTCGATTGGTCAGATTAGTCCCAGAAATAAGGATCTTCACCCCTTTTGTATCTTTTTTTTTGTTACAAAATTTGGATAAAACTTTTAATAAAGACTTCAGTTTTTAAAAACCTATTGCAATGGATGGTGTGTTCACTGATCCTTGGGGAAATCAGCACTGGGTAAGACAGATGGGAGCGTATCGTCCACTCTCTTGCTCAGAGCAAGGTTTTCACTCCAGGACTCCTCAATCTAGAAGCACAGCTTATGGCCAGCTTTTCTTGTGAGTGCCAGGATCTCTCTGGGAAGCCAATGATTACTTTGTCTCTGGTTACCTTTCATAGCTAATAATGTAGGCGCATGCTCTCTATTGCTCCTTCATGATGTATAACGATCACCTCAGGCTTAGAAATAATATGCTTTTTACTCTTGAAATAACAGTAATATGGAGCCTTTGTTTATCTCTTTGCTGGAATGGAAGACCTAGTTAAAATCTGGAGGGCTTGTGCTACATTATCAGCTCCATAGGGCAGATGCCCTTAAATTCCATAGGAAGAGGCTGACTTTCAGGTTTATAGAAGGGGATCAGGTTGATTTGGTGGGGAGGCAGAAGAAATTCCAAATTTCTTTCCAATCCTGCTTGATTGGTTTTTCTGTAACATCCACACTTGCCCCACGGCACAATTCCTGCAGAAGCATTTTGCCATGGCCAACTTGCTTAAAGGGACACTGGCCAAACATGGTGCCTAGACCACTCTCACGCCTTAGTAGTCTTGGTTTGCAAGGACCCTTAGTTTCCAATAACCCTGTCTGAGGAATTGTACTCCAGCCCTGCAGCCTACTGGGTGCAAAGGAAGTTTAGCATCCTAAAATGAGATGGAAAAGACCTTACCAGATGGATTTCCATCTTCCTCCCTCCCCCATAACAGGGGCAGGGTTGTTCTAGAATATTGGGTTGTGCTTTGCTGGCTTTAAACAGTCTGTTCCCCTTGCCCCATCATGCTGTAAACAAGGGGAAGTTGCATCCCAATAGTGACTGATCAAACTCTCCTTGTCTGGGATCTGTAAGGGCCCCCAAATCTTGCATGCTGCTGTGGCCAGCCGAGCTACCTTATGGTGTCAGGAGAAGGCCTGGCTGCTACAGCAAGGTGGCAAGGGAGGCAGCACTGGCAACCATGACTGCTCAAGGACAAAATCAAGTGCCCACACTTACCGAAGACCAGCAAGTTGGGAAGCAGGTGCCCCCAGGAAGGATGGGCAGACAACCTAGAGCGGTTCCCATGGGAGATCCAGGCTTGGGAGAACCCCCTTCCCCCCCATAGTCCCACAGTCTGCAAGGAAAGTGACGGGGGGTTCTGCAGTAGGTCCCGAGCACTGGTGGTCTACTGCAGATCCACTTCGGCTAGTTTCCCATCCCACCTCTAGGCTGCTGGGAGGCAAGGGAAGTCCTGTTTTGCCAGCCTCTGATTCCCCCCTGGTGGTCAGACACCCACTTTCTTCCCTTCTGGTGGCGGACAGGAGAATCTGGCCCTTTGCTGGGGTCAGAGCACTGGTCAAGGAGACTGCGAATCTCATGCTCTGCTTCCCAGCAAGTCTGTTCTCTTCGGGGGCTGGGCTTTCCCCTAGCCTGGCAGGTGGGCAGATCTCTGGTGAAGGGACTTGCTTGGGCTCCAGGGTGGGGGGGGGGGTTGAGGTGAGGGACCACGAACAATCCCTGCTCCCCTCTGTTTCCTGCTACTCTGCAGCACTAGGAGGTGCTTGCCCCTGTCCAGTTCGCTGCGTGGGGCGAAGCTGCTATTGCCGAGTAGCATCTTCCCTTCATCGCACCAGCAGGGATGTGGCTGACTCTGGGAGCTGGTGGGAAAGGGAGCGTGTGGCCTGTCAGATGGCTGGGATGCCCCCTTTGGTTTTTCAATGCAAAGGGAAGGGTCAGTGCTCTTAAATATTAAATTACGGTATTACCCAGAGGTCCCAAACCAGATCAGGATCCCTGTGTCCTAGGTGCTGTATAGACACGAGACAGTCCCAAGGACCCTACCGTCTAAATAGATAAGACAAAAGGTGATGGGTTAAATGGAGGCACAAGAATGAAAGGGACTTGCCCAAGCTCAGTGGTGCAGCCAGGTCTAGATCCCAGGCAGGGCCTGATCACCAGGGAGCTGCTTTTCCTTCCCTGGAGAGATGGTCCCACAGCCTGATTGGCAGGAAGTTCCTCCTGATCTCCAGTCTATTTACTCCTGGATCTGCCCCGAATCCCCTTTGCTGTGGTATCCATCTCTGTAAGACGCAGGCATGTCCTCTCCCCTCCCCAGCCGACTGGCTGAAGCTGTTCCCGCAACCCAGCCCCTCAGCTCAGCCACATTACAGCTGCACTCTCTCTGGGTGGAGTGGGCTTGTTGCTCCCTTGGCCCTACGTTGATGCAGCCTGCTGTTGTGTTGGCCTCTTGTTGCCTTTACAACTTGTTGTGTCAGACTTCCCCTCCTATGTGAATTCCATGGTGCTCCCCACCCCTGGGCGCTGACTCATGCAGGGTGTAGTTGCCACAGGCAAGTCTGAGGAAGGCTTTGCAGTTGAAGCTGCCTGTACAGAGAGCTGCTGGAGGGAGGGAAATTAACCCTTCCATGGTCTTGGAGGAACTGCTCATCGCCTGTGCTGGGGTAGGGGGAGTCTCAGAGCCCAGAGTGGCTGCCTACCCCTTCTCTCTGACTAGCCCTGTGTAAGAGAACCATAGAGTTCCCCCTTACCACAATACCCTAGGACCTATTCTCCAAGTTCTCATACGGCGCTCATCGCTGTGGTATGTGAATGCCTTCCCCTAGAGCAGCGGTTCTCAAACTGTGGGTCTGGACCCCAAAGTGGGTCACGACTAGGCACGTAAATATTGTTTAAAAAGTTAACCATTTAAACAGTTATATTGTTTAATCGGTTAACCAATTAAAGGGAGAGGGGCTGGGGCTGCTCCGGGCAGCGTGGCTAGGGTGGGGGGTTAACGGCTAGGGTTGGTTAATGGGTAAGACTAATGCTTACTGGTTAACCATTTAATATTTTACCTCCCTTGTCACAACCCCATTTTAATGCGGTTGCCAGGGCTAGCTTAGGGCGGCGGGACTTGGGCGGACCCAGGCTTTGGTCCTCCCTCTTGGGGTCATGTAGTAATTTTTGTTGTCAGTGCAAGGAAGTTTGAGAACCCTGCACTAGTGCATCAAGCAATGTGACCTGCATCATCTGTCTTGTTTGCTCCTGTCCTTTTTCCCGGGGGAGACTTGAAGGTGGGTGGAGTGGTTTGTTTTGGTAGGGTTTTGTTTTGGAATGTCTTAATGATCCCATTGCTCTGTTTATGTTGGAGAAGGCTGGTTGGAGACATGTGCATGGCCCAGGTCATGGCATGCCTGAAAAGGGCCAAGAAGCCAGTGTAGAGGGCCGCAGGCAGGTTTGATGTGCTCACGTTAGGCTGAGGAGCTGGGCGCAGTGTTCTTAGTTAAGGGTTTCCTAAGGGCTGGATGTCACGGAGTCCCCGGGCGATGCTCTGGAACTGCTCCCCACAAAGCCAGTCAGGACGTTGGGGAGCCTCCTCTCCCTCGGAGCAGACTGTCTTCAGGGCAAGAAGCTCACATGGCTTCACCTCCTGGGTCTCTCCTGGGAGCATTCAGCATATGCCCGTCCGTATGCTTCCCAGAGCGAGTCTGCCCAGGCGGGGTCCTGGGGAAGCCAGAGGGTCCTGCACCCCCACTTCGCAGTCAGATGTGACTCTCAGCCAGCCAGTAAAACAGGTTTATTAGATGACAGGAACACGGTCTAAAACAGAGCTTGTCGGTCCAGCGAATGGGACCCCTCCGCCGGGTCCATTCTGGGGCCCAGAGAGCCAGACACCCCTGTCTGCCCTCATTCCTAGTCCCCAGCCAGCTCCAAACTGAAACCCCCTCCAGTCCCTCCTCCTCTGGGCTTTGTCTCTTTCCCCGGGCCAGGAGGTCACCTGATTTTTTTTGTTCATCTTTAGCTATTTCCTTGCAAGGGGGAAGGGCCTTGGCCATTTGTTGCTAGGAGATAGAGTATCGGTGATTTATGCACACTGGCCTTTATTCCACCACCTAGAGACTTAAGAAATGCATAGGGGAAACTGAAGCACCCACACAGTATTAGGGGGAACGTTAAGAACAGTCCCACTTCGTCACACAGGAATATGGTGTTGCTATGGGCCAGCTGAGTGGGGATAAAGACTGGTATAAGTGATGCCAGAGCATCATTCACCAGGATAGGACAGAGTCTCCCAGCCAACGGGTGATGAGAGCAAGCGTCACTAGCAGATGCAGCTATGTGAGAACTCAGTGTTGGTGAGGTCTCCAGGAGTCTCCTGCACTGACCAAGTGTGGGGGTGAAGCTTCAACCAGGGCCTAGGCTACAGCTGCAAATGCTTCAAAGTGCTTTCCTGGTGTGCCCCATCTCTCCTCTTTCCCGCCCCCGCCCCGCAGCACCTCTGCCGTGCTCAGGTTGAGCTCATCCGAGCCATGGGGGAAGGATAAGTAGAGCTGGGTACCATCTGCCTAGCTGTGCTCGTTGAGTTCCTGGCATCTGATCTGCTTCGCCTAGTGAAGGCAAATATGACCAGAGTCAGAATTGAGCCTTGGGCGGAAAGGTGGGTGGGAGGTGGCGTCGCAGGAGGGAGAGCCAGTTTCCATGCTGCAGGTAGCCAAGTATTAAATCCATGTTACAGCTGAGGACCAGCAAGAGAAACTTGTCCAAGGTCCCCCAGGGCTGGGGCAGACCCTGTGGCTATCAGACTAGCAGCCTCACTCCTGCATTAGTCTACCCCTTAGCCAGGGGGTGGTGTGTGACTCCAGCAGCTTGGCTCA
Organism: Terrapene triunguis; assembly: GCF_002925995.2. NCBI lineage: Eukaryota > Metazoa > Chordata > Testudines > Emydidae > Terrapene > Terrapene triunguis. Next base: position 9,427,999 of record NW_020664545.1, read on the forward strand.
GTCCTCTGCTGAACATTCACCCCGGGCAGCGGAGGTGGGGTGGCTTTCCCATGGGACAATGGTGCCACTGTTTGTATTTCCCAGCCCCAGCCTGTGGAGCAGGTCGGGGAGTGAAATGGTGCCTTGGTCCAGGTCCTTGTTGGGCCGCTTCAAGGGAAGCGCTTTGCTTTATGGAAAGCAATAAATAGTGGTGTCCCCCAGGGATCTGTACTGGGCCCAGGGCTGTTCCACTTATTCATCAATGATCTGGAAAAAGGGGCAAACAGTGAGGTGGCAAAATTTGCAGATGATACAAAACTACTCAAGATAGTTAAGTCTAAAGCAGACTGTGAAGAGCTACAAAGGGACTTTACAAAACTGGGTGACAGGGCAACAAAATGGCAGCTGAAATTCAATGTTGATAAATGAGAAGTAATGCACACTGGAAAACATAATCCCAACTATACATATAAAATGATGGGGTCTAAATTAGCTGTTACCAATCAAGAAAGAGAGTGTGGTGGATAGTTCTCTGAAAACAGCCCCTCAATGTGTGGGGGCAGCTAAAAAAGTTTATGTTGGGAATCATTAGAAAGGGATAGATAAGACAGAAAATATCATATTGCCTCTATATAAAGCCATGGTATGCCCCCATCTTGAAAACAGCATGCAGATCTGGTTGCCCCAGCTCAAAAAAAAGATACATTGGAACTGGAAAAGGTACAGAAAAGGGCAACAAAAATGATGAAGAGGATGGACCAGCTTCCCTATGAGGCGAGAGTACTAAAACCTGGGACTTTTTAGCTTGGGAAACAAATTACTAAGGGAGGAGGGATATGATTGGGGGAGGCAGATCCTATAAAAGCATGATGGGTGTGGAGAACGTACATAAGGAAGTGTTATTTACTCCAGCTCATAACACAAGAACTAGGGGTCACCAAATGAAATTAAGAGGTAGTGGGTTTAAAACAAACAGAAGGAAGTTTTTTTTTTCATACAAACAGCCAGTGGAACTCTGCCAGAGGATGTTGTGAAGGCCAAGACTACCAGGGTTCAAAAAAGAACTAGCTAAGTCCATGGGGGAGAGAGGGGGGAAGAGAGAGAGAGAGATAGGTCCATCAATGGCTATTAGCCAGGATGGGCAGGGAGGGTGGCTCTAGTCTCTGTTTTCCAGAAGCTGGGAATGGGTGACAGGGGATGGATCACTTGATGATTCCCTGTTCTGTTCATTCCCTCTGGGGCACCTGGCATTGGCTACTGTCCAAAGACAGGACACTGGGCTAGATGGGCCATTCGTCTGACCCAGTCTGGCCATTCTTATGAATGGTGAACCTAGCCCCAGGGCTGCTTCCACGCTCCTACTGCAGCACTGGGGGTGGGTGGTAAACAAGGCTGGCAGAGAGTAACTGCCAGGCAGTGAACTGTTCTTCTGCCTCCTTCTGGTCTCGATGGTAAGATCCATGGACCAAGCCCTCTCCCTTCCTGGGGTGCATGTAGCGCACCTCGCATGGGGGGGAGGAGGGGTCATCCTGCTCCCGCTTGGGGCCTGTGGGCACCACTTCAATACGACTCATCAGCAGGTGAGGCCAAACAGCTGCAGGTTGTGTAGGGCAGTGTTTAAAAGTAGTTTCTCTATCTTCTTTACCCCCCTCCATCTGAGATTGAAACAGCCCCTGGCTGGCGGGAGAAGAGGTAGGTGGGTATCAGCTTAGGTTTTCTTAAACCAGGCTGCCAGGAGATCACAAGCCCCCCCTCCACGAGGGAAGATTTTAACCTGGCCAGGCTGAAGTGGTTTTACTGAGCAAAAACCCCCTCGCGCCTCTTGACAGGTTTGGCTCCCGCTACCGTCAGTGACCCTCGCTTGCAAGGCAAAGGCAGCGCTTTGGTACCGTTTAGGCCATGACCCAGTTGCTGCAGGAGTGGAGGGAATTTCCCCTTCTCTCGGGCCTGGGGTTACACTTGATCCTGCTCGATCCCACCCCTGCACCTCGTAGCCAGGTTCGCCTCCCCCCTCGGCCAGATACAGTTGGCTCAGCAGAAGTCTTCTGGCGCCCTTGCTCTCCTGTCCCCGAGAGCTGGATTAACCAGTCGGCAGAACAAAACCTGTTGCTGCTGGAAACGTCTACGCCCTGGTGCGACAGCCGTAGCTTGGGGCAAGTCCCTGAGGGTCAGATTTCTAGCCAGGCTCAGACCCCAGGAAGGTGCAGACTGAGAGGGCCTGTTTCACACACAGCATGCGGCACAGCTCGGGGGAGCCCTTTTGAAAACGGGACCCACCTGCTCTCTGCCTCTGTCTCCCCTGCTGTGAGACTCAGCGCGCTCTGCCTGGTTTTCTTCGAGCGTCAGCGCGAAAGGGCAAAGAGGGGCTGGGTGTTTGCACAGCAGGTCCCAGCCTGCAGGCGCTGCCAGCAGAACCCAGCGATCCTGCTCTGGCCAGCTCCCTAGGCCTAGACTGATGCGGTTAGCTTCCTGCTCCCCCAAAAGCAGAATCCTGGAGGTTGGCCTTGTCCCCATCCTCCTGGCACAGCGCTCGGAGGGAGGCAGGGCTGGCCATTACCCTCTTAAAAATCAATTATCCTGCCCTGAGGCTACTGTCTAACCAGCCCCCCTCCCGTAGAGCCCTCCCCATGCAGGGTTCCTGCATCCCGCTCTATCCCCCGAGGGAAACTTACACCAGTCTTTTACCCGGCTGCAGCCCGCGCTTAGAGCCCTGCCGCTCAGCCGCCTGCTCCCTGCCCAGGGAGAGGCCCTGCCCAAGGCAGCATGACACAGAGCAGACGGAGACCCTTCTGTCCAATTCCCATTTATTTCTTAGCGACCTCATCCCCGAGAAGAAGTCCACTAACTCCTGAGCAACTCTACCAGGCTCTACAGAGAACCCTTGTGCCTGAAGCAATAAGATCTGGAGCAGGGGGGAGACACACACAAGCTTCCAGGACTTAAATTAAAGTTAAAAAAAAAAAAAAAAAAAACTAAGAAAAAGCCTCTCCCTGCCCCAACTCTTTGCAGTGCACAGCTTGAAGTCAGTGGCATGGCTAGGGGTGAGGGGAGGGGTGCAAACACAGCATGGGAAGAAGAGGGGGGGGGGTAGGTTCCTGCTGCAGCACTGGCTTTTACGTACACCCGTTCCTACGGCATTCCCATGCACACCTCCTTCCCCACCCCGGCTCAGCGGGAGCATCAGAGCTGCGAGTACAGGGAGTTCTCCATCTCCGGCGGGAGCTTTGAGTGGAAGGCGGCGAGGCCGACGCCGAAGTCTGCAAGAGAAGCACAAGGGAGAACCATCAGCGCTAAGAAATCCGCCAACTCCCGGGCGGCTGCTCGAGAGGCTGTGGCGAAGTGGGGCATTGGGTGCATGGCCGCCTAGCTTGCGTGGGGCCAGCGCTCTGGCTTTCCGCCCTGCGGTTGCAGCTCAGCGGAGGCCATTGTGTTGGTGTAGAAGGCGAGCTTCTAGCCCAGCTTGTGACCAAGAAAACCTGGTCGGGTCCAATACAGCCGCCTTCGGGAGCTTGCAGAAAGGCCCAGGCCGTTATCTGCTCCAGGCACCTCGACTGACTCTGAAGCCTAATGATAAGTCCAAGGTCATTGCAGTTTGGTAGAACCAGCCCGTTGTTCTGGGCTTGTGGGTGCAGCTGTCCCCTCTAGGAGCACTTCAGCCAGGACAGCCGGGCAAGGGGCAGGTTTCCCAGCCAAGGGGGAGGATGGAGTTGGTGCAGCTCCGAGACAAGTAGGGAAGCAGTTAACATCAGGGGCCATTTCTCGGGCAGCTTTAGCAGGGTCCACATCTCTCCGGTCCCTGTGCATTGGGGCAGCGTCCCCTCCCTAGATCAGTCAGAGACACGTTTTCCTCCCCCCCCCCGAACCTCCCCAAGCCAGGCTCCCTGCTTCTCCAGCCAGGAGAGGCAAACTCCAGCGCTGTCAGGCTCTGGGGAAGGGTGTGACTTTGGGAAGCTGGGCTATGACCCACTCCCACTACAGGAAGACTTGTCATGCAAAGGAATCTGGGCTGAATTCCGGGGCTCAGGATCCCCCGATCAGCTCCTCTCACCAGCAAGCAGGGCAGATTCCCGTCCCCCAGCTCCCCCCACTGCAGCGCACCCATCTCTCCATCCAGCCGGCCGGGCAGGGGCGGATTCTTGTGCTGATCCTCAATGTGCAGCGTCATCTCTTCCCGCGAGGCGCTGGAGAACGGGCATTGCATGCAGGTGTAGCGCCCCCGCGTGTGCTCCCACACGATGCGGCTGTTGGAGGAGTGGCCTGCAACACAGGGGGCGGAAAGCGAGTGCGTTGACTTGCTAGTGCCCGGGGATAGCAATCGCACGGCCAGCCCCTTCCCCCCCTGAGAGGCATGCGCAGCTGTTCAGCACCACCACGGCAGCACCTGGGCCACGACCCCTGAAACACACCCAGCAGCTGATGGCCGTGGGAATGGGAGGTCCCAAGGCCAAGGCAGGCAGCATGGTACATTGGACTGCGATTCAGGACGCCTGGGTTCTATTCCCAGTTCTGCCGCTGACCAGCTGGTCCCCTCCCGCCCTTGGTCTGTCTGGTCTCTTGAGACGGTGCGCGCTGTGGGGCAGGGACTGTCTCTTTCTGGGCAGCACCCGGCAGGGTGGCCTGAGTCTCTGGTGCCTCTCGCTGCTACTGTAACGCCCCTAACACAGAAGAGGAACAGGGGGCTGGGCCAGCGGCTGTTCCAGTTTACGCCCCAAAGGGCAGGTCATTCCCCTGCCCAAAGCCCTCGCTACCACACGCTTGACTCGGCTGGGGAAATCCAAGCCTCCCTGGTTTCACAGTAGAACAGCCGATTTCCCACGCCTCCCAGGTTTGGCATGGGGTCCAACAGGGACAGGCCAGGCTGACACTGCTTCCAAGGGCTGCCAGGCCTCCGAGATCATCCCTGCTCTATAGAGTGGAGGGGAGCAAATGGTCCGAGCCCCCAGAAACTGCAGGGCCACTATCCCTCCCCAGATATCAGGGCCAGCACCCCACAGACACACACTAGCAGCACGGCACACAGCGTCGGGCTGAGGGTAACAAAGCCAGTCCCCGCCCAGGGTTGGGTTTAAACAAGAAGTCTTGTCCATCAAGACACCGCCGCAGCTGTCAGTCCCAGACAACTGCCTCTCACCACCAGATCAATTCCCCCCGCCCAGGGCAGGCAGCACCCTCCCTTCTCAGCTAGAGATACGTCAACAGTTTAATACCAGGCCTCTGTATTATGTCCCTTATCGAGGAGCTCGGAAGTCTCCATCCAGTGACTGAGCAGTCTTGATGCTGCTTAGCTTGCAGGCAATCAGGGCATAGGGCTGAAGGTTGGAACACCAGAACGGCCAGACTGGGTCAGAACACTGGGCCATCTCCCCCAGTAGCCTGTCTTCTAACAGTGGCCAATGCCAGGTGCTTCAGAGGGAATGAACGGTTATTGGACTAAGCCACTCAACCACAGGTATTGTGGTTGTTTTGCCCCCTGGGTGGTGCCCTTGGGCCTTCCAAGGACTAAGAGCCCCTTGCTGTCCTGTGTGACATGGCTAATTCAAGCCCCCCCTCCTTGGGTTCCCCAGTTCCCAGGGCAGGTCACCCCCTCACCGCACAGCAGCACCACCCAGTGACCAGAGAGCAGCCCAAAGCCGAGAGGTGCCGGACTAACCTGAAGTCACACCTGAGCCAAAGCATGGGAGGCGTGGGCCGACGCACACACCTGCGAAGGGAATCGAGGGGCGAGACAAGCATTAGGCCTTCCCCTCCCTTGGCTGGGGGGGAAGGGACGCAACCAAGAGGCTCTGGCTCGGATGCCAGCTGTGTCCAGCTGCAGCTGCCACTGGCTTTTCAGAACAAGGCTGACAGGACCAGGGGGCATCACTCCAGGCGCTGCCCCCGCAGGACTCCACGGACAGTTCCAGGGGGTGGAAGCGGGACAGAGATTGGGTGTGGGGGAGTGGGGGGAGCTGAAGGGCTTTTTTTTTTTTTTTTTTTTAAAAAGCACAGGGAGTGACTTTCACACTGGAGCAAATGAGAGCCAGGAACACGTCCCGGTGCCCACACCATCCGCAGGTTTGCCAGGGCGTTAGCTGGGCAACAGTCACAATAGCCTGTCGCCGGGGCGCCTCCTCCCACCAGCTCCTGCGCCAAAGGGGTCCCCAGCGCAGGCCGACGACGGCCATGATGGGAAAGGGAGCGGGGCTCACCAGCCGAGCACGGTGGCCACAGGCTGGTGGGAGGGAGCGAGGGAGGAACAGGCCAGGGAGGCGTCACGGCCTCGGTTACAGAACGAGAGGCGAATTCTCCGCTGGCGTGGTATCTCCGTGGAGGCTGGTGGAGCCAGGGGAAGATTCATCCCAATACACCCCCAGGCCTTGGCAAACAGAGCAGGACAAATGGGATTGTGCCTCACGCCCCACGTCCGGGGAGCCCTCTAAGAGAGACGTGGGCCTTGCTCTCAAGTTTCCCCATGGAGCAGCTTGTCTGTGGGGGGCGAGATGTTGGGACGAGGGGCGGAGAAATGGCCACTGGAACCCACCCCTGGAGCCCGGGACAGAGGGAATCTGGGAGCTTGAGCAAGTGGGATCTCTCTGGTTCTCAGGGTGGCAAGGGGAGGACAGGGCAGCTGGTGGGTAGCGTCCTCGGCCGGAAGTGCCTCCCCGCCCGCCTGTGGGTTCTCGCAGCAGCGGTCTGGGGCGAGCCTGGAAGGAGGTTTGCTGTAGCCTGGGGGATTCCCAGCTGAAGACGACAGATTTACCTGCTGACCCTGTGTTCTCACCTTGACTTTTCTTCCACACAGCGTTGGAGACGGGGAGGCCTTGGCTGGGCAAGTACGGCCTGAGGCGATGCTGAACCGAAGCCTGAGGTAGGCTGTAGGGAGAGGGGTGCATGTAGGACAGGAAAGGCCCCGGCACCGAGGAGTGAGGCTGGCCCGAGAACCGGGTTAAGGACGACGGCCCGAAGAGCGAGGGCTCCAGCAGAGGGAATGGGTGGGAAGCCGGAGAGACCAGGGGCATGGACTCCAGGGAGCCGTGGAGACTAGTCGGGAGTGAGGCTGGCACGGCGGTGGAGACAGCGTCCATGCTGGGGAGGATGGCTTCTTTCTCCATGTGCCGGATGACGCTCTGGAGTTTGGGCAGCCCCTCCAGCGGCTTGGCCGGGGGGTCCTTCTCCAGACCGGAGGTAGCAGGTGGGGTGGGCCTCTCGGCTTTCGGCGCCGGAGCCGGGCTGCTGGCGCTGTCGGAGCAGACGTGCAGGTGCTTGAAGAGGGAGCGGTGGGTCCGGAAGCGCAGCAGGCAGTTCTCACACCTGGGGAGCGACAGGAGAGGGCGAGTCTGCAACGGCCCGGCCCGAGGGGAAGCCGCCGGCCTGCAGGCTCAGCCGAGCGGACCAGGAAATCTCTCTCATGGAGAAAGAAGCCATCCCAGGCACATGGCTGGAGTACAGGTCTGGGCCCAAACCCACCAGACCCCACTAAGGTTGAGCCATTTTTTGACCCGACCCTTCCTCCGAAACTGGAGCCAGTGGTGCGGCCGCATGCCCCTCTCTGGTCAGCTGTCACCCCCTGCTGCACTGCCCAGGTCGTGCGGCCAGAGGCGCTGCCACCTTGGCAGTCACGCCGCGGCCGGCAGGAGCGGAACAGGCAGCGGCTGCCCAGACCCCGACCCTCGGAGGCGGGTCCCGTTGGGCTGCGGGACTCTAGAGCCCAGAGGACAAAGCCAACGCCGAGGAGGGAGAAGAACTGGCCCATTGGATCCCACAAGGGCCCTGCCACAAGCAGAGGGACAGCACGGAGCGGTTGCCCAGGAGAGAGCCCCATTGCTTGGCACAGTGACGCCAGTGCCCTGGTGAATAGCCTGGCGGGCGCAGTGCCCTGCCTAGGAGATCTGGGGGCTCTGGACGAGCTGGGACCAGTGAGAGGGGTCGGTGAGGGAGGAGAAGAAGGGGCCTTATTTCTGTGACCCAAAGAGAGGGACTTACTTGAAGTAGCGGTTTGGCTTGTAGTGCACCTTCATGTGAGCCACCAGGTCCTGCATGCTGGGGAAAGTGTCCGTGCAGCCCTGGGTGGGGCAGTGGAATATTTTACCTGGCAGAAGAAGGGCAGAGGGGTCAGTGAGACACCCACAGTCAGGTCCACCCTAGACACAACGTTCTCAGTTTACATCGAGGGGATTCTTTAGAACCAGCTACGCAATGGTTAGGGACCCCAGCCCCTTCGACACGCACACCGCTCACCGCTGTAAACACACTCGGAACCTCGACAGGAACTCCGCACTTAACGTTGTTACGTCGCTGATCAGAGAACATGCTCGTTTAAAGTTGCCCAATGCTCCCTTAGAACATCGTTTGGCAGCCGCCTGCTTTGTCCACTGCTTGCAGGAAGAGCAGCCCGTTGGAGCTAGCTGGTGGGGGCTTGGAACCAGGGTGGGCTGGCAGCCCCCCTATCAGCTCCCCGCTCCCCTAAGTTCCCTGTGCAGCAGCTGCCCAGCAGGCTAGCAATTGCTGGCAGTTCAGCTGGCCCTCCCCCCACTGCCATGTGCTGTTCCTGTCCTCTGCTTTGGAGCTGCTCCCGGGAGCTTCCTGCTTGCTGTGTGGAGGGGGAGGAGGGGGAAGAGGGAGGCTAATATCAGGGTGTCCCCCTCCCCCCTGCTCCTGCCCCCTGCTTAACCCATCTTCCATAGAGCAGGGGGGGGACACGACAGGGCTCAGGACGGAGGGAGGTTGCTGATCTACTTAAAAAGGCAATGTACTTAGAGTGCGGTCAGTGTACTTAAAGGGGCAATGCGCATCGCTCTGTCTCTCACACAGGGGGGGTGTGTGTCTCTGTCTGCCATGCTGTCTCCCCTCCCTTCATTCGTGCTGCCTTGTAGAGTGGGAGGCTACATTAACAACAATGTGTTAACCCTTGAGGGCTCAGCCAAGTGCTAGTTCATCATTTAGCAGCAAGGCATTCCCTGGGAAATATCCCACCCTCTGACTCCACCACCTCAACCAAGCTTCACAGTCATCATTGCTGTGTACACTATTAAAACTCTTTAAAACTTATACTGTGTGCGTACACACACACACACACACACACACACTCTATAATATAGTCTTTTGTTTGATAAAATTTTTTCCCTGGAACCTAACTCCCCCTATTTACATTAATTCTTATGCGGAAATTGGATTCGCTTAACATAGTTTCACTTAAAGTTGCATGTTTCAGGAACAGAGCTACAACGTTCAGCGAGGAGTTACTGTATTTGCCAGGGAGGGCAGGGGACCTTGTTATCACAGCAAGGGAAATTTCAACCCCCCCCCCAAAAAAAAACCCCAAACAAAAAACAACCCCCCCCCCCAGATTAATTGGACAGTTTACCAGCGCGGCGGCTCGGCAGCAAGTGGCTAATAAGAGGAGGGGTTGGGGGAGGGGCTTCGGAAGAGAACCTGGGGGTGGGGAAGTTAGTGAATTAGCTTCTCCTCGGACAGCCAAGGGGCAGATTGGATCTAGCTCCCAAGCGGCAGGAGCCCATTGGTGAGCGTTTGTGCAATCAGAGCCAGTGGGCTGAGCGTTTGGGATCAGGGAGCTGCTGTTTGCGAACACTTGGCTGGGCGAGTGCCGGTTCACACTGTCTGGGGTCGGGGTTTTATAGCTACGAGCTCCCATTCCCACGTACTGCTATAAAAAGTTACGGCCAGAGTACCCAGCGTCTCCCGTTGTTCCTTGTCGGAGCAACTGAGCACTGAGCTCCTGGGAGAGTCCAGCACGTGTGCCGGGGCCAAGCCCCCGTAACCCCGGCCGTTGTCAAGGCCCGTAACCCCGGCCGTTGTCAAGGCCCGTAACCCCGGCCGTTGTCAAGCCCCCGTAACCCCGGCCGTTGTCAAGCCCCCGTAACCCCGGCCGTTGTCACTCGACGAGTTTGCACTCTCCCTACCCAATCAGTGGGTAGCAATACCATGTGACTTCAGTGGACAATCACCGCTCCAACAAATGCTCACACGCAACCCACAGGCTGGAGTCTCTTCACGAGCTGCTCAGCCATCAACAGCAAACCGATGCTGTAGAACAGCCAGGTTGATGCCCCAGAGGAAGCACTGGGAAGGGATAACGAGGCCTCCTCATCTCGGGCATCCAGCCTACCCTAGCATGTGGTGTCCTGACACCCCACCTCTCGGCAGCAAGGCCCCCCTTCTCCTAGCACCCCGCTGGGACGATATGCAAGCCAGGCCTTACCCTCCAGGGACTGGGTGGGTCTGTAGTGGACTCTCATGTGATCCATCAGCTCCTGCATGCTGTGGAAGGCCAGCTTGCAGCCGTAGCTGGAGCACGGGTAGTGCTTCCCTGGAAGGAGAGAGCCACCGGAGTCATTTCTCTCCCAAGCCCCAACAGCTTCCCTGCCTTCATGTCCTCCCTCCTCCCCAGAACGAGTGCACGGCCTCGCTGGTCCTTCCCTGCTGGCATCAGAATTAGCTGGCTTGGGCAGGACGCACGTCACCCACCCGTGAGAACATAGCAGGCTGCCTCTGGGCCAGAGACCCTGCAGATGTGAAACATAGCGGGTTCACCCAGGAAAGGGGTGCAGATGGTGGCAGTGGCCGTTTGCTCCCCCCACAGCATACCTCACCCCTGACCTGGTGGGATCCCCAATGGCTCATTCAGGCTGCGGCTCTCTGCTGAGATGAGCAACCAACGGGGCCAATTCACACGGAGCGCGATGGTGATTTGTGTCCCTGATGAGACCCACCGAACTCATGTCATACAGGCAGGGACAGCTCTATGTATTTTGCCGCCCCAAGCACGGCAGTGAGGCAGCCTTCAGTGGCATGCCTGCGGGAGGTCCGCCGGTCTCGCGCCTTTGGCATACCCGCCGCCGAATTGCCGCCGAAACCACGGGACCAGCGGATCTCCCGCAGGCGCGCCGCCGAAGGCAGCCTGACTGCCGCCCTCGCAGGGACCGGCAGGCCGCCCCCGTGCGGCTTGCCGCCCCAGGCACGTGCTTGGTGCGCTGGTGCCTGGAGCCGCCCCTGCATACAGGCTGCTGAGTGGTCAGATGGCAACAGTTTCCAGTCCCTGTCGGCCTGGGCTCTGCTTGGACCAGAGACGAAGGGTCCAAAGCTTCAGTTCTCCCTTAGAAATATTCCATCACGTCCCTTCCCCTCTTCTTCCCACTTCTGCCTCTCTCCTGCCACTGCCTGGTCTCTCTCCCCTGCTCCAGGTAGCCACAGGTTTCCCTTGCCACCTCCTCCGGCGCCGCCCCTCTGGGTCTTCTCGCCGGGACAGTTCTCAGGGCGAACAGGAAGAGTTTAGCTGATTAGCCCAGGAATACAGCAAAGGAATCTGGCCTGAACCCAAACTCCTCCCCCTTCTCTAGTAAGAATCCCAGGTTAACATTTAAGGGACAAGTTTGAATTAGTCTCCCTAAAGAAAACAGATGAACAGTTGTGCCCCTGAATATACCTGGAGCGGTGCCCTCTGCTGGAAGAGAGTGGACCTGCTGGGATCGCAGTTCTACCCCACCCCCGGCCCGGCCCCCCATGCACTGCTACTCCCTGAGCTCACCTGGGAGGGGTCTGCGCTTCGGGAGCCGCAGGTCCTGAGCTTGAGCCCCGCTGCCTCCACTTCCTGTTGGGTGCATCTGGCTGCCCGACACAGCCAGGTCATTGTAGCCTGCTGGAGAGATCCAGAATTACGCCGCGAGCGTGGCCATCTGAGCGAGGCTGAGCTGCAGTCAAGAGTAGCATTGCCCAGGGCATAGCAAAGCTCTTGCCAATACCAGGCGGAGGCCATCAGAACAGGAGCGCGTTCGGCACAGTGGGGTATTTCAGCTGTCGTGGTGGTCTCCGAGTTCTGTATTTCAACACGGCCATTGCTGGGTGCCACTTCCAAGCTTCTCAGCGTTTGGATTCCTTTTCAAGCTGAACCTGGGTGTTGGGTTTTTATTGGAAGCATCTAGGTTTGTCTACCTTGCCATTCAAAACCCGCGGCTGGCCCGTGCCAGCCAACTCAGGCATGGGGGGCTCGGGCTATGGGGCTGTTTCAGTGCGGTGGAGATGTTTGGCCTCAGGCTGGATCTAGGACCCTGCAAGGTGGGAAGGTCGACACTGCAGTTAAACAGCCCCTTAGCCCGAGTCAGCTGGCACAGGCCAGCCGCAGCGCAGACCTACGACATTGCGGCATGGCTTCCTGATGCCGGCTCTCAGCCTGAACGCCTCGGAAAGGTTTGTGAGCCGCGTTGGGAGGGAGCCATAGCCAGGCCTCTCCACAGGGCATCTGGGGGCAAAGAACCAGCTCTTCCACTTCCCACCTTTGGAGGCCAGCAGGAACCAAGGCCTCAAGGCCATTTAAAAGCCAATGTCCAGCTCGTGCACTAAGTTCTGAGGCTCCGTTTGCTCTGCAGCAAAGAACTATTCTTTGCAATGAGCTTGTTAGCTGCTGGATCCAAGAAGGGCAGGTCCAGAACGGCCCTACACATGGGCGTCTCTAGCCTAGGGACGATTCCTACACAGCACATGCAGGATGCACTTTGGAAGTCAGAATTTTCGTCGACCCAAATGGATTTCCCCACCCCCACCCCAAAAACTAAGGTGATACACTAGATCTTCACCACCACCAGGGCTATGCCACAGTCCAGACCTGGGATGGCGGCGGGCGGGCGTAGGTCCACATTCAGCTAGTCTGAACAGGGTTGGAAATTTTTTCAAGTGGGAAAAGCATTTCTTTCCCTGTTCTCCCATAATTCCAAGAGAGATGCTGGAGGGATTTTTCCACCGTCTTAGTCTGATCCATTAAGTCACCTTGCCTGCCCCCCCGTCCAAGCCTGAAAGATTGGAGCAGGAAGGTTTCAGAATGGGAAGACGGGGGTTGGAAGGGAGAAAGCTTGGCGCTCGTCTAGCTCACGGCCTCTATGGAACCTGACGAGGGACATGCTGTCTTAACACAGGTGGGAGGTGACGGGCGAAACCTAGAGGTGTGCTCAGCTGCTTCAGCAGGAGAATTCTTCACGTGGGTCCCGATAGCCCACGTTTGACACCACCCTGACCAGAACCTCGTGGGGCAAACCCACGCAGTGGGGTCAGCTTTTGCGTTACTGTGAGCGGGGGCTTTCCACGCGCACACTGCCCCTGGCTCTTCCCTCTCATGCCAACTGCCTTGCAACCTGCAGCCACCCTCCCCATCTCCCACCGACACTTCTGCTCCCGCGGAAACGTATTTACCACCCAAGGAGAAGGAGGGCAATGCCGCGTCTTTCTCAGTCTTCAGGGCTTTGCTCTTGACGGGGCCGGGCGAGGCGTAGTGCTCGTGGTAAGCGAGTGCCGTGGCGGAACGGGCAATGCCGGGCACTGGCGAGGGGCTCTTCTCCTGGTGATGCTAAACCAGACACAAGGGGACAAGGTCAGCTGTGCACAGAGAGGTCTCGTGAACGCGCAAGACCGACACCTCCCCTCCCCAGCTGCCAGCTGTGATGGACTCAAGCAGGGGAGAGCAGGCAGGGCCGGGCCCAGAGATGGGCAGGGGAAAAGGTTCTGTATGAGGAGAGGCTGAAAAGGCCCAGGGCTGAGGAGTCTGGTGAGGGATACAAAGCTGCATGTGGCCTGTCGGAACTGGGAGCCCTCCACATCCTCTGAACCCCAGGCCGGCCGCCCCCAAAAAGCAGGGTCTCCTCTGCCCCCAAACCAGTTGCTCCTTCAAATAGTTTAGTTTCCCCTGCCTTGCCCCTCCCGAGTGTGGCATGGGAAAAGCTGCTGAGACAGCAGTGACCAATTCCGCCCCCTCCCTCTGCCTATCTGCTACTCAGCTACTGGGGCATGTGGGTGCCAAGGAGGTAGCTTTACCACTACCTGTGGCCACAGGACCCATGGGGGCATCAGACTTCCACAGGGAAAAAAAAAAAACAGGAGGGGAGGGGCTCATGGGGAAGATACGAGAGGGAAGGGGAGGCATGTTAGGGAATTGTCCTAGCCCACCGGCCTTCTGCTCTCCCTCTCCGGTCACTCTTCCCTGCCCCTCGTTCCCCACCACCGAGGAGAGGCCAGCGTGTCTGGAACGGGGCTGGAGAGGGGCAGCGGCTGGGCAGAAGGCCCTTGGGGTGGACAGGAGAGAGCAGTGCTGGGGAAGGAAAAGAAGGGGGAGCTGCTGGAGGGGATGGCTAGTGGCGGGGGGGGGGGGAAACTGCTGCTCCTGCAGGGCCTGGTGAAGGACCTGCCCCAACAAAGCTGGGTCAGGCTCTGGGCATGAGCAAATGTGAAAAATCGGGATGGGGGGGGGAGGGGTAATAGGAGCCTATATAAGAAAAAGACCCAAAAATTGGGACTGGCCCTATAAAATCGGGACATCTGGTGACCCTATACTGCTCCCTCAGGTCAGGGTGTGGGCTGGCAGCACCAGTCAGGAATAAATCACGTCAAACCAACCGAATGGCCTTCTTTGACAGCGTTCCTGGCGCAGCGGATAGAGGGGAAGCTGCAGATGGGGGAATCTCTTCATTTTAGTAAGGCCGTCCCACATGAGGCTCTCATAAGCCCACTAGGAATTACTATCAAACGGGTGGTTGAAAGACCGCACTCAAGGAGTAGTGATCAGTGCCCAACTGGGAGGGCGTTTGTAGTGGGATCCCACAGGGGTCAGACCTGAGTCTGGTACCGGTCAATATTTTCATTAGTGACTTGGATCACGGAGCGGAGAGGATGCTTATTAAATCTGAAGAGGTCACAAGCTGGGAGGGGTCGCCAGCACTTTGGGGGGCAGGATTAGAATTCAAAACGACCGTGACAAATTGGAGCATGGGTCTGAATTCAACAAGATGAAATTCAATAAAGACAAGTGCAAAGTACTCTATGTAGGAAGTGCCGGGGGGGAAATCAAACGCACAACTACAAAGTAGGGAATAGCTGGCTAGGTGGTCGTACCGCTGAAAAGGATCTGGGGGTTACAGTGGATCACAAATTTAATAGGAGTCAAACTATGTGATGCGGGTTTGAAGAAGGCCAATATTCTGGGGTGTATTAACAGGAGTGTTGTATGTAAGACACAGGAGGTAACTGTCCCACCCTACTCGGCACTGGTAGGGCCTCAGCGGGAGGACGGTGTCCAGTTCCGAGTGCCCCACTTTAGAAAAGAGGTGGGCAAATCGGAGAGTCCAAAGGAGAGCAACAAAAACGATAAAATGTTTAGAAAACCTGACCTCTGTGGAAAGGTTAAAAAACTCAGATGTTTAGTCTTGAGAAAAGAAGACTGAAGGGGGGACATGATAACAGTCTTCAAACATGTTAAGGGCTGTTACAAAAGAGGCTGTTGATCCGTTGTTCTCCATGTCCACTGAAGGCAGAACAAGAAGCAATGGGCTTAAACTGCAGCCAGGGAGATCTAGGGTAGATATTAGGGAAAAACTTTCCAACTCTCAGGGTAGCTAAACTCTGGACTAGGTGTCCAAGGGAGGTTGTGGAATCCCCGGCACAGGAGGTTTTTAAGGACAAGTTGGACAAACCCCTGTCAGGACTGGTCTAGGTTTACTCGGTCCTGCCTCAGTGCAGGGGGCTGGATTTGATGATTTCTCAAGGTCCCCTCTTCCAGCCCTGCTTTTCTAGGATTCTCAGTGCAGCAGGTGGCCAGGCGTGCTGGCGGCCGAGCTAAACCCAGGATCTTGGCCAGCCTTAGCCAGAGCCCAGGATAGTCCTGAAAACCAGGAGACTCTCACAAAACTGGGCCACAGGTCTTGTCAAACAAACAAACTGGACATTGTTCTGTGGCTGGACCTCAAGAGCGCATCGTAAAGCTCACTGGGTTGAAACGCCGTGTATTCGGCAAGGGATCCAGCCCGGAAGTCTACACAGCAACGAAACAGCCCAGCGAGCCGGAGTCATCTGGCACGGGCCAGCTGTGGGTTTTTCCTTGCTGCATAGACCTACCCATAGTCTGTGCATCTAGCCCGTACCCCCATCTCTGACAATGCAAAGTTGCAAGAACCTCCCTAGTGGACAGTTTGGGAAGAATATGCCCATGAGGACGTTTTTCCCACCCTCTGGCAGTTAAGAGGTGGGGTGTGCCTGGAAGCAAGAGGGCTTTTCCCCCAGGGATGTTCTAGGTCTTTGAGCTCCTACGCATTTTCTCAGGATCCAGATCTTCTGCAGAGCACCCCCAACAGGCCATTTTTAAGATACCCTGCATTTGGAGGATAGCCTGTTCCTCCCAGCCAGTGCATGCACCCAAACCCACAGTGCAAGCTCCAACAGATTGTATTGGCCTCAGAGGCGCGCACTCGCCAGCGGCCAGTTTTTGCAAAGTCTTCCCCACATGCAGCATCGAAGACATCAGCGAGTTCAGCGTCTGCAGCTAAGCTCCTGCCAGGAGTACATAGATCAGTTGCAAAAACCCCTTCTCCTCCCCACGGCAAGGAAGGCGGGTCAGATGCGGGAGACGCTGGCTTGATTGGTCATCTGCCTGCCAGGACAGCTGATGACGGAGCAGTGCATTGTGGGAGCCTGCTTTATCTTTCTCTCCCCCACGCCGCCAGGGAAATCGGCCTTCCCTACGTGGGTCCCAGCCTAAGCCTATTAGAAACAGACCAGCTTGAAAAAGCCATTTTAAGTTCCGTTCGCTGTAGCGAGGATGAAGGGCTGGGGAGCGGCAGCTGCCAGGCTCAGACAGATGGGAGCCGAGGCAGGGAACAGCGTGCGTACAGCTCACCGTCTAAACGAGGCCAAGCTGCCAATTGTATTTCCCCAAAGCTGTCGGAGCCGAGCAGCCCTTCAGGACGGTGCTGAGATCAACCACATCGGTCTCAGAAGGTCCGGCCCCGGCCCAGTGGATGCATGAGCCTTGGAAACTCGAGGCTGTGAACGCCTCTCTCATGTCAGGAACGGGGCTGTTCCCCCACCTGCGCAGGGAGGCAGCGGTGGGAGTTAGAGGACAGTGTGTAGGGGACCCCATGCCATTCCATCAGTAGGCTCAATGCCCCACCTCTCCCCATGGAGGGCTCAGGGCTAGAGCTCACCCTTTGCTCAGACTCTCATGCAGGGATGAAAATCTAACGCCGACGCTGCTAACTACAGGGCGGGTCCAGCTGGAGACCGTTGGGCCAGTCCGCTCCGGGCACAGCGCCCACCACTACAGCGTGGGATGCTGGAGCTGGATTCCTAGTTTGCCTGGGCAGATGTCCTTGGACCAGTGGGGCTGCTTCCTCCCTTGGCACGGGCGTGTAGCTCTAGTTCACATCGGCACATCAAGAGCAGGGCAGCGCCGTGGTGCAACTCACTAACTTGTTTCCAGGAGAGCCTGGTGTTTACTCTGTACCAGGCCTGAATGCAGCCAAGTACCCCTCAGCCCTGACCACTTTCGCTCCATGGCCTCCTTGATCCTGGCCTGCCAGCTGTGAACACCTGTCCCACGAGGAACTGGCCTGTGACCATTAAACTCATTTTCATGCAAACCAGTAGTCAGATGAATGATTTTTGATCATTATTGCCCTGGGCAGGATCTGAACCCATGACCTAGAGGTGCAAGGCTCCCTACTGCCAAAATCCCCTGGATACCCGCCACAGCCCCCTAGTATCTCATGTGTTTCTCCTCCCAGCACCCAGTGAGGTTTGACATTTTACCGATGACATGCCCATGGTCACACAGGAAACCTGTGGCAGAGTGAGGAATTAAACTTGGGTTTCCCAAATAGCAGGCTAGCACCCTAACCGCTCCTCTCCAAAGGGCCACCGATGGATCCCTCACTGCCAGGCCGCTTGCAAACCACCGGTGAGTGTGGCACCATCCGTGTTTAGCTCGGTGCTTGGGGCAGCTGGTACTGCACAGAACCAGACCCCACAAGGTGCCGCTGATCAGCAAGGCTGATGGCGGGCAGAAGCTGGTCCTGGTTTGTACAGAGGCAGCACAGTTTCAGAGCCTGCTCTGAGGTACACAAAGAAGAGCCTGTTTCTCCTCCTGGCCGTGCTGCAATGGAGTCGGTCAGGGCTAGGGATTCCCCAAGCGGATGCAGGCCCAGTACAGTGACAAGCATCGCAGACCGGGCCAGCGAGGGATGGAAGGGGATAAGGACCTTGCCCCAACCAACCACGTCGCTTCTAAACCCAGCTGCACTGGGGAGTTCTCAGCAGCGGGGATTGAACCTGGGACTGCTGGTTCGGAAAGCACGCCCCCCCGCTGCCTGAGTTAACAACACCCCCACCTGCTGGCAAAGGGCCGCAGCAGGTTCATTAACCTTTGTGGCCCAGCCACCGCCCAAGCACCACCCTGACCTCCTGTCTTGGTCAGCCGGATTCCCCTCATAGATTTTTCAGTGGAAAAGTAAAAGCGACAAAGAGGAAGAACCCGGGCAAAGGACATCCGTGGGCTGCCCAGCAACTTCCCATTTGCAGGTACAGTGCAGGAAAATACTTCCAGGCTCTGGCTCGGTGACATCTCACCTTCTGTTCACCACAAGCAGTAAAGTGTTGGCAGGATTGGGGCTGAAAAATGTACTGATCCGAGGCTGGCTGCTTAACTTTGGGGTTTGTATTTAAAAAACAAAAACAAAAAAAACCCACCACCACCACATCTGGCTATTCTCTAGCTCTTTTCATCAAGAGAGCTCAAAGTGCTTTACAAAAATCACTATCCTCCTTTTGCAGATGGGGAAACTGAGGCATAGGAAGGCAAAGTGACTTGCTCCAGAACACCAGACAAACCAGTGGCAGAGCCCGAAACTGAACTGGGACCTCCCAAGTCCCACTCCAGTGGCCTATCTACTAGGCCACCTTGCCTTCCTCTTCGGCCAGAGGTCAGTTTTATAGAGTTAGGGTGCTCAGCTTGTTCGCTTTCTGGTTTGTGGGGCCTCTTGGCAGCCATCAGCAATAGTTTCATGCTACCTGCCCAGTCTGTGCCTTTAAAGCCAGAAACTCCCTGGGCTTGTCTAGAGGATTTTGCTGCCATAGGTCAGCACAAGGAGGCTGCTGCTGCTGCTCTTTTACTTCTCCTCCTTAGAGGCCAGAAAAGGAAGGTTCTGAGAGGACAGTCAGGGAGGAGTAAGGACAGAGCCAGGGAGCCAGTGGTGCAGTAGGGGGGGCGTGTGCAGTCGGTAGATGGATATTTGGGACCCATCAGGTGCAAAGGCCTTAGGGCCCAGCAGCTCAGGTGCCTACAACACTTGCCTGAGAAGTGGTACCAAGGACAAAGGTGAGTGATCACAGCACTCCAGTTCCACTGGTGGCAGGAGTGGGATGCCCTTACCTTCCTAGTGGTAAGAGGAAGGCCTCTTATTGGCTAGTTTGGCTGGCAGTAGCTGGGATGCAGGGGCCTGAGGACTACTCAGAAGTGACCCTGACACATTCCAACTGTTTCCTTAAATCCCAAAGAGGGGAACAGACAGGGCATATGGTGAGACGTAGGGCACCTCACAGGGCTATACATCTATCAAGGATGCTTTGGGTGGTCCCTGGACCAAACCACTGACCCCGAGTGGAACCGAGCAGGCTACAACCACCACACACAAGCAAAGGGGGAAATCTTTCAGTGGGGCGATTGGGACTCGGTAGGCTCAGAGTGCCTCTGCCATTCCCCCCCACTCCACCCTGAGGGATCAGAACCCCCTCCCCCCTCCTCCCAACCCCATACAGGGGCTGGACATTTTATGCTCCCTACACTCTTAGGCTGGGGTTTTCCCCAGGCGGCCGAAGAATTTTCACCCCAACCCCCAGTAGGGGTCTGAGGCCCCAGCGGGTGTTCGCTTTGCACGCCGTGAGCTTTTCAGCGCATCTCCTCCTTTGGAAAGGTAGAGTAAAGAGACACATAAAGTACCCTTAGCTATAGCATCAGCTTGTGGGTCTGTGCATGTGCTATTGTCAGTTTCTGTTGGAAATCCCCACCTCACAATCTCTGTACAATCTCTGCAGGGGTAATTTTTTAAAAACAACAAAAGTGAGAACTACCAGGTCAAAAAAATCCCTACGTGCCAACATTCAAATGACCTCCCGGAGGTAGAAAAAATAAAAATGCTGCATATCAAACAAGTCTTAGGGAAAGTCAATCATTCAGCCCAACCTGATCAGTCCACCCTGGACTGTCTCAAAGGCTGGTTTGGCTCAGTCCCACTGACACGCAAGAAACAAAGACCAACCATCACCTCCAGCGAGAAGTAATCTAAAAAGCGTGTAGAGAATTCCACAGAGATCTACACTGAGGGATCACGAAGGCTGCATCACTGAATCATCTGACTGCCAGAGCTAAGTCTGTACATACAACGTTAGCTCTGCCCCCACATGCGCAAGTGCCTTAGGGTAAAGGGTTAAGTTTTCCAAGAGCACTTAAAAGGCTTATGACTTAAATCCCATTGAAAGTCAACTATGCTAGGCACTGGACGGACTACATAAGTGACAGTCCTTGCCCGCAAAGAGTTTACAATTTAAGAGATAAGACAACAGGTAGGTGGAACAAACAAGGAGCAGGAGGGGGGGAGGGAGGGGACAGGACAACATATGGGCACAGTCCTTGAAACATCCTATATCTAGTCTTGGGGTAGTGTGAACCAGACACACTGAAAGAGTTACCATACATCCGTATTTCCCCGGACATGTCTGGCTTTTTAGTTGTTAATTGCCGTCCGGGAGGGTTTTTTAAATATATAAAAACGTCCGGAAAATACGGACGTATGATAACCCTACCCACTGCCCCCTCTCCTCTTGGGGTGTCAGCTCGCTCAGCCTGCGGATTGCAACCCCCCCGTGCTGCTGCAACCCTGCGCCCCACGGCTAGGAGCGGTGGCGTCTCTGCAGCCAGCTGCTGGTGCGGGGGACGCGCGGCCGCTTCTCCCTCCTCCGAGCATCCCCCACAGCTCTGGCAGAGCCTCAGTCTCCCCCCTCCGTCCCGGCCGTGCAAGGAGCCCCCCCCGCCAGCGGTCCGTGCAGCCGGGCCTGCCTCCCCCCTATAAAATCGGGACATCTGGTCACCCTAATAGCATCAAAGTGTTTCTTTAGTTAATGAATTAAACGATACAAGCTCCCACAAAACCGTCTGGATTTCAAAGGAAAACTGTTCCGTTAAAAGGTTTCCCACCAGCTCTAGCGTAAACCTCCAGGTGCCGAGCACAAACGGTCCAGCCACATAACTCAGCACGCACTGAGCAAACGGTTACCTTTTGCACGGGTGCCGGAGGAAAGGTTTGCATGCGTCCAGCTGCAACCCCAATGCCAGTGACAGCCCCAGGAGGAGCTGGAGATGAGGGGATAAGAGCGAGTTGCATAGAGCAGTAGTTCTCAACCAGGAGTCGGGGGGCCCCTAGGGGGCCTCGAGCAGGTTTCAGGGGGGCCTCCAAGCAGGGTCAGCATTAGACTCACTGGGGCCCAGGGCAGAAAGCCAAAGCCCCCCGCATGGGGCTGAAGCCCGGGTCCCTGAGCCCCACCACTTGGGGCTGAAGCTGAAGTCTGAGCAATGTAGCTTCATGGGGGACCCTGTGGCGTGGGGCCCTGCTTGCTACCCCCTAACACCGGCCCTGGCTTTTATATGCAGAAAACCAGCTATTGTGGCACAGGTGGGCCGTGGAGTTTTTATAGCATATGGTGGTGGTGGTGGTGGTGGTAGGGGGCCTCGGAAAGGAAAAGGTTGAGAACTCCTGCCATCGAGGTTCTTAGATCTCCGCTCTGGAGTTGGAGGCCTATTTGCGGGGGAGCGGCCAGCAAGCCTCAACGTTTCTTCCGTTTGAAAGCCAGGGGTATTTCTGAACGGCGCTCCAGGAGCCTTACGGCCCTGCGTGCCATCGACAGGGCAGAGGAGTGGAGAAAACCCAGTGAAACATGGAACAATCCTGGCGGATTTGGAGTAAGAGGATGGAGAAAACCCCGCTGATTTGGGGTGGGGGTGCGGCGGGGGAGGGGAAGGTAACTTGGCATAGATTTTCCCAGATTCCCCTGCTGATTTATAGCACCCCAGGTCAGGCTTCTCCATTGGGAGCAGCACCACTCGTTGCTATGGCAACAACAATTCAGCCTCCTTTCTTCAGGGGTTCGATCTCAGGCAGGGGATGAGCATCTTCTAAGCCCTACAGGAAGCAGCGAGCGTGCGCCTGCGTAGTGGGGGGCGGGGGGGGGGGACGGAGGAGAATCCAGTTTTCGGCACAAAACGGTCCGAGTTAAGAAAGGGAAGCAGCAGCAGGGTGTTTGAAATAGGGAGATTTTTCAGATCCCAGTTCCTCACTTTGGACACTGCTTCAGCTCATCCCCAAATGGCCACCGTGTTTTGAGAGCCAGAGCAAGGCGAGAGAGAATTTTAGGCCTGATCTCCCCCGCGGTTTAGCCCCAGTTTTAGCATCTGGTACAGAACAGCAAACTCCCCAAGTCCAGTTCTCCAGGTCCCCACTCCTTGTGGCGCCCTCAGTGCAAAGCAGGTGCAGCATGTGATCAGATCAGAATGGGAGCGTTTTACAGGCACCGTCCTCGGCCCGCCGCCAGATCAGACCAGGACCTTGCCCTGGTGTGACTGCACGAGGTGTGAAGCCAGGGGCATCAGGGCCATAACTCCTTGGTGTATTTCTGTCCTCCAAACCTTAACTCTGCAGCACAATCAGAGGCAGATAGCAGCTCGGGCAGACATACCTGAGCTAGCACTGTTAAAAACCGCAATGTAGATGTGGTGGCACAGGCTTCAGAGTGGGCCGTACCAGCATGCCGGGAGCCTGGGTACACACTCGCGTTGCTAGCCCGCCTGCGCCGAAGCCCGTGCCACTGCATCTTCACTGCTCCGTTTAGTAATGCTAGTGCAGGGTAAGGTACGTCGATCCATGCTGAAATCACGCCTCGGCTCGCCGTGTGGACACACCGTTAGAGTCAGGATTCCAGCCCCGAGCACTAATTCAAAAGTCACTTTATACAGGTATTCCGCTTGGTTGTGCAAAAATTCACCATTTCCCCCCTCAAGAGACTTTCACTAGTGAGCTCTCTCGGGAGAATAACTGCAGGAAGCAAACGCAGCCAAAACACGGTCCTTTACAAAATCCAAACCAACGTTCCGTGGGGGAGGGGTTCACAGCAACCACGCAGCCCTAAGTAGGGAGAGAAGTCCCCATTGCTACGTCTGTTAACGGCCACAGCTCGGCTCCCCAGTGCAAACACGAGGGCTCATTCAGACCAGCTAACACAGAAGACATTCACGAATCCACAGCAGCGGGATAAATGGAACAAATAATCCTATTTGAGAATCTATACCCTGCTTTGCAGCCAGAGGTTTAATACAATTTCTGAAACACACATTGTCACACGCTGAGATAAGAGACAAAGGGTTTGGAGCCAGGGACTCCTGATCACTCACTACAAACATAATAAAAGAGAAGGAGGATGAGAGATACAGGAAATAAAATGCTTGCTATGACAGCAGAATGGCTTTTTCACTGATCGTTCTGCTGAGCTTTCAACCCACAGCTCCGGTGGCTGCTTGCTCAATGTTTCCTGCTCAATCTGGAAAGCATAAATTTGTCACAGTTAAGCCTTGTCCTTTTTTGATGGCTACAAGCAGACCAGGGATCACAGGGTTAATTACGTACATGTTAAATAAAAATAACTGTGTTAAAAGAACACGACGACTGAGCTCAAATGGCATGAAAGTGAGATAATTCAGATTTCTCTTCCAAAGTCTCCTTGACTCACGCTCATCCCCCCTCCCACACGTGTGTTTTGTATTATCGCATGAGGCTGACCATGAACTTCAATGCCATAATCTACAGTTTGTAATGGATCCAGATGACACTTGTTTTTCCTTATTTGCAATATTACTATTTTAGCCTTAAACGTAGATTTCTTCCTTTCTTTTTTTTTTTAAATGATGAAGGGAAAAGACAAGAACTTTGCATTTGTGATTAAATACATTCTCGGTGGAGATCACTCTTATTTATGAAGCATCTAACCTGTGCTAGTGAGAGGAACACACAGAGTTGCTTTGCACCAAGCCGTGATCACCCCTGGGTGTTAATTTCAAGATCTATTCACTGGAATAAATGCAGCTGTGATGGTGGATTACAGCGTTTCCCCTGCTCTTAATTATTTTCAGAGAGGGCTGCATGTCAGGATCCTAAATTTATGATACTTTCACCATTTCTATGCCAGCTTTTAATGGCCCCTAGTCAAGTGACTTGCCCTAAGCAACCTTTTAAAATAGTCCTTCTGAAAATGCTGCTGCTTTCAAATCCTTCCTTACTTAGGCCAGGTCTACGCTACAGTGGCACAACTTACGGCACCGTGGCATAAATGCTTCCTACATGGACGGAAGGGTTTTTTCCATCGATGTAGTTAATCTACCTCTTCAAGAGGCAGTAGCTAGATTGGTAGAAGAGTTCTTCTGCCATTGACCTCGCTGTGTCTACACCAGGCTTAGGTCCACCTACCTACAGTGCATCATTTTTAAGCGTAGACCAGGCCTTAGTTTGGAGCCTTTCATCACTAATCTCTGCCTATTCACACACCTGGTCATGTAAATCAAATAACCAGGCATTAGGAAACAGAATAGATGATATGATCTACCATCATCAGTAAAACCACCTTCTCCCAAGAAAAAACAACAAGGAATCCTTGTGGCACCTTAGAGACTAACACATTTATTTGGGCATAAATAAGTTATTAAGTAAAATATTTATTATAATGTAAAAATAAATAAAATATGTATGCCCAAATAAATGTGTTAGTCTCTAAGGTGCCACAAGGATTCCTCGTTGTTTTTGCTGATACAGACTAACACGGCTACCACACTGAAACCATCTCCCAAGAGCCTCTCTCTCCCCCACCCCATCTGACAGTGATCTCTTGCCCATGTGCTAGCCTGCAAATTGATCTGCAGAGGAAGCCTCCTTCCATGCAGGACCCATTTGAAATTATTTCAGCTTGCAGGACCTTCCTATGCATCCGTACTTCACCACACACACATGACATTACAGCAATAGGGGGCAAGGGGGAGAATTCTCCCCCTCCCCTCAAAACAAAGGCTTGAACCCCCATTTTTCCTACAAACCGCCAGCACCAGCCCAAACCGGTGCAACATCCAACAGCTCACCCGTTGTCACAGCGCACTGCCTGACAGCCACCTCCAGTTCAGGCCGCCCTGAGCCCTCTGAATAACTGCAGCATCCCAGAGCATCTGCAAGCAACCCTAGGATAACAACAAAGCCAGTGCGGGCAGTTCTGGGACAAGGAGCCGGCTAACATGTGCAGTCAATCAGGGGTGGGGGTGGGGGAGAGAAACTGAGGTTTACAAGGGGGGGGAGGGGAGGGTGTCTTTACGAACAAAGACGAATTATAAAAAGAGGAAAGAAAAATCAACATGAAATAAGCAGCTTCCTGTTAAGAAAAAAGGGGCCACTCCAGGTCCATGTGACAGATGGGGTGGGAGGGTACAATGGGCAGGGTGAATTCCTTATACCAGGTTTGCTCATAATCATCCTTAAGGCAGGGGGGTGGAGAGGGGCAGAATGGATGTAATGACTGGGCCCCTGTCCAATGGTCCCACTCCCCCACCCCCCCCAGGAGCCATCTGCCTGGCTCAGCTGAAAGCCAGTTTCAGTTTTCCTTTCCCCTCTGAGTGCAGAAGCTGGGCTAGTTTAGAGGGTCCTGGATCCAAATCCAGGACCCCCCAAAACCAGGCATGGTAACCAAAGGACATAAGGCCACCTAGAGCGCCCCCTCCCCCTCGGCCCGCACCCCTCCTCCCCCACCGCCCACGGGGGCTTGAATCCTTCTCCCCCCCCCCCCCCCCCCCCCCAGCAGATGAGGTGCCATTTCCCCCCTTTGCAAAACCCAAATGCGGTGGATTATTTTAGGGGGGGGGGATATGTAACGCTACCCCCCTCTTTTAGCATGACCTGCTTTTCTCTTTGTGGGGGTGAGGAGGGGAACCCCCCCCTCCTTAAACCAGCTCCTCACTTACTTTCAGCCCCTTCTGGTTCATGTCACAGGCAGAGAGCCCAGCTGCCCCTGGTCAGTTTCAGGCTCTCTCTGTTGTACCGGGTTTGTTTATTTCCAGGACCAGGGAGGTGGGAAGGAGAAGGGGGGGGGGCTGCCCCCCAACACACACACACGAAAGGCTGCTCCTGGGTTAGCCGAGTCCACCTACCATTTCTCTGGCAGATCTTGCAGGGGAGGGGCTTTTGTTCTGGCTTTAGATCCCAAATTCTCCCGGAGCAGCAGCAAGAGACATCAAAAGGCAAAGATGTTACATTGTAGCCATTTTATGTTAAGCAGCTGTCGCGAGACCGAGGGTGATGGTGGAGGGGGGGGGGAAGGGGGAGGGATTTGTTATAGGAGGGAAGTGAGGGATTAGATTCCTTTAGCAAAGGCGGGGGTGAGGGGGGATCTCCTGGAGTTGACAAGACTCCAATACAAACCCAAGAGGCGGTGACTCCAGCGCCCAACCCCCTTGGTCCCCCCTCCTGCCTCTCTGCTCTCCTATCACATGATTGTGTCTCTCATGTGCTTCTGTCCTGCTTCTCCTTTGCTTCCTTTTTTCCCCTTAGTTTGTTTTTTTTTTAATAAGGCCAGAGCTGATGGTGCCAATAAAAAAAGATCTGCACAGGCCAAGGGGCATCCGGGCTTTGTTTAGGGCAATGCACGGCATGGCAGATGTGCACCGAACCATTACATCCAGCGGCAGAAAATGGCTGCAGCATCCTGACCTTTCGGGTGTTTGTCTTGGGCGTGGGGTTGGCGGCTCGCTTGCTCTGCGCAAGGCCAGGCGGGAGAGACGCCCCCATGCCTGTTCGTTAAGAGCGGCCACGGGATCTGAACCGATCTCACAACAGCCCTGAGCCGGCAACAAGGTCCATGCAGATGGACCCTCGGCCGCTTCAGGGCCTAGCAGCAAGATTTGCCAAAGAGTTTATGGGATTTAGGCACCCCATTCCTATCAGCATTCAGTGGGAATTGGACACCTCCATTGCCTTTTGAACAGCCCACCCTATGCTTACATTTTAGGTTCTTTAAGAACAACAGCCTACCATGCACCCTCCCAGGGTACTGTGACTCTAACAGCTGCACTGAGATGGGAGACCCAGCTAGGCAGATGTTTCAGCAGCATTTACTGCAGTGATGCGTTAGTGACCTCACTAGGAGGAACCATAGTTGACTGGTGACAGCGTAGGGACCCAAGAGACCTGGTGCTAGCTGCCTCTGTCACTAATTGCATGCAGTGGTGGTGTCACCGTGTCGGTCCCAGGATATTAATGAGACTAGGTGGGTGAGGTAATGTCTTTTATTGGACCCACTGCTGTCTCTATCACCAACAGAAGTTGGTCCAATAAAAGATATTACCTCACCCACCTTGTCTCGGTCACTGATTGGCTGTGTGTGCAACCTTGGGGCAAGTTACTAGGGCCCAGCTCCTCAAAGGGATTTAGGCACCTAATTCTCATGGGAGTTAGGCACCTAAATAACTTTGAGGAACTGGGCCGTCGCTGCACTGTGCCTCAGTTTCCCCATCTGTAAAATGGAGCAGATGCTGCTAATACTAGATGATCCCCACCACGCCTGTGCATGAAGGGTTCTCAGATCTGGGGGACCTGGAGTGCGACCCATGGCATGGGGGAGAGCCACATCCTTGGCCTCGTATCCCCTCCCTGCAGAATCTCCCCTGCCAGGGGTTTTTGCGGCCTGGTGGGGCAGAGCAGGCCACCCCCTGCTCCTGCTGACGTCTGAGCAGCTCTTTAACAGGGAGATGCTGCTGCTTGAAGAAGCCATGCAGGAGTTGTGTGCAGCAAAGCAGCCAGACCAGACGCCCCTGTCTGTTCAGGATTGGGGCTCCCCTTCCCCTGATCGCCATAACCGTGGGGCACTTTCCCAGCTCCCAAGGGGACCGAAGAGGTTTGATCTGAATGTAGCACCAGGGATTAAAAAATTCCTTCTGCTTCACCTCCTGCCTGGTGAGACTCCGGGCTGTTTCTAGCTGGGCGCATGGTGCCATCTAGTGTTAACTGTAGTGAATTAAAGTGATGTATACTGTACTTCATAGCATTAGAAATATCACATGGTAATGTCCTCGCTGGGCTTCTTGTTTAGTGTTCATGGATGCTTTTTAATTAAACCTAACAAGGAAATTCCCTGACAAAAGCTCCACTGAGGTGGAGATCAGGCTGAGAAGGGAGATCAGCATCTGATGAAGTGGGCTGTAGCCCACGAAAGCTTATGCTCAAATAAATGTGTTAGTCTCTAAGGTGCCACAAGGACTCCTGTTCTTTTTGCGGATACAGACTAGCACGGCTGCTACTCTGAAACCAGTAATTTAGGGTAAACAATATTAGGGTTTGTTTCTTTTTTTACATTGTGGGTTATGAGCAGGCTTTGAACCCAGCCCCGTCACAGGCAGAGACAGCACAGACCTCTTCCACGGAACTAAGACAGTGGAGATCCTGAAAGGGGCGTGGGGGTGGGTGCACAGTGGAGGCCTGGGGGGATTTGTTGAGTGTGGGGGACCAATCTCTCCCCTCCACGTATTCTGTCCCCCCACCCACAGGCATATTCACTCGGCCATTTACTCAGCCGTCCCCTTCTCATCTCCAGCTGATATGTTTTCCTAAAAGATCGGCTGTAGGAATTATTTGGGGCAGTTCTCTGGCCTGTGGGATACAGGAGGTCAGAGATGATCCCAATGGTCCCATCTGGCTTTATAAATCGCCACCCTCCCCCAAGTATTCAGCAACCCCCCCCTTGTCTCCTGCCCCCCTCCTTTGGTCTCCCATCCTCCATCTCCCCCCATCCCTTGTCCCCTGCCCCCTCTTTCATCTCTTTCCTCCCCTTCTCCAAAGTCCCCAGAGTCAGTTTTGCAGCACCCTGGGGGGGGGGGGACACTTCATCTCCCAGCAACCCTGGGCCTGTGTCCTGTCACTCCCCGCCCCCTCAGAGAGAGGATCTACCCCACCCTAGCGAGAACTAGCTCTAGGGTGACCAGATGTCCCAATTGTATAGGGACAGCCCTGCTATTTGGGGCTTTGTCTTATACAGGCACCTATTACTCCTCAGCCCCTGTCCCGATTTTTCACACTTGCTCTTGGGTCACCCTAACTAGCTTTCACAGCCCCATCTCCCCTCATGACCTCAGCGAGTCTGCCCCACCCTAGAGAAAATGCCATCGACCCCCTCACTTCTGGGGTGGAGCATCTGCTTGGCAGGCTTGTGGCTGAATGTGAGGGGAGGGGCTCCCGGGGATGGGGTGCAGAACTGGGTGGGGGAAGAGAAAGCGGGGCTGGAGGGGTTACTAGTCCGCCGGCTGGCTGGCTTGTACAGTGCCAGGACTGAGAGCCATTGAGCCAAACAGTCAACCCTGCACGTCAAGCCAGGGGGTGCAGGAGTACCCCTAGATCCAGCAGCTATGCTGGCCGGACAGGCAGCGGAGCACCGACCGCGCCTGCTAGACCTGACCTTTTCATCACCTTCTGCCTGCAGCCGTCCTCAAAGCACAACCAGCAGATTGCAAATGTACACACATTTCCATATATATATTTGCATAACGATACAGCGAAGGAGGAAAGAGGGCTGCAGTGAGGAGTGAAACCCCCAGCCGCTATGGTCTTTACCCTGTCCCCCCTCAGCCATTACAGCCCTTAGAAACCCCCTCCTCCTCTCCTTGGGCAGCGCCAGCAGGCTCTCTCTGCTCCACTCCCCGACAGAGCACTGGGAAGGGGAGGGTGGACGCCGGGTGAGTCTGAGGCCAGCCTGCAGTGTTTGGAAGAGGTACTTTGGCCAACAGGGTGCCCATAGAGGGCAGCATTCCAGCCACAGTGGATGGGGCAGGGTAGATACAGCAATGGGAAACGGGCGTGGAGCGGCTGGAGGAATACAAGAGATGGCCTGTCAGGTGGCCCAATCTTCCCATTTCTCTGCTCTGTGGAGGGTGTGTTATAAGATCGTAAGAACATAAGAACGGCCAGACTGGTCAGCGCAAAGGTCCATCTAGCCCGGTATCCTGTCTTCCGACAGTGGCCAATGCCAGGTGCTTCAGAGGGAATGAATAGAACAGGGCAATTATCGAGCGCTCCATCCCATCGCCCAGTCCCAGCTTCTGGCAGTCCGAGGTGTAGGGCCACCCAGAGCATGGGGCTGTGTCCCTGCCCATCCTGGCTAATAGCCATTGACCGACCTGCTGAAGCGCTTCGCAACACTGGGAAGATGTCACTACAGAGTTAACTTGGGCGATGGGGTCTCACAAGAAAATTTTCGGTGGCCTCCGAGTGCGGCCACCAACTCTCGCTTGTGGCTGCTCGGACAATTTTTCCTAACACCCTTAATCAACTTTAGGAAAAATAAATAAATATGCACGTCGACGTGTCTAGACCGTAATTTGTTTAGGTAGGTTTTTATTGCAGCCTCAATAATAAAAATACTGTACAGTTGTCTCTGTTCTTTACTGGCCCTAAACAGAATAGAAACAAAGAACGTGCTTTGCACGTTCTGGTCTTTTCGTTGTGGTTTCTTTTGCTTTTTTTAAAAAAGGACTTGCTAGCTAGTAAGTCTGCTTCTGTGAAAGGTGATATTTGTATGCTTGTCAACACTGCTTGGTCCCCACAATCACCCGGCACGAAAAGCCCCTGGTGGCCCCATTTAAGAAACACTCACTGCAAAGCCCTACTTGAGTTCCTGGCGCCTCACCGGGGTGCCACTCCCCACCCGTGTGTCACCAGGGATATAGCCCACGGTCCCTTGTGCCGCAGGGAGATGAGCCGCTCTCTGATTCTTTCCCAGTGAACCGTGGGAGAATTTATCTGTCCTTCTGGGGGCACGTGTGTGTGTGCGGGGGAAGGAATTGTGGGACAGCATTGGAGGACTGTCAGTACTTGAGTGATGTAACTTGTGGCCTCACTGCAAAGTGGGAGGGTTCCCAGCCAGTGAAAGCAGCACCTGGGCTCTAACCCAGGGTCAGGGAGCCTGGGTATAAGCCCCCTTCTCCCAAGCACTCAGGAGAGAGGGTTTTCTGTGTGGACAAGAGGGGGTTGGGGCAACACCTGGGCGTGAGGCTGGGCTAATGCTGCAGTGAAGACAGACCCAAAGCTCACACAAAGTGGGGCCGGGGTGTGTGTATGGGGGGCAGACAGGACCGATGGCTTGGAGCACATACACACAACTGCCCCCTCTCCCGGGCACAGAGGCATCAGCTGGTACCAGGGAAAGATGAGGCACCAGCACTAAGGCCTGGAGGGGCTGGCCCCTGCCCCCAGCACAGCTCCCCCTCTTTGAAATAACCCATCTCAGTCTCCCCCAAACATCCCCGCTCCTCTTCCTACTACCCCAGGTGGTCACAGCAGTATGGGAGGCCTCTGGGATAAAGGGCTGCAGGGGATACCATGGGGTGTGGGTGGGTGGGTGGATCAGGCAAGTCCTGGGAGCAGGGAAGGGAGCATGCATGGTGGGCGGAGGGAGGTCAGGGAGAGGTCGCTATGTTGGGGTTCCTCCAGATTCACGCTTCCCTCTGGTCAGGCCTTCCTGCATTCATGCCCAGCTCTCAGACTTCTGCAAACATCACGAGAGGCCTTGCAAAATAGAAACAGTTCCTCCTGGTCAATGCCGGTGGACAGAGTACTGTGCTGGGACTCAGGAGACCTGGAGTCTGTTCCTGGCTCTGTCACAGGTCTGCTGGGGGACCTTGGGCAAGTCACTGCCCCGCTCTGTGCCTCAGTTTCCCCAGCGGTAAAAGGGAGCTAACACTACTAACCTCCTTTGAAAGGGCTTTGAGATCTATGGAGAAGATGAGCTAACTATTAGATTGCCACCTTGTAGCAAACAGCGTAAGACCCGGAGAAGAGGAGAGAGCACAATTTGTCAGTGCCGAAAAAGACCCTGGTCTTTAGAGCCCACGGCATAGCCCAGCCAGTGAGGCCCCGCTCCACAAAGAGACTTGGGCGTTGTGATGCTGAGCCTGCAAACATCTAACTAGAAACTCACAGGAACACCCTGAGCTGGGCGCCTCGGGGCCCCGTGTGATAGATGGGTGCCTTCGAATGCAAACCCAAAAAGCCAGCATGCTGAGCCGGGAGCTGCCGAAGCTAGCCCATGGGAGATGCCAAGGAGGGATATGTCCTAAGCCCCGTCCCCTCTATCGCGGCTTGCAATGCACAAACTGGGGATGACGGGTGCTCCTTCCCTTAGGCGCTGACTCCGTGGGTGCTCCAGGGCTGGAGCACCCACAGGGAAAAAAAAGGTGGGTGCTGAGCATCAGCCTCCCATCAGGCCTCCCTCTCCCCCCAGCGCCTCCCGCCCGCCCCGCTGATCAACGGGGGGGGGGCAGGAGGTGCTGGGGGAGACAGGGGGGAGGAGTGGGGTGCGCTCAGAGGAGGGGGTGGGAAGAGGCAGGGCAGGGGCGGGGCCTTGGGGAAAGGGGTGGAGTGGGGGCGGGGCCTGGGGAGCATCCCCTGGCACATTAGAAAGTCGGCACTTATGCCCCCTAACTTATATGCAATAGACATGCTCGGAGGCTGCCTAACACCACACAAAACAGCAACCAGGAGGCAAAGGCAGCCTGCCCTCCCCTACAACCTTTAGTTCAGTGGTTAGGGCACTCACCTGGGACACTTCTCCCCCCCCCCCCAATTCAAGTCTTCTCTCTGGCCCAATTAATATTGGGTTATTCGGTTATTTCGTTAGAACGGAACAACTTAATAGGAGCGCTTGTGGAGACCTACAGCAGAATATCTCACACTACCTGTGTGGGCCCAGGTGTTACCGACCACCTGCAGAGACCCCCCACTAAAAGTTTTAGCCAACTCACAAGGACAGTTCTGCCGCCTTGTTTCTCAACAAAAACGACTCAGCAACGGAATGTGAGACGATTTCCAGCCAAAGTGCTCAGGGGTCTGCGCTGAGAAGCTTTCAAACCATTCGGAGAAAAATCACAAAGCCCATTTCCCAGATCCTGAAGGCGACATTTGCACGGGAAGAACAATGCAAATTCGGAACAATTTCCCCCCCCAGCTTCGGTCTGTGTCGCCTACTTTACTAGGGGTGAGACTCATGAAGATCAGTCAAAACATGCTGCCCATCAGAAATCCTCTGACGATATAAGATGAACATCCATTCACAGTCAACCCAGCATACGAAAGAAAGCAAAATTCTCCCTTTATTGATCTGCTAATTTGGGGCAGTCCAAGCTCTTTATTAGTCATGACAAATCCCTACATCTGTTGAGCCAGTGGTTTTGGAGCATCCCAGTCAACCAGGGCTGTACGACCTGACTTGCCTGAAAATAAACTCCCCTCCCCAAAGAAAAATTGGCTCTCAGCACTTCAGTGAAATATTCCCCGTGACTTTTTCCCCAGGTAGTCAGATAACAGCAATACACACACACACGGTTCTGTGGCACCGGGTTCCCCGGGGTGTCACTTTCTCGCCTAGACCCGTGTTGTTCTGGAGGTAGCGTTGTTAGAATTCCCTGCTGAATACGCATCCAGATCCCCTGTGGGGCCCACGTGGAGCGGTTCAGCATAGCGCTGCGCCGCTCAGACGTATCGAAAGGAGACTGTACCTGAGCTATCATGCGGGAACGGCTGGTTTCCTTGCTCCACACCCTCCAGCAAAATCTAGATACAGAATTGTCTTCTTTGAGGTAACTGTGCAGTCTCAGAAGAGCATCCCCATTGTGTTGGTGCCAGGGTTTGTACTAAGGTGGGAACCACCACCTTGGAGATAAGAGTTCCTACATCACTGCGGGGGGGCCTGAGGAAATCAGTCGTTAACCATGGCTGGGATTAACCGTGGCTGAAATTCCTGGGGATTTTAGATCCCCCATCTCTGCTTTCCCCGCAGCTCCAGGGTCAGGATTCAATGTGCAACAGCAACAACGTATGAGTGCTATGTGCCGAGTCACACGGTCAAAGTCACCACTGCTATAAGCGGGGACAACATTCTTCTTACTTACGACTTGTACTCGTCCTGTCCCGCTGTGCTAGGAGCTGTACAAATGTGTAACAAAGAGCCGGTCCCTGCTCCAAAGAGCTTACAATCTTAACTCGCGACAGACATCGGTGCAGGTGACTTCCGCGGACAACGCGATGTTGCTCCAGGTCACGGACAACAGCAGAGCAGCAGAGCCACACAGCAAGGGAAAGGAAACCAGGAAGGGAGTCGAAGCGCTCAGTAAAATGGCAGCTTCAGCAGAAGGGCACAACAAGCGGCTGCCCAGCAGCCATCTGGCGTTAACTCCGCCCCCACCCAACTTGAAATACAAGCGTCATTGACAACGCCTGGGCCTGGGAATCCCAACAACGCTTGTGCCATAGTTTCTGCATCCTGCTTGGCTGTTGAAGAGCTGTCCATCTGCTCCACATCTGGCTTGCAGCTGTCCCCTCCCAGTCGGCAAGGGGAGCCGGCGCTCACCGGGCAGGGCCTGTTTTCTCTTGATCAGAAGATGTGGTTGGATGAATTCATTCAGGTCTCTCTCTGCTCCACCCGTCTGTGCAGCCTGCAGACCGAGGCGCGCTCAGATCTTCTTCACGTAATTCCCAGGGAAGAGCCCTTCTTTGCCATGCAGCCGACCTTTCCACCATCCGGAGGGATCTGGAAAAAAGCGACGGGATCATTGTTATTCAGTGCAGGGCCCGAGCAATGCCACGGGCGTGGTATTTGTGCCCTGCCACCTCAGTCTTACTCGGACAGGGGTGTGCGAGAGACAGAGAGCTGGGTACGTGTCTGTGTTTGGTTGGTGGGCTTTACGGCAGAGTTGTACACGTACCCAAGGTTCACGGTAGCAAGCCTACATAGGTACAGCCCAAACCCAGGGCATAGCTCAGTTACTCCCTGGCTGAGAGCAGCCTTTTTAAGGATTGTTACTCATCCCTTTTTAGGAAGGGGTTAGAAACTATTTGTCCAATTTAACCTTAGCCAGCAAGATTACCACCCTGGGAAAACCATATAACAAAATCCTATGGCCTGTATTGAAGTGCTCTGGCCTGGGTTACGCAGGAGGTCAGAAGAGAGGATCGTATCAGTCCCTTCTGGCCTTAGAAATCGATGAGTGAAAGGTTCTCCAAACAGATCGCTTGCCAGCCAGCTACAGAAATACAACTGCGCACCTCATCAACCCCTCCCAGCGGCTGGCAGGGAGCGAGCAAAGGCCTCTGAGGTTATGAGCAGACTCCCCGGGGAAGTCAGATTGTCCTTGGTAGTTCACACTTCCCCGACATCGTTTGTTAATTCCACAACCACAACACGGGAAAGATGATTGTACACACCAATCCCGCAGGTGCATTTTCCTTGGTCAGAGGTAGGAAGCCAGGGTGTGTCCTCAGCCCTATGTTGCTCTGCTTGTCCTCTGAGGGTCCCGCTCCTGAACAAGTATTCAGTACGGCACAGTCAGCGAAGGGCAGCGGGGACCCTGAGATGGAAATACTCCCTGATGGCTGCACCCGATGGCTCCATTACATTTTTCAGCCTCTGCAAACAGGTTCCATGCTTCCGCTAAGTTCTTTGGTCTTGATTCTTCATTTTGGTTCTTTAGTCTTTTTGTCCGTCTGAGGCATCCATCTGCAGGTGACTCATATCCTCCCCCGTAACCCAGTTTAACAATACTCTGTTGGGTGTCGTGTCCAGGTTCCTTTACCTAGACAGCAGCCTCTCACGTGATTGTGAGGTGAAGCAGCTAATCCTCAGGCCAATGCTTTGGCGGGCAGAGAGGAAGCATGTGGAATGTGCCCGACATAAGGATCCAACCCACACCATGTGGTGGATGTTTCCTCTGCTTTATGACTGTGCAGCGAACGGGCGAAGTGCTGCATTAACCCGCTAGGCACACACAGATATACTGAAGCTAAACCAGCCGGCCGGTACGACGAATAATGTGTTGCTCATGAGAGCACAAGCGGCTGGCACTGAAGCCCCGATGGCGGAGGACAATCGAGGTGAGCATGTTCCTAATGGGCCTATTGAGAGGTTCCTAAGCAACTAAGCAACTAAGCCATGGAAAAGGCTCCCAAGAGAGTCCAAGAACCATGCAAAGCTGCTAAGCGGGCAGCCAAAAAGCATGTAATGTCCCATCGCCCTGAGAAAAGGCCACACGGGACAGGGAAGAGGGTGTCCCAGCTAGCTGACAAAGCCACGTCCCTCATGCCAAGGCCACCTGCATTGAGCAAACAGCACTGAGCCGGATCCCACACTCTTTGGACATCCCTGATGATGGCTTGTGTGTTGCCCAGACCCAGGGCAGGAGGGACCAACAAAGAAACGAGGACGAGGCCAGTCAGCCCCCGAGACACCTTCTGATCCCCCGGCAGCCCAGCTTGCAGAGGCGGAAGGAGGCTACAGCAAGGCGGGGTTGCTGTGTCCATAGACTCCTCTCCTTTCCTTACATCCCTCCGCCCGCTGGGCTGCACTGCCCGCCCCTGCTCAGGTGTATGAGACGGGGGTGGGGGCGCAGCAGGTGCCTCGGACATACCTTCCAGCAGGATGTCGATGACGTCGCCGACGTTGAAGCTGAGCTCATCCACATCCTGCCCGATGTACTGATAAAGAGCTTGGCAGCGCGGGCCGGTGACCTTGGGCTGGGGCTTGGGGCGTCCCGCCGGAGGGGGCCGTTGGTTGACGCTTCTCTTCCTCTGCATGCTGGAGGGGCAAAGAACCAAAGGCACCCGCTCAGCGCGGGCCGGGCAGGGGTCATGCAGCAGCAGAACGCGGCGGGAACAGGGCAGTGCGGACCCAGCACGGGGAGCAGGCTCCCTTTCCCTTCCAAGGGCAGGAGGGTCACAAGCTCCTGTGGGTGGATTCCCCAGCCCCCCCGCCCCTCCAAACCTGATCCTGACCCTGAGCATACCAAAAGGGAAAGAGGCTTTCCAGAGGGGCACACAGGTTAGAGCGCTCTTTGCTTATTCCCTAGTGCCACTGTCTGGACTTTCCCCCGAGGTCTCCCATTCCCGGGCTGTAGGGTCACCGCCCAGGGGGTAGAGCTGCAGGGGAGAAGGATGTAACAGAAACTCTCTGTCTAAACAGCCTCTTCCTCTTGGCTCCACTCTGCCAGGTCACACAACCCGGTGCTGGAGAGGTGATGCTGATCTCCCCCACCGTGACGAATGGGCAGGCTGCGCTGTGTCACGGCTGAATGCAGCAGGAGGAAACTGATTAGAAAAAAGAGAGCAAATGTCCCAGTGCCCAGCTCCGAGGCGAGGGAGAACCCAGGGAGTGGCATTGGTAGCACGCAGTCTCTCTAACCGGCTGGCGCAGAGGGGCCCGACTTTTGCAACACCTACCCTGCCACCCCTTGGTCGGGCACATTCAGGAACTCCAAGTTTTGCTCCGAGGGGGGTCTCGCCTTGGTCCTGCGGCTCACGCCCTGTTTGGGCAGCATGGCGGCGGGAGGCCCCTGCGCCTGTTTCTGGGTCATGGTGTACACCTGCTCCCGCTGCCGGGTGTCATTACGGGGGAACTGGGCAGCGCCGTTCCTGCAGGTCCCTGAAAGAACCACCAGACGGGGATCGGTTACCCTGTAATACTTCACACCCACCCAGCCAGCCAGTGCCATCCGCAGCCTCCCATTTCCCAGACAGGGAAACTGAGTCAGTGGCCAAGCCAGGACTAGATTCCAGTTGTCCTGATTCCCAATCCAGGGGCTGCTGGACATTGGGCCCGCTGCCTTTTCCATCTGAAAAGGTAAAGCCAGGACTAGATACCTCCTGAGGTCTCTTCCAACCCTAATTGTCTCGGATTCTATTCTCTGACTTGGATTAACCCCTCCATGGACACTCAGCGCACTTCCGAAACGGGGGGCTCTGCTGACGTGCCTTTGCCCAATCTTGACTCTTTAATGTGAGCTTTGGGGCTGAATTCACAGCGCTGGAGCCAGCCCTCTCGTTCTCCACCAAAGAGGGACAGTTCCAGGCAAACTGCCGCCTCCGACCTGGGCTCCGTAGGGCGGAGATGGGAGGTCAGCATCCGTAGCTGCAGCTTGGCCCCGCCGCGGAAACTGGCACCAGGCCTGCCAGCCAGAACCAGCGGAGAGAGTTGTTTTTTTGCAACAGGGACACCTGCTCAACAGGGGCTGGTCTGAGAACTAGCAACTCATTTCACATGTGCCACTGAACAGCCGTCCGACGGCGGCAACTTTGGGTGCCAAGGGGCAAACTTCTGTCTCCCCGTCTCAGACCCCGGAGCCATTCGTTCCTGCCCCCACCCCCCACTGAAGGTTTGCCGGGGGATGGCCCCTGAGCGCCCCCAGGTGGCTGGTAGCCCCGAGGGGTCATGTTTTCAGGGTGCAGGGGACCCTGCCTAGAGCCACAAGCCCTGATGTCCTGGCTGGAACGGACACAGGTTTACAGCCCCGGACGGTAACTTCCAGCTGGGCTACAGGGCCTCTCCTTGGGGGTTCTGGGGTCGCCTTCGGCTCTCACATGCCCCTGAGGCAGTGCCCCCCTTTGGCTCTGTCCGCCTCACCTCTTGGGGCTTGTGGGGCACCTCTGGAGGGCGCCGGTTGCTTGCGGTGGCCTCTGCTCTGCGGGATCCCTTTCTTAGTGGGCTCTGTTGGGAGAAAAGAGAGCAGGGTGGATGGGGGCTGGGCCATATTTGGCTCTTTGCAAACCATGGTCGGCCAGTAAAACCTGCCATTCCTCCACCTCCTAATTCACCGAGCAAGCTGCACTGCTGCCCCTCGGCGGCATGTCCCCCTTTCACCGTCAGCAGAGGGGAAAATCCACTCCACTCTCCACAGAGCCCCCAGACTAAAATAATGACCCCCCCACCAGCCATTTTACAACCCCACTCCCCTCCCAGAGCTGGGGATAGAACCCAGGTGTCCTGCTTCCCAAGCCCCCCCACTCTAACCACTAGACATCACTCCCCTCCCAGACCTGGGGATAGAACCCAGGCGTCCTGCCCCCCCACCACTCTAACCACGCGGGACAGAGTCCTGAAGCCCAAATTGTGTGACATTCTTCCTGACCCCACGACTGGAGAGTGCAGGACACCAGGCGCTGAGCGAAGCCCCTGCTAACCCGGCTCGCAGCGGGTTTCCGCATGGGCCTGCGCTGCTGTTAGTGGCGGGCGCCATCACCCAGCTGGAACGGCCTGTTTATTTTGCGATCGGTGTTTATCCCGGGCGCAACGGGCCTGGTTCCGTACAAGCGCTCGGTACAACAAAGACCAGGGCGCAGAAGCTCCACCGTCCTCCGGGTGAACCTCGGCAGAATAGCCCCCCTTCCCCGCCCCCCGAGGGCAAAGGATCCACTGCCGATACTCACTGGAGTTCTTGGGGAGCCCGTCCCCAATGCTGACCGTCAGGGTCTTGCCTCCTGCTTTGAAGACGGCCACGTCGCCCTGGCCCCTCAGGAATGTGACGCTGCGCGTGCCGCCTCCACCCCACCCTGCCTTCTTCACCCGGAACTGTAGTCTGAGCAAGTGGGGAGAAAGGCTGTCAGGGCTCCAGGTCCAACCAAGGACCCCCCACCTGGGGGGGGGCTTGTTTTAAAAGCCCTAGTGCCACTGAACTTGACAAATCAGGGTCACA
>NW_020664545.1:9467369-9477710 GCF_002925995.2 Terrapene triunguis
CCCCCACTCTAACCACTAGCCCCCACTCCCCTCTCAGGGCTGGGTATAGACCCCAGTCCCCCCCACTCTAACCAGTAGCCCCCACTCCCCTCTCAGCGCCGGGAACACAGGGCTCTCCAAAGGTGGAGCCGAGCGGCCGATCGGCCCCAGCTGCCCCCGCCCTCCCTGCCCCAGGAGCCCCACCGCCCCTTACGTGTCAGCGAAGCTGAGCTGCAGCTTGCGCTGGGTTAGCTCCTCGTAGCGTTTGCACAGCAGGCTGATGAGCTCTGTCTTAAAGATGGACTCCAGGAAGCTGTCGGCCTCCTCCTCGTGGAGGATGAAGAAGTCGTCCTGCCTCGTGCTGGCCAGACAAAGAACCAGAGAAGAGGGCGTCAGAGCCCAGCTGGGAGCAGCCCTAGGGCTGGCTGGAGGCCACACGGACCCCTCTGGAGATCACAAGGGCCAGGGAGCTGTCGATTTGTAAAGCTGTCCACGGAATGTGGAGGCCCCAGGCAACCCCTTCCTTGCACCCCCACCCCGGTCCACCAGGAAGAAGGGAGACTGGGGGACAGCAGGAAAGCCAGCCCACCAATGCATGCCATGCTGAGGGCCCGGGGCATTGGTCGGAGTGGTGGAGCTGGGTGCCTATAGGGCTGAGGTGAAAGCAGTGGGTTGGTTCCCTGGTTGTGGGGGGTGAAGCTGAGGACTCCTGGGGAAGGAGTCACTACGCCCACATGCAACCAGACCCACATTTGTGGTCCCAAGACCTTGCAGAGGGCTGTGGGGGTGGGCGAGGTCCAGGCTACGAGGGGCCCTGCCTGCTGCAGGGGTCACCTGAGGGAGACTCTGCAGATGGCCTGGATCTCCACCTTCTTCTTCAGCACCTCCTTGATCTGGCCTTTCTCGGGACCCTTCTTGACCTTCTCGCGGCCAATCAGGTAGAAGTACTTGGGGGTCAGGATGAAGTCACGCTTGATGGCCTGGGGGGAGAGATGGGGCAGCAGTGTGAGGGGAGGCGCGCGCCAGCGGGAGGAGCCCGGACCGACCCCGGGGAGTCAATCGCCACGTCTCACAGGGAGCAGCACCGGGGACCCCAGGGCAACAGCGGGCGAAGCTGGGGAGAGCAGGTCAGCACTTTGGGGGCGTCGCCGGGGCAGAGGTGGTTAAACCAATCACAGTCTGCAGACTTCAGAAGGGGAGAATTCCCAGCCCGCTCCCAGGCCCCTCCAAAACCTCTCTCTGTTTCTGTCTGGGCAGGGGTAAGCAGATCCCATTTTCATGCGATGCCTTTAAAAACCGAGCAGCTGCCAGCTCCCGGGCAGGGAGGAATGGACACATCTGGGACCTGACTGACCGCAGCCCTGCCGGAGAAATGGGTATGGGATCCCACGGACAGCAGGGCCCTTGAGAGGATTATAAATAAGGAGTTCTCCCATCCATACAGCGCAGCCTGGGATTTGCCTCTTCCTTTCCGAGAGGAATCTCTCAGCACCCGCCCCTGGGTGAGGAGGAGGAATCCCGTTCCCCCCCCACACACACACCCCCGCCTGCTCCGGACGAGTCCGTTTACCTTGAATCTCCGGTCATACTTGGTGACCGAGTCGGCGAAGTCTATCCGCTCCCTCTTCCCCATGAACTGCCGCAGCTCAGGCCTGTCCTCCATGCCCAGATAATCGCCCACAAAATTCCGGTTGATGCTGTTCTTCCTCCTCTCCTTGAAATTGTACAGGATGTGGGAAGCTGGGCAGGGACACACAGCAACACAAGTCAGTCGCAGAGCGGGTCAGTGGCCCGTCCAGGCAGGTATGTCGTCCCCATGTTGGAGGCTTTCAGAACATGGTGTTAAAACTCCACAGAGTACTTCACTGTGCAACCCTATACCAGGGGGGTGGACATATCTTCCTGACCCCCAGTGTATGCCCTGAAGCCTGAGCATTTATAGCTCATGGGATTTTTGTCCTAGCTCTTCTAACTGCAAATGCTATTCTTGGTCATATAAATGTCCCATCTTACTGAGCTGCTTGTCTCAATAACATCCTGCAGCAGCAAGTTCCACAGGTTAATTATACATCACATAAAGTGTTTTCTTTTAGAAGTTTGTAAACTTTTAATGACATTGACTGCCCTCTAATGCTTGTGTTGTGGAACGGGATGAATGGGAGCGCATGCCTGGCCTTCTTTGCACCATTATTTTAGGTGCTTGTATATCTCCTTTCGCTTTTGGCATGAACAATTTGAGAGTATTAGTAAACATTTGGAGTGTTATTAGTAGTACGAGTAGGAATACCCTGCGCTTCCATATTACGTTACAAACATTTATTAATTAATTAAGCTTCATAACACCCCAGGGGAAACAGAGGCATGGAGAAATAAGTGGCTTGCTGGAAAACACAGAGGAAATCACGGAAAGCTTGTAAAAGAGCTGAGGATTCCTGCCTCCCACACT
This sequence comes from Terrapene triunguis, assembly GCF_002925995.2. Classification (NCBI taxonomy): domain Eukaryota; kingdom Metazoa; phylum Chordata; order Testudines; family Emydidae; genus Terrapene; species Terrapene triunguis. The sequence continues at coordinate 9,469,795 of NW_020664545.1, forward strand.
CCACTGCTCTAAATCCCCTCCCTCTCCGAGGCAGAATAGAACCTAGGAGTCCTACCACCCAGTCCCCACTAGTCTAACCCCTGGGCCACACATTCTGGGAATAGAACCCAGGAGTCCTGCGTCCCAGTCCCCCAAATGCTAGCTATGTTGCTTTTTAAACTAAAACTTATTAAAAGGGCACTGTCAAAAGTTGGCAAGGGCTAACTTTGTGCCCTGCCTGCTTCCCCCCCACCCCTCGAATGGCTCCCCATCTGCTCCTCCCTGTGGAATCCAGCAGGCGAGAAGGTGGAATGCCCAGCCGGGCTACGTGCACTTTACCCCAGGTTGTATCAGCTCCCTGCTCAGTGTCGCCACAGAATCTCTGCCCACTTCTGCCCTGGGTCTGCTGGCGCAGCTCTCGGCTCTCTTACCCTCCTCTCGCATCTGTTCGTACTTCCGGATGGCGATGTGCTTCCGCCAGGCCTTCTGGATAACTCGGGCAAAGCCATCAAACTTCCGCTCCCGCATCTCCTCCAGCAGAAAGAGCTGGCGGCAGCAAAACACAAACACACAGGGAACGTGAGACCCAGCCAGACCTATGCAGAGACGGGGTCGCAAGACAGAGCCAACCTGTGCTCTCCTTAGGGGCTGCAGAAATGGTTGGAGTAGAAAGACGGACAGACAGACAGACAGGTTTCTCTCTCATCTAAACCTCTCTCTGTATCAGCTATAACTCCCTCTAGGTTGCACTGGATGAGAGAGGACACCAAGTTCCCACGGGGGTTGGGAACCAGAAGGGCAGCCTCCCCCCTTCTAGCCATCAGCCGAGCCCCCGTGAGCCGAAGGCTGGGGAAATTGGTGAAAACATTTGACACTGATTCGGTTTATGTTTTTTTACACCCTCTAATGTTAGGTGTTTACCCTCAAATTAACGAGCCCGGGAGCTCTCTGCCGAACATGCCTCTCTTGGAAATGCTGTCATTCCCTAGATCCCCTCTGCTGAAATTCAGACCATTAACTGCAGGGCAGCCCTGGAACAGAGCAACACAGAGCCACAGAGACCAGGTGGGAGGCCCTTTGCCTAGGGTGACCAGACAGCAAGTGTGAAAAATCAGGACAGGGCGTGGGGGATAAGAGGTCCCTATATAAGAAAAAGCCCTGAATATCGGGACTGTCCCTATAAAATCGGGACATCTGGTCACCCTACCTTTGCCCCAATTTCGTGGTGATGGCTGGTGACCTGCTACCCCTTCCGGCATCTGCGCTGGATGGAGCCGGGTGATTTTATGGGGGCTGCCAAGCACATCCATTGCCCCGCCTGGAATCCTTGACAATCCTTGGGGGCAGTGGGTGAACCCACATTGCAGCAGGCAGCTCCGGTCTTAGGGCAGATGGGCAGGAGCAGGGCCACTTACCGATTCTGGGTTCTTGACGAAGACCTTGCTCCGTCCCATCTGATACTGGTCGGCGTCCATGTTAACCGACTGCAGCAAGTGCTGCACGCCCTGGCGCTCGTCCCCGCGCCAGCACGGCCACGTCTCTGCCGTCAGGATGGCGTACCTGCCGGGAAAGGGGCACGTTAGCTGACGGGCTTCCGGTGACCACAGCTCAGATGCCTTCAGAAACAAGAGGTCCTCTCTGGAGCTCCCAGGCCAGGTGAGGATCTAGCTGTGCTGATTCCAGCGGCAAGGGGTGGGGGCCCAGCCCTGGCAGAGTGCACCGCTCCGGGGGTCCCTGCAGCACTCCCAGAGGTGGGCTTACCTTTGTAGAAACTTGTGAAAGACCCGTCGATAGGCAAATCCTGCCCTACGTACGCGGATGTTCTCTTTCAGCCCCAGATATTCCACTTGGTGCTTCACCCTGCAAAGCAAGGAGGGGAAGAGAGACGCTCAGCACAGGTGACCGACGTGCCCTATGGACGGACTCTCGGGCTGGAGCGGGGCCACCTGGGTTTTGCTGAGTCTTGCTGGCAACGTATGTGTGAGGTGGGTGGGCATGTACACGCGGGTGTGGGAGCGTGAGCGAGTGCATGTATGGAGGAGTATATGTGAGTGTTTGCACGAGCGTTACACTTAACCTGGCCTGCTGGGTGACTGCGGGCAAGTCACGTCGCGGCTGTGTGCCTCAGTTTCCCCCTCTGTAAAAGCTTTGAGATCTGCTGATGACAAGCGCTGTATAAAAGCTAAGTATTAATTAATGATTAATGATTAATTAACCCTGTCTGGAATCACAGAAATGAAAGATGGAAAAAAACCTCATGTGACATTTTCAAAAGGACTTCAGGGACTTAGGAGTGCAAGGCCTATTTTCAGAAGTGACTCATTTTCAATTACATTTCGGCTCATAGGGGCCAGGATTATAAAGGTAATTAGGACCCTAAAGAGGAGGACAGCAAGGTTGTCCAAAGCGCCTGAACAGATGAAACGCCCGACACCCATCAAAGTGGTCAGGACCTTGTTTGCAGATAAATGTTTTTTCTGCCTTGAACCATGGCCTGGATCTGCGGGCAGTCCCCTGGGACTGCCTAGTAATGAATCTTTGGCTTCTTGCTCACACACTCGCAGTGAGGAGCAGTCTGGCCCAGTGGGTAGAGGCACTGGTGTGTCATTCAGGAGCCATTCCTGTTGAGCTCCTCTGAGATCTTGGGGAAGGTGTCTCCCCTCCCACCCTTTGTTTAGACCATCAGCTCTTTGGGGCAGGGACTCTCTCTCACGATGTGTATGTGCAGCTCCAAGCGCAATGGGCCCGCTAGGCGCTACTCGTAATGCAAGTAATGAACGGCGAAGGCCTCTCTCACCTGCTTTCCTCCCAGTCCTTGGGTCTCTTGGTCTCGTTGGGTTTGATGCAGCGGATGTAGTGTGGCGTGCACTTCATGAGCGTGTTCACCAGGTCGTTGGCCTGTTTCTGTTGGAAAGACCGACGTCGACAGTGTTAACAGTCTCACCGGCTCCCCGAGGGAAGGGAGAAGCTCTCCCGTACCCTCCTCCCGTACCTTGATCTTGGAGCTGGCCGTGGTCGGTCGGCCCTTCTTGTCGGCATCTAGTTTTTCTGGGAAAAGCATCCGGATGAAAGCACTAAAAGGCAGAAAACAGTCACCAGCGTGAAACCGCCACGGACCCACTGAGGCTCTGAGCTCCCCGCCGCAGGGTCTGGCCAGCTCAGGGAGCTCCTTTCAGCCCTGGCTCAGGCAGCTGCAGCTGCGGTTGAAGTTCATGGGAGCCGCACCTGTTTACACCCGGGCTGAATTTTATCCCGAATTTTCCCAACGGGGCTGACCAGCAGCAGGAAGATAGGAGCTGCGCTACTAGATCAAATCCAGTCCAGTGTCCTGTTTCCTACACTAGAATCATAGAATCATAGAATCTCAGGGTTGGAAGGGACCTCAGGAGGTCATCTAGTCCAACCCCCTGCTCAAAGCAGGACCAACCCCAACTAAATCATCCCAGCCAGGGCTTTGTCAAGCCGGGCCTTAAAAACCTCTAAGGATGGAGATTCCACCACCTCCCTAGGGAACCCATTCCAGTGCTTCACCACCCTCCTACTGAAATAGTGTTTCCTAATATCCAATCTAATATCCCCCTTCACTCTTCTCTTCTGCAGACTAAATAACCCCAGTTTCCTCAGCCTCTTCTCATAAGTCATGTGCCCCAGACCCCTAATAATTTTCGTTGTCCTCCGCTGGACTCTCTCCAATTTGTCCACATCCCTTCTGTAGTGGGGAGACCAAAACTGGACGCAATACTCCAGGTGAGGCCTCACCAGTGACGAATAGAGGGGAATAATCACGTCCCTCCATCTGCTGGTAATGCTCCTACTAATACAGCTCAATATGCCGTTAGCCTTCTTGGCAACAAGGGCACACTGCTGACTCATATCCAGCTTCTCGTCCACTATAATCCCCAGGTCCTTTTCTGCAGAACTGCCGCTTAGCCAGTCGGTCCCCAGCCTGTAGCGGTGCATGGGATTCTTCCTTCCTAAGTGCAGGACTCTGCACTTGTCCTTGTTGAACCTCATCAGATTTCTTTTGGCCCAATCCTCCAATTTGTCTAGCTAATACCTGATGCATCCCAGGAAGATGAGTCCCCCCCCGCCCTTAATGGACTGGTACAATGCTGCACATGAAGGGGACATGCTTGCCTGCCCCCTGAGAGCTGCTGTGCAACAGGCCAGTATACAACCCAGTGGGCTGAGGCACCACTTTGTCCGAGGCCAACAAAGGGTTAAGCTCAATTAAGCTCTGGGGAAGGGCGGCTTGGGAGACAGAGGGGAGAGAAAGCCACTGGGAAGGCCAGGCTCCACACTGGGGGTAGGGGGGTGTCACAGCCCTGTCCTGTCCTTCTCCCTGTCGGGACAGGGCTCTGGGCTTGAACTTTAAGAAGACCCCTGTGATGGGCCCGGCTATATGGCCAGTGCGGCACTCACTGTTCGCTGCTCTGCATGAGCTCAATCAGGTCGGTGAAAAGTACGTCCCGGTTCCGTTCACAAAAGCCATTCACGTCATAGGAGACCTGGAAGGAAAAGTCAGAAATCAGCCCAAGGAGGGTCCTCTACAGACCAGATCAACTGGTTGCCTGAGCCGCAACGCCCCGCGCTTTGGAAGAAATACACGTTTGCCATCAAACATCCCATGAGCAAGTCGCATACGTCTTGCATTTGTTCCGAGTTATCCCTCCGGTGATTCCCTCGGGTCATTCTGGATCTGCAGCTTGTTTGCAGGCCGTTTGTGGGGAGCGCTCCCTGACAGGACGAGCGTAACCCGTGGAATCAGGGCTCTGGTACAAATGCCTCTGCTGCCAGGTGACGGCACCTTTGCCGAGGTGCCTGACTAAATGCAGCCTATGGATCCGGGGCAGTAATAACTGCATGTGTCCCTATGGTGCCTAGCCACACGTATACACGGGAATCAATGGGATAGTTGTACATTATCCATGCAACATGTGGGCATCATTCACTCTCTCTAGGCACTTACCTGGTCCTCAGCACCATCATACCTGCATCATACCTCCTCACCCCTGTGAGCTAGGGGGGGCGTTATCCCCATTTTACAGATGGAGAACAGAGGTACAGGGTAGATTCAGGGATTCACCCCTTAGCCCTAGCCCAGTGCCCGATGTATTATTATTTGTGTTATTGTAGCACCTTGGAGCCCACTCATGGACCGGGACCCCACTGTGCTAGGTGCTGTACAAACACAGAACAGAAAGTCAGCCCCTAAGAGCTTCTCCACTAGACCACCCTTCCTACCCATTCCGTGCATATACCCAGGGATCCATGCAGTGTGCAGCTGTGTCCACGTGATGTGTGTGTACTCCCATGGGATTATGTGCAGGCGCCTGTCCATGCAGGGTGAGCGGACAGGGATCCATGCGGTGTGCGGCTGTGTCCATGTGACGTGTGTGTACTCCCATAGGATTATGTGCAGCGTGAGCGGACAGGGATCCATGCCAGGTGCTCGCGTGGGTGCCCGTGTGCAATGGCGCTAGGCCCTGCGTCCATGCAATATACCTTGCCTGCATAGTGGTGGATTACAAAGCCCGAGTTCCAGCTGTTAAAGTGCTCGTGAGTTCCCACCGCCGCCTGGAGCTTCTGCAGGAGGGTCTGGTCCGCCCCTTCCCCCGTCGCATGCATGGTGGCACAGACGTCATCGAGGACGCTCATGATCCCAGGAGGATTCTGGGAGAAAGGGCAGGAACAAACGCAAAGAAGAACGTGGATGAGGGGCCCTGCGTTCGCTGCATCACTGACCCGCAAACCTGGGCGCCTGCCAGCAGCGCTGCAGGGAATGCAGGGATCGCAGTATCAGGGATTGTCCCGGATTGCTGGGCCAATCCCAATGCCAGGCTTTGGCCCGTTCAGCCCAGCCACGTGCTGGTTACACTCCACTCAGGTCAAGCGAATTAACCCCTTATGCAGAGCATGCGGGGAACAAAGTCACTCCCCAGCGCGGGCTCTTTCCCTGCGATGTCACCTGTGCAGTGCTGCTGTTCTGCAGCTGCACACTGCCCAGGGTTTCAGTCCCCTTCAGCACCCAGTGGGTTAAGCACCTTCCTCGGGCACGGCCCCCCGCCAGGAAGGACAGCAGAACTGCCCTCTCTTACCAGCTTGTTCTCTATCAGGTCACACACCACTTTGTTATTGAAATACTGGATCGGGGTCCACTTGATCCCCTCCTGCACATACTCTTCCTAGGACAGACAAGAGAGGCCCAGCTGATCCAGCTGTGCACCGCAAGGACGGAGCTTTGGGACCCACAGCTGGGGCACAGGCCGATGGGGGAGGGGGGCAGTTTCGCCTGCCTCCCTTTTATGCACATAAAGTAATTCCCTCGGGTGCAAAATTGTCTCGGGGCCTTGGGCTTGCTGCAGACGCATTCAGGACCTTTGGGCCAAGATTTTCAGGAGTGGGGGCCTCAGGTGAAGTTCCTACATCCGTACTGAAGCACCTGCTTTGCAAAAGTGCCGAGCACCTAGCAGCCCCCTCCTCCCTGTTTCCCTAGTCTCTGCCAGGGGGGAAAGAAAAGGCCACATGCCAATGAGGTAATGCATACACTCGTTTGCATAACCCGCCTGATTTCAGACCCTCCAGCCTTAACAAGCCGGTCTCTGCTCTCCCCTGCCCCGGTGCGCGTTGCCCCGGCGCGCGCCGTACCTGCTCCGCTTTAAGGGTCAGCTCGATAAAGATCTGCTGCAGCTTCTCATTCACAAAGTTAATGCAGAATTGTTCAAAGCCGTTTTTCTACAGAGTTATAAAGGAGAGAGAAACAGTGAGATCCCAGCTGGGAGGCCGGCTCCCCCCCGACTCACACCCTGTCGCTCCTGTTGGGCCTTATGGGGACATTCTGCAGGGGGCTCCCCGTGAGAACAGCCAGCCCCAGCTCGGGGCTCTCCCTCTCCAGGCTGGTGGGTCCCAGGGGCACTGTGGCTCTGCAAGGCGGGGCAATTAGCTCCCCAGTTGGCCTGCAAGGGGAGATATTGGCATGGGGTCTAGGGCGACAGCCCCTGGCTCCAGGGCCGGTCAGTGGGGAGGATGGGCACCAGGAGGGGCAGCTGGCAGGCTGGTCCGTGCAGAACTGGGTGTTATACAGCTGTGGGGCAGACTCACAGGCCAACACAGATCAGCCCCCCAAACAGTGGACCCCCGAGGAGGAGCCCAGCATTTTAAGGGGTGCCAAGAAGGAGGGGGGTGGCAGGTGGAGGAAGATGAAAAAGGCGTAGGGGGGAAACAGTGACTCTGGAAGGGAGGTATCTTTGGGTTCTGCATCTGGGAACCCCTCTTGGCAGTCTAGGCTGCAAGGGGAACCCCCCCCATTTCCCTCTCAGCTGTTCTGTAGGGAGCGACCGTGCCCTACGGGTGGGGGGAGTTGGCACCTCCGTTCAAGTGTAACAAGTACCTGGAATATTTCAAAGCCGTAGATATCCAGCACCCCGATACTGTACTCCTCATTGGACTTCTGCATGGCCCTGTTAATGGACTGCAGGGGAAGAAACGGAGAGAGGGAGAGAGAAGGGGGAGAGGCACAGGGGAGCTTCAGCACCAGGAGGTCTAGTTCTCCGACATGTGACACTGTCTTTCTGGCCTCGCGGCTCTCATGCATGCGCTGACCCTGGCTCTGGCCCTGGGGGGAGGGAGAGGGACCCTGGCGACAGCCAAACCCTGTCCCTTACTCACATCGCACCTAAAACGAGAGCCAGTCACAACGGCTGCTTTGGCCCCAGGGACATCGTACCCAGTGGAGAATGTCAAATCGAAGTCAGACACGTCCCCTTCGTCACAATTCAACACACCATTCGCAGCTGCTAATCCCAAGTGTGTTGGAGGGTGGATCTATCTATCTATCTATCCATCCATCCCCATACACCCCCTCTATCTATCTATCTATCTATCTATCTATCTATCTATCTATCTATCTATCTATCCCCATACACCCCCTATCTATC